>NC_140249.1:12634742-13022242 GCF_949987555.1 Borostomias antarcticus
GTTTAATAGTTGAGCAGCTCGTTGTGTTGTATTCTCCATAGCTGGACAATCCCTGGGAGTGGGGGACTTCAGTCAAGAGGACGATGATGGGACCGCTGATCCAGGTACAGCGACCTCCTCAGCTCCGCACAGAACCTGTCCTGCATCACTGACCCCAGATCAGTGCATCGGAGACGGTGTTTTTTTTGTGTGCTTATTATCTGAAAATAAGACTGTTTGATCACACGCGTGTAGCGCCATTAATATCAATTTATACTAATCGCTCCTGATGAAGGCGGAATTAGAAAGTGTGCACCTTGCTTGGCAGTATTGATATGAGACTACAGCACTATTTCACACAGAGCGGCTCCGTTAATCGAAGCTTCTTTGACGGTGAATTACGAAGCGCTTAAATGATTCCTTCACTAAGAAGGGGGAAAACCTCATGAAAGTAGCATTTGTCTTAAACCATGTAAGGTACGGCAGCACCATGATAGTTCATAGATAAGCGTATAGAAGGCATGTAAAGGGTTCAATTACATTTAATAGGATTTAGTTAATATTATGCGCATAATACATATCATATCTGTGATTAGTGAAGTCATTCCCCTCACATTACCACTATAATGCATTATCAATGTATGCAAATGACCCTGCTGTCCTGTTAATGGGTGTTGAGGGCAGAGTCTCTCTCATCCAGATGCAGCACTTTCAGTCCTCTTTAAACACAGAGGGGACCGTGTCCTCCTCTCCACATGCCTGCGTCACTAGGCAGGGCATCGGCTACGGTAGCGTTAACTAGGCCCTAACCCTCATGTTCTCAGTTGGCTCAGTAGCGCCAAGCACACACACACACACACACACCCTTCCTGTCTGTGTTTGTTTGCGTTTGTGTGTGTGTGTGTGTGTGTGTGTGTGTGTGTGTGTGCCCATTAGGATGCGCATGTATGTAGACTGTAAAGCCCGCCGAGTGTTTGTCCTGATGCGGGGCTGGCGCGTGGGCGGGGCAGACGGTCTGAATCATCACCGGGCCCCTCCTCCCCGGAGCTCCCGGGTGTAATTAGGGATGTGCTGCGGCCAGCGCAAAGCCAGCTGCAGAGACGGGGGGGGTTCCGGGGGGGAGCGGGGCCGGTCGCTCCTCCACCGCAGGACCGATGACCGCTCACACACCTGGACCATAACGCTGGGGATGACTTCCATGGTGGATACCCCCCCCCCCACACACACCCCCCCCACACACACACACACCCCCCCACACACACACCCCACACACACACACACACACCCACACCCCCCCCACACACACACACCCCCCACACACACACATACGGGATTACGGCCCGCTCTGACGCCTTTTAATCCAGATTAGACGCTGACCCTGCCATCTCCTGCCTGCTGTCTGAGGCTCCGCCCCCAGGATAGGCCCTGCCATCTCCCCCCCCCCCGCCTGCTGTCTGAGGCTCCGCCCCCAGGATAGGCCCTGTCATCTCCCGCTGCCCGCCTGCTGTCTGAGGCTCCGCCCCCAGGATTGTTGAGCTGTCCTGCTGCGTATCTGTATCTGTATTCTGGCCCAGTTGCCAGACAGCATCCTATTGGTATTTGGCACTAACTCATAATCCCTTACCTTCTGATAGGGGATGGGTCTCACTGTGGGGAGTGCTGGGCTTTCACCAGTGATGATCTGTGCTTGGTTGTGCTGTAGGCAGAGCTTAGAGGCAGAGCCTGTTGACAGCTGTGCCTGCAGCTCAGAGCCAGTAGCAGTTACCCGGGGTTACAGACGGTGGGGTCCCTCGGGGTGAGAGCTGGAGGGGGGGAAAGTCATTATTCGCGAAATGATAATTTCTACGCGTGGTTTCCTACTGATGCAATTCAATTAGGCTGACAGGCAGCCCTTTCAAGATCTACTGGAGTCTGGTTTTAATTGAACATCAAATTTGTTCTCATTCTGTGTAATTTGATTGTCACACTCATGAATTGTGCTTTATTATCACGCAAAACAAAGCCACTGAGATAATCATTTGCAGTGTAGCGCTGCACTTAGTCTAATATTCAGGAATACATTACCCTTGCATTGCAGGAGAGACAGTGCCATTACCAAACACCACCCAGCACTGGGGATCACCTGCTGGCTATAACATGACTCAAAGAGAGGCCTAAGGCGAGCTCATTACTACCCTCACTATGTTTCTGTGTCACACCAAGGACCTTCACCTATTTACTTTTGATCCATTTCTCTTCTCATTTGCCTGGAAAGACATGGTCAAGGCAAGATCAATACAACTAAAACTCCCTGAATGTTAAGCGTATCCTTTAACCCTCCATGATAGTACTATAGTCACTGCTCTCCTCTCTGATGAATAAGATCAACTACGACAAAGGATGCGTAGTTTGTTCTTCTCCCTGAAGAGTTTGCCCCCTGCGTGTGTCCTAGCTCCCAGGAGAGGCCGTCCTGCCTGGGGAGGCGGAGGAGGACAGGCCAGCCTACCTGCCCTCCTTGAGTCACCGCACCCAGCTGGAGATGACCTCAACTGCCAGGGGTCCGAGGACAAAGGCACCAGGTCAGGGACAGACGCGGGATCCAGGCCAGGGAACGGACCACGGACCTGCCCAGGTCCCCTCAGAGGGAGAGGTCAGAGGGGGGGTGACCACCAGGAATCAGGTCTTTCATAACTGCCTAGAACATCATCTCCATCAGGTCTTTCATAACTGCCTAGAACATAATCTCCATCAGGTCTTTCATAACTGCCTAAAACATCATCTCCATCAGGTCTTGTTGTCTCTGCAGGGTGAGAGTGAGGAGGTCTGTCCTTTCAGTCTGGATGAAGACTTTGACTACGACCATGTCGTGCTTTCCCGGAAACATCCCCCACTAAAGACCAGCGCTGGGCCAGAAACATCCCTCACTAAAGACCAGCGCTGGGCCAGTCGTCCGACCTGGGCGTCGTTGGGCAGGTTTTAGACCGCATCACAGCTACTCCCATCTAAACTGGACCAGAATCACGATGTGGATCAGCTCTGTGAACATGGTCCTGTTAATGAATGAAGTTCTCTTTTATTTTTCTCCCTTCTAAAACCAATGAAGCGTCTCCTGGACGGCAGGAAGTGGTCACTGAGGACGAGACGAGAGAGCAGGAGAGAAGCCAAGTCTATTGTGCAAAAGCTTGGCTGCACTCGACTGTCTGTGTGTGTGTGTGTGTGTGTGTATATGTATGTGTGTGTGTGTGCGTGTGTGTGTGTGTGTGCGCATGTGTGTGTACCTCCGTGTGAATACTTGTACCCCACTGGGTAAACGACCTGAAGGGTAATTAATTTATAGAGAGTTTGTTGGAATTGGAGAGAGAAAGAGAGAGAGGGAGGGGGGGGGGGGGGGGGGGGGGGGGGGAGAGATGGGGGGGGAGGGAGGGGGAGAGAGAGAGAGCGAGCGAGAGAGAGAGTGAGCAAGAGAGGGAGAGAGAGGCCGGGGTTGTTATGAGTTCATACAGCAGAATATTTCCCAGCACGACTGTTGCTTTACTTAAAAAAAACATGAAGCAGAATGTGTTTGTGCGCCTACTGGGTCTGGAGCGGTGCATATCTAATGCCTGCTCGTCACCTTCAGTTTAATTGGTGGTTGGCGGGTCTGAACCAGACAGACCTTTTCAGAGTTATGTGTTTTACTGTCAAAGCTAACACTTGGAAAAGCTAACTGCAGTGAAATACATTTTCTTGAGCTGACCTTGCTGCCATTTAATGTGCTGCATACAGTCATTATGCTTTTCACTTCTCTGTCTTTCTGTGCTAGTGTTGGCAAACTTACTGTACTTTACTTTGTGTATTTAATTCATTATTCTTCCTGTCTCATGATCTAGACGTAGTTCTATTGTACCATGTTGCTTCACTTTTCTCTCCTTGCAAAATGACTCAAAACAAAAACATCTCTTTAATAGCAAAATGACAGAGTAGGCATGGCATTGATTTGTGAATACATCTACTATTCTGAACAATCCAAATTTGAAAATATGTCGGCATGAATGTATTTGAAATAGTAGAGAGACGGAAAAACGCACACACGCGCACACACACACACACACGGTTGCTGCAGCCCTAGCAGGAGCCAGAGATGCGGGAGGAGATAGGTGGGCCCCCCCTCCTCACCACAGCGTCACACAGATGCGTGTTAGTGGGCCACCAACGGTAGCCCCCCAGGTGAGGGGGGCCTCACTCCCTGAACTCTCCCAGCTGTGGGGCCCTGTGCACCCTCCAGCTGGGACACTCTCTCTGTCTCCAGGCTCTCCCTCTGGGATGCTTGGTCCAGGGTGAGGGCCCAGGAGGGGAACATGACCAGGTCCCAGACTCCCCCTGGACTGATGAGGGGGGGGGTCCTCAGCTGGTTCCCAAAACTCAGGAGAATGGAGGAGTGATCTTAGCTAAGGGACAGAATGGAGGAGTGATCTTAGCTAGGGGACAGAATGGAGGAGTGATCTTAGCTAGGGGACAGAAGCTGCACCCCCTCCCCCTCCCACACACACACTGCATTATAAGCCCTATCTCTGGACTCCTATAAGACTTCAGCTTTGTGGGACTGGGACCATGTCCTATACATATTTATATATATGATTGTATGTATGTACAGTATATAGTCTGTATTTTATGCATACTGTATGTCTATTTTTTGTACTCTTCTATGTACAGTATATTTTCTACTCCGATGTATATTCTTACTCTGGTCTATCCTGTACATTCTCATGGCTCCCTGGGATCATTAAAGTTCCTCTTATCTACTGCTGAAGCCCATCTGACTCTCAGCATGTTCTTCAGATATCCATGATTCTAATGACATGAGGAGATATGTTAATGACATGAGGAGATATGTTAATGATATGAGGAGATATGTTTATGACATGAGGAGATATGTTATCTTAAAAACAAGATGATGATGATGCAGAGATGTAGTCGATCTTCAGCGAGTCTCCTGTTGGAGGATTATCTTTGGAAGGCGAGTGCTACTAACTGTACACATTACATTAGTCATTTAGCAGACACTTTTATCCAAAGCAACTTACAATAATTGCATTTAACGTAGGAAAAGCCAATGGACTACTACTTGCCAGAACTCACAAGTGACTAAGAGCATAATCTAATGCTGAAGGCAAAGTGCAAGAATAGCAATCTAAAAAAATACAATAGATGCTGAAGAGGGTGGATCGTGGTACTTCTCGAAGAGATGAGTTTTGAGCCTGTGGGGAAAGATGGGCAGCGACTCTGCTGTCCTGACATCAGTGGGCAGTGTGTTCTACCACTGCAGGGCAGGACAGAGAAGCCCAACCAGTCGCCCCGAGGTAGCAGAGCATAGCGGTTGGGAGGGGGTGTAAGATTTGACCATGGCCTGGAGGTAGGAGGGAGCTGTTCCTTTCATTGCCCTGTAGGTTAGCGCCAGAGTTTTAAGCTGTATGCGAGCCGCTACAGGAAGCCAGCGTAGGGAACGGAGAAGGGAAGTTGTGTGACAGATCTTGGGGTGGTTGAACACCAAGCGAGCAGCAGCTTTCTGGACAAGTTCCAGGGGTTTAATTGCTGACCCCCATTTGAAAGTGAGACGGGACTGACCTGGCTGAGCAGCGTTCTGTCCCACAGACCCCCAGTCACAGCTCGTTTGCATATTCATGTCACCTGTAATACACTTGCTGGGAAAGGCTTGGTCCTGGCCCATTTAAGGTGGGGATTAAGAAAATGGGAACCATTACTATTTTATTATTTTGCCCTTGCCTAATATGTCTCTATGAACTGCATGCTGGTTGTTAGATGTGCTTGGATGTGGTGGAGGAGTGTCTCAGACGCGGGGGGAGGGAGGGAGGAGTCTGGCTCCTCCTGAGGGGGGCGCTGTTGCCCCGTCTGTGGCTGAGAGGCAAACCCAGCGCCCTGATGGTTCTGCTCAGCCCAGATTGAGTCAGCCATACGCCCACATACCCATACACATATGTAGGCGCACACACACACATACACGCAGGCACGCACACACACATATGCAGGCACACACACGCAGGCGCGCACACGCAGGCGCACACACATACGCAACATGTGGACATTAGTGAACAGTATCTGTTTTGACATTAGTGAGCAGTATCTGTGTGGACATTAGTGAGCAGTATCTGTGTGGACATTAGTGAGCAGTATCTGTGTGGACATTAGTGAGCAGTATCTGTGTGTGACTGGTTTCCTCTGCGTAGCTCCTCTCTCTACACGCACTCGTCTTGTGTGCACAGCTCATGTAAGGCTGGCTGATTTACACACCTGAAAGGACGGGGCACTTAAAGAGCGTGGTAATAAAGTGTGCCTGCAGGAAAGACGGAGGAGAGGGAGGGAAGAAGAGAGAGAGAGAGATCAAGGTGGGATAGACAGGACCGTTGATCTCAGGAGTACTCATTCTATGAATTACCCTCCATTCCAGCGTGGCAGGCAGTCACCAGGGAGGGCAGCCTCTCAGCAGGGCAGTCTCTCAGCAGGGCAGCCTCTCAGGAGGGCAGCCTCTCAGCAGGGCAGCCTCTCAGCAGGGAGGGCAGCCTCTCAGCAGGCCCGCCTCAGGCAGCAGATGGACCCTCTAGTCGAGGCCGAGCAGACAGACTTATTACCGGGACAAGCAAGGTAGCTGATGGATGCTCTGGTACACTGGGAAGCCTGTTTTTGGCTGAACTCCTTGGCAGCTCTTCGCCACCTCTCCTCCCTGACAGAGATGTGACTAGAGGCGGCTTGTTCTGCTGCTGGAGGGCCGAGCCCCAGGTCAGCAGCGCCCCCTGCAGGCCGGTCTGAGGGTGACACCCACACATCTGGGGGACTTGAAACTCTGGCCGTTTTCTAAGTTCATTTACAGCTTCTTTTTTTTTTTTTTTAATTGAACAAAACTCTAGGTGAGTGATACCAAACTGTCCCTCCTGATATTGACAAGACTGCCCCCCTCTATTCAAAACCAGAAGAAGCAAGTTTTCATTTTTCCTACAGGCCAATCCATTCTTAAATGGGTAATGTTCTACCACCACGTCCCCATGCTCTTTCACCACTCCTCGGTCACAACAGGATCTCCAGCTGGTTTGGGCAGGAGCTGCATTCGTCCAATCTATCTTATCTCTTTTTATTTTCAATAATAATAATATTAATAATAATAACAATAATAATAATAATACTGAGTTATGTTTATTTGTGTCTCTATGATTAATTTTCCCCAAGGGGACAATAAAGATCTATCTATCTGGAGCCCAACCCATAAGAGTTTCTAATTCTCAACCATGACAAGACTCCTTTAGGGACCAATGGAAGTGACAACCCTGTCAACGCTGTCAACCCGTTGCTGAATTTGGTCGAATGTCTTGTCAGATTCGCTCTTACTCCTTTATGTGTCAGCTTATGCAAGCAGCAGCATAAATCTCATGAACTATAATCTGATTAGATGTTGATGGCATCACACTAATAACCATCCATCATGATGTTGCAGGCGTGAGGATCATGACCCTAACTAACGTGTGAACATCAGATGATGTCACAACTAAAGGTCACCGGTAATGAACCTGACAGCAGCTTCCCTTTGCCCCTAAAGTCCACCACTTTCATCACTATCATTCTATCATTCTGAACGTTGAGAGGAGGCAGGAGCGTTCTGAACACTGAGAGGAGGGTTTGGAGCAGGAGCGTTCTGAACGTTGAGAGGAGGCAGGAGCGTTCTGAACACTGAGAGGAGGGTTTGGAGCAGGAGCGTTC
The DNA here is from genome assembly GCF_949987555.1 of Borostomias antarcticus. NCBI lineage: Eukaryota > Metazoa > Chordata > Actinopteri > Stomiiformes > Stomiidae > Borostomias > Borostomias antarcticus. Next base: position 12,642,447 of record NC_140249.1, read on the forward strand.
TGAACGTTGAGAGGAGGCAGGAGCGTTCTGAACGTTGAGAGGAGGGTTTGGAGCAGGAGCGTTCTGAACATTGAGAGGAGGGTTTGCAGCAGGATCGTTCTGAACGTTGAGAAGAGGGTTTGGAGCAGGAGCGTTCTGAACGTTGAGAGGAGGGTTTGGAGCAGGAGCGTTCTGAACGTTGAGAGGAGGCAGGAGCGTTCTGAACGTTGAGAGGAGGCAGGAGCGTTCTGAACACTGAGAGGAGGCAGGAGCGTTCTTAACGTTGAGGGCAGAGTTTGGAGCAGGAGCGTTCTGAACACTGAGAGGAGGGTTTGGAGCAGGAGCGTTCTGAACGTTGAGAGGAGGCAGGAGCATTCTGAACGTTGAGAGGAGGGTTTGGAGCAGGAGCGTTCTGAACGTTGAGAGGAGGGTTTGGAGCAGGAGCGTTCTGAACGTTGAGAGGAGGGTTTGCAGCAGGAGCGTTCTGAACGTTGAGAGGAGGGTTTGGAGCAGGAGCGTTCTGAACGTTGAGAGGAGGGTTTGCAGCAGGAGCGTTCTGAACATTGAGAGGAGGGTTTGCAGCAGGAGCGTTCTGAATGTTGAGAGGAGGGTTTGGAGCAGGAGCGTTCTGAACGTTGACAGGAGGGTTTGCAGCAGGAGCGTTCTGAACGTTGAGAAGAGGGTTTGCAGCAGGAGCGTTCTGAACATTGAGAGGAGGGTTTGCAGCAGGAGCGTTCTGAATGTTGAGAGGAGGGTTTGGAGCAGGAGCGTTCTGAACGTTGACAGGAGGGTTTGCAGCAGGAGCGTTCTGAACGTTGAGAAGAGGGTTTGCAGCAGGAGCGTTCTGAACGTTGAGAGGAGGGTTTGGAGCAGGAGCATTCTGAACGTTGAGAGGAGGGTTTGGAGCAGGAGCGTTCTGAACGTTGAGAGGAGGGTTTGGAGCAGGAGCGTTCTGAACGTTGAGAGGAGGGTTTGCAGCAGGAGCGTTCTGAACGTTGAGAAGAGGGTTTGCAGCAGGAGCGTTCTGAACGTTGAGAGGAGGGTTTGCAGCAGGAGCGTTCTGAACGTTAAGAGGAGGGTTTGGAGCAGGAGCGTTCTGAACGTTGAGAGGAGGGTTTGCAGCAGGAGCGTTCTGAAAGTTGAGAGGAGGGTTTGGAGCAGGAGCGTTCTGAATGTTGAGAGGAGGGTTTGCAGCAGGAGGGTTTCTCTTCCTCCGCCGTGTTTCCACCCATATTTCTTTGTTTTTCTTCTAAATCCCAGACGCTCCTCGCGCTGCGTCTCCATTCCCCTTCCTCTGCTTTGAACTGTTCACGTCCCAATTATCTTCTGTCCCTGTCAGTCATTCTGTGCACACATTAATGATGGCGATGGAGATGTGCAATAACTACCCGTGTTCAGTATCCCAGCTCCCTCACATTACCATATTCAGAAATAATGGAGGCGTGATTCAGCCTTCCTCTGTGGTCTGCCTACCTGGAGCAGGCAGGGGGGTGTTGGTCCCGTTGTCCTCAGAGGCAGGTTGACCTGTCAGAGTTCATCTCTGGCCTCCGTCTCCAGAGGGTTGGTCTAGACTGAGGGGGGGGGTTCAATGGGGTGGGACCTATTCCCACCTCCCTTGTTCTCTGTAAAGCGCATTGTATTGCCTCTGTGTATGAAATGCGCTATACAAATAAAGTTTTGATTTGATGATTTGAACACTTGTTTTAGTCCCAGGAGAGGGAGAGGAGCGAGACTGTAACGGGGGCCGGGCACCTCCAGGACACCTCCCCTCCCTGTGACGCCCCCAGGAGACCCAACACACCCAGCAACAGGGGAAAAATAGACTGGCTCTCATGTTGGTCGTTGAGTCTTAAACACGGCCGGGGTGCTATTCACAAGCAGTATTCATAGCAGGATGTAGACAGAGTTGAATAATGCACTCGTTATTCTGTTTCTGTGGAGTAATCAGTTTGACCCCCTGATCTTGACAGTTAAGAGTTTTATTCTGCTGAGGACGGGAAGAAACTGCATCTTGGATAATGGGACCCTTCCCAGTCGTTCCCTGGGCAACAGCAGGATGCGGGGGGGGGGGGGGTAGTTCTGCGTTGGGTTCACGGCCGGCGGAGTCTGAGGGCTGAGCGATGTGTATCGCTGGAGGAACATCTCAGGCTTTGAAGTCCCGTCGTTGCCGTAGCAGTCAGGAAATGAGACGGGTTTCTCATTTCCCCGTTGCTCTCTCCCCTCACAAACGGGCGGGCAGGGGCGCATGGCGGGGTAGGAGGAGGGGTGGAGGGGGTAATAGATCTTGTTGGGGGCGGGCAGGGGAGCATGGCGGGGTAGGAGGACTGACGGAGCTGGGGTGAGGGGCCTGCTGAACGGTGGCCCGATGGAGGATGCTGGGATTATCGCCTCATAACGCCGGGACGGCAAACTGCAAACATCCCTTTCATCTCCGTAGTGATCTCCTTTTAACGCTCTCTCTCTCCGCTGGCTCCTCCTCATTTTCTTTTGCATATGTGTGTGTGTGTGTGTGTGTGTGCGCGCGCGTGTGTGTGTATGTGTGTGTGTGTATGTGTGTGTGTTTGGCGGCTGGGGCGTGGCAGCAGGTGAAGGCTTGAGAGCACGCTATTCTGAACATCTGAACACACACCCGTCACAACTGCCATCGTTATTGTAGTCATAAGTCATGAGTTAAATTGTGACAAAGTTAAACTGGCAAGGTCCTGCCCAGTTTCAGCCATTATCGGGAGCTGCTCAATATGGAGGAGGCGCTGTTTTCTATATATATACCCATGAAGGAGCTGCTGTGTCCTTCTGACCTGTCATTGTCATCATCTTGTGTGTTCTGTAGGTAACAATGAGAGGCCAACTAGGCTCTTTAACTGACTGACTCCTAATGTCTGACGGCATTGTTAGTGTTTATGCCCTGTATTTCTATTAATGTGGAGATAGATGTATGTGTGTGTGATTAGGGGCATCATCCTAACTGACAGAAACAAGGCCCATTTAATGCCTCACCAATCCAACACAACATGATACCTCCCCCCTTCCCCTCCCCCACGCCCTCCCCCCCCCCTCTGCCCTACGCTTTCACTGCAAAAAACAATTAGTGTGTGTGTGATTGTCCCTGTCCTGCCTAGTTGGGCTCTGCTGGGAGTTGAAGGGAAAAAGCGAAAGCGTTTAATCTATTCATCCATCTGCATGGAAATCAATGGAGCCTCTTGTCTGGGAGACACTCCCTCCCCGCCACAGAACTGGCCACACCTCCAAGCCTGACTCAGCACCCCGGGACTGGCCGGGGACCGACCCCCCTCCTCTTCCTCCAGGACTGGCAGGCCACACCCCCCTCCTCTTTCTCCAGGATCTTAGAAAACAACACCTCTTGTTCACATGGAAATGGACTGATAAAATATCACCATGAATCAAGATTACCATCACTTAGAAGATGGTTATGGTCGTAGTGGTGGTCTCAGCTGACAGAGCCAGAGTGTGAGTTTAGGATTGTTCATCATGGGGATTGTACAGTGTGTGTGTGTTTGTGTGTATCTAGGGCAGGTGGGTCTGTATTTGGTACTAGAGCTTAATAAAGAAGATAGACTGTTGTGTTGAAAGGAGCCTCTGTCTTTGCTCTGGGCCTAATGGCCGGCTTGTTAACCTTTTAGACGGCCATGTAAAGGTTACTGTGCTGTGTTTGTTTTTGCTCTGAATTGATCAATATCCTCTCCTGTCTGTTTGCAGGGGAACAGACCTCCGCTTCTTACAGTATCGGGGTGAGGGCGCCACAGCATCAAACCGGCTCAGATCATCCCCATGTCCTCCTGTGGTCAGACCCAGACCTGTGGTCAGACCCAGACCTGTGGTCAGACCCAGACCTGTGGTCAGATCCAGACCTGTGGTCAGATCCAGACCTCACTATTTCAAATGAGGTGTCAGGAGGGTTTGCGTTTCTTGGAACAGTCTGTTGTGCCAGATAAGAAAAACAAATCAGATCAAGCACAGATAAGTGATTGAAATGCCACACTATAAACACTGAATAAACACTATCTGGACCCAGCACTGTTTGCCATGGTGTGCTCTGTCCAAATAACATGATCACGGGCAGGAACAACGGCCAGGGGCTCTGTTATAGACTAAACATTGAAGAGTGGTATTTGAACCTTGCACTGGGAACAAAGATTATATTCACTGTAAAAAATTACACTGTAAAATTACAGTAAATTACATGCAGCAGTGCGACCAGTATATCACTGTATTTTTATGGGTAATTACGAGCAGTAAATAACTATTTTTACAGTAGATTACCAGTAGTTTGTGGGCAGTAAATTACTGTATTCTTGCAGTAATTAGTCGGTTTGAAATTGCAGTTAATTACTGTAATTTTACAGGAATCTAAAGTTTTACTGTAATATTAATATGCAGTAAAATACCACATTAATTTCATTTAACAGTAAAATACAGGCAAAAGTACAACCAGTTAATTACTGTACTTTCACGGCATTTTCAAGTCTTCCTGTTAATACTAAATATCAATTTCAATATACACTGTGCATTACTGGCAGCAGCTAAAACATTTACCAAAACATGTACAGCAAATACTTCAATAAAATATGCAACTAAATATGCCAGACTGAGGTCTGAACAGCAGAGAGGAGTCCTGAAACACAACTGCATTTTAACCAGAATTTATTATTCAATTCATCAGTGTACATGGGATTCATTCAACACACCCAAAATGGCTTGAAGAAAAAGAAAAAGAAATGACAAATGTCCAAAAGAACCTGTGAGGGTTAATACTGAAAACGAAAGGAACTTTCAGCTGAAAGACATCGGAATGATCCCGTGCAGAAAACAAATACTGATGAAAGGATATGGGCACATGTAGCGGACAGGACCGTATCCGCCTAGTAAGGGTGTTCTAAATACCTCACTGTTCTCTCTCTGGGCGGCTGGGATGACAAAAGGGATCCTAGTCCCCGCCCCCAACGCGATTTGCCTCCCACACTTTGCAGTAAAACTACTGAATAAGATAAGGTGAGCTTCAGGGTGAGCTTCAGGATTTAAAACTATCACGGAGCTGACCTGAAGTGAATGGGTGTGTACATCCAAATACTGAAACCTACAATACACCCGCTCCCCCATACAACCTCACTGCAAATGTAGAGACGCCCTTACCCCAGAGAAGGTATTCACTCATGTATACAGTATTCTTCAGTTAAATAGCTTTGTATTGTATGCCAATCAAAGGATATTCAGTAGTTGCAATATTTACAGAAAGAAAGGAATGGTTAGTACACACATCAACATATTGGAATAGATTAAGAATAGATTTTTCAAAGAAATTCAATGTACTACTCAACTCAGCCAAAGTAACATTAACAGATACTTTGTCATCACTATATTAATAAGAATGAACTTTGCACTTTCCTTCAGGTCTCTAATTCGGTGACTAAAACAGAAACAGTAGCCTACACAGAACAGTATAAACGCATCCCACTATCACAATGATCAGTAAGCCTACTAAACTCTGTCCATAGGCCATGGGTTGACACCATTTCCTACTTTCCTAAGAAATACAAAAGGATTATGTACATAGTTTGAGACATGGTGGCAACCACTCCAATAAAAAAAATGTATTTACCCCATTGAGAGGTTGAACTGGAAGTCAGTAAACCTCTGTAGAAGAGTGGAGACGTGTGGATTCACCATCACCGGCTTCTTCTGCACCAATCGTCCTGTCCTCTTTGACGTTACTTTCCCCTTGCTGACTTTCGTGCCCCGGTCCGGATTTATGCCAACAAAGCGCCTGGTTTTAAACAAAGAGGAAAAAGATAATGCTGGCACTGCAATATGGAGCTGGATTCGTGCGTGCAAAATTGACAAGGCAACATTTTGAGTGACTATCTGTTTGACCTTAAGAGACCAATTTACTACCAATAAAGGAAAAAGAGAGAGATAAGAGAGAGAAAATACTGCAACGTGACATAGGAGCTGGTATTCACTCACAAGCAGGGCTGAAAATTAACACCCGCCACCGGCGGGTAAAATTTCCATTTGGCGACTAAATTTCGGATGCTATCCGCCACGCTGGCGGGTTAATGTTTGTACCAATAGAGTCATGTAATAAATGATGCGTGCGATGTCGCCACATTCATGCCATAGACCGGCGTTCTGTTTGTTGTGTGTTGCACTTAAATAGCTCCCCCTCTGCACCAAATAGTTTTCAGTCACATGACTGTTGCGGAGCCTCGCGCACTAGGAGAGACTGGTGACGCGAGGCTACTCGCGCACAGAAAATCGTTCCCATTTACCTCAGAGGACGCGCGCTACTATAGTCGACTACTACTTTACATGATGACAGGCTGTGAATATGTTACAGTATATGTATTTTTGTTCATAAACACATAAAGACCATGAGGTTAAAGGACAATGCTCGTTTTTGACAACCTGGACCTTATTTACGACATATTATAAGACGTTTGACTCACCGAGATCACTTTGGTGTAGTTCGGAGGCATGTAGAAGAAATTTAAAATCCAGCACGAGCCAGTATATCCATGTAATGGCGGTGGTCGGGGCACTTAGAATGCAGTTTCTAAAAATCTATTTTCTGCCGCGAAACGGTTGTTTTCATTAATCTGTCTTGATGAATCGCTAGTTGTGCTTATGTTACACGTCCCTATGGCTTAGGGGTGACATGCAACAGTTCAATCCTATAAGAAGGATGGAAATGGATAAAAGTGATGAGACAGACTGCCGTTGTACTTCTCTTTAGCAGCCATGCAGATGAATCCCTTTATTACATACACTCAGCATACAGACCTCATATTCTCTTTTCTTCGCTCAAGAAACAGTGTAATGTATAATCTGACACAGTAATAAAATATGACTGAAATGTGCTTTGTTCTCTCAGAATTCACAAGAATATTCGCAATATGAATAATCCACCTATTTCACATATAAAACTAATAATCCCTCACTTAAAGCTTAATGTAATCACATTCAATAGATCCCTATAGACATGTTGTCTGATAGTCACCTGACACATCAGGTAAAGCTACACCAATACTACTGAGAACAGGATAAATGCTAAACTAAAGAGAGAATAAGTACATAAATCATTAAATAGTCAACATGGACATAAGTAACAACTCCTATTCAGATATCATTTTACAGAACCTCATTTTACAGAACCTTGTACCGGCGCTACTAGTTACATACAGCTAAACTGACCACATAATGATGAATGGCAAGCTACTATTGCTAACAGGATAAACTCTAGTAGGGTTAGCTCTGAGCTAGCGCACACTATGGCACCTTCAAACGTTTTAACAGTCATGAAATATAACGAAATAACATAGGAATGGTATTTGGAGACAGATATAAAACAGAGAGCTATAGGAGCTTGAATGATGTGTGCTACTTTGATTCGCAGGTACAGGGTTCGCCATCTCGCTAGCTAGCGATTATTTCAGAAGATCTTTAACCATGCATCTTCACACTTACAAATTATTACACACTCACAGAATAATTATGATAGTCTCTTCTAATATTCTACCCATGCTTGGTGAACTTATACCAACCTATAAGAAGGATGGAAATGGATAAAAGTGATGAGACAGACTGCCGTTGTACTTCTCTTTAGCAGCCATGCAGATGAATGCCGGAAGAGAATCAACGACAGACAATACCCCCTCGTAGTCTCACACCACTCCCCCTGCTGGTAGCAATGGATATTGATGTATCCCAATAGAAAATGAGCAAATAAGAAGTAAATTAAATTATAATTGTGAACACATATTTAGTGTGCGTCACACTTACATAGAGAGCATAGGCCTGTTGTGGTATTTCATGTCATAGCATCTCTTCATTGACAGACCTACACACTCTCCAGTAGTGAAAAAAGGTGACAGTGAGAAAACTAACTTGATAAGACAGATGTAGTCGGTGCAGTTGGACAGCAGACACAGCAGACAGAGGCGGTCAATGCAGTCAGACAGAACACTCCTGTGGTTGGAAAGCACAAAAAGGACAGTTTAGCAGTCAGAAATTGCTGTGATGAATTGAGAGAGATAAATCAATGAACATCAATAATGGTGAAATTAGAATGTAATCATGACAGACCTACAAACTCTCCCGTAGCTAAAAAAAAAAGTGACAGTTTGAAATCAAACTTGATAATTCATGAGTGCATTGATGCTTCAAAGAGACCACAACCACAGAAGAAGACTACCTCGGAAAAATAAATTAACTCGGACAGAACCCATCTAAATAAGTTATTTAATGGTAGGGCCGAGGCTTCAAACCCAGCATTTGTTTAAATAGACCCTTTTGCTTAGGTAAGTGAAGTTTCATGTTTATCTGACACTTGTAAATATGAGCGCCTCTCTTAAATCGGCCGACACCGATTTATTTTGACGGCGAAGTGAATGGAGCGACAAAGGACTGTAGTCTGGCATGAGCGAGCATGCGACAACAGGACTGAAAAGGGCTATTAGCACATGCCAGAGGGAAAAGTGAAATCACAATGAAGAAACCTACATACAAAAGCAGCAGCATCATACAGAAAGAGACCCGCAAACTCCCAAGAGTGAAAAAGGTGACAGGTCCGAAACCAAGTTATGGTAGGGGGGTCCGGGGGCATTGTCCCCCGGAAGAAATTTTTAGTGATTTTAATATGCAAATTACGCTTTTTGGAGCGTTTTGAAACTAGAATTTCTGTGTGCAAGTAGATACGTGGCTCTTGCATAGTATATCCATCCCAATTACAACCCCAAATACAATTATGTAGATATCCAGATTCACAGTTGAAACATTTTAATCAGAATTTCAATGTTTCTTTTTCCCTAAAAAGAGAGAACAGATATCATAAAAAGTTAGTTATTTACTTAAGCAACCAAACAATTACTTTTTTACACTTTATGCTCCCTGTTCCCTCTCAAAAAAAGACAACCTACCTCCATTGCCTGAAATGCAGGAAAGAATGAGACAGGGAGACATGATGGCTCTTAGGGATGCCCCCAGTCCCGTCTCCAAGGGCGGGCATTTGGGGGCCAGGCCCGCCCACTGAATCAGCTGGGCCCGCCCTGAACGAAACTCGAAAGACGTACTAATCTCTGTGATGACAGAATGACCCCGGGCTATTCTGCATCTGATTGGCTTACCCTGATATACTTTAACCAATCGAACTAAAACCTGACCAATCTCAACCAAGGAAGGCACCATATTGGCCAATCCCAGGCAGAGTAGGGCAGATCATTCATTCCGTGCCGCGCGGCCATTTTTGGTAATGTTAACGACATACTAGTGCAAAAACTTGCATACATGGGATGAATTATTAGTGGATGTCAGAAGATTCAGAAGTAGTGGCGATTGCTCCTTGGCTTACCCATACAAATCCAAATAAAACTTGACTTTCAGACTGTTTTTGACTTAAATGCGTCTTGTATTCTGCCATATCGCTTCATTTTCATCCGTGTTTAGCGTTTTGGTAGTGCTCCGTTGCCCCCTACAGTCCTCATGAAAATACAGTCCACGTTACGGTCCGTTGACACCGGTCTTACTAGCTCGTTATTCACTTAACATTGTAGGCCAGGTAAAATGATGCAACAACTTGGCATGACTGTCCCGTCATTCACATCACCTATTGGTCAATCACGTTACCCACTTTAGCTATATAGCTACTGGCAGCATCAATGAACATTGAAAACGGAGATCTTGAGTAGGCTATTTGTTGAAAATTGATTACAAAATGAAGTGGATTAAACGAGTTTGGGTTACGATATAAGGTAGGTCTTTTGTGATTAATTACCAGTTGTTATGGCTGTGCGTTTTGCTTTGCCTAGATTTAATCGGCACTCGAGAGCGTTAACTTTGCTTCCTGGAGCGGTGGGCTAAGGCCTAGTAGGCTAGTAGTAGCCTAAACACTGATTAGTGAGGGAGTAGGCTATTGAGTGCTGTGCCCTAAGGGGGTGTATTTTATCGTTCTGTCATTCCTCTTCGTGGTGTTTGGCCATTGTTGTCATATAATGGCTCTGTAGTTTATTTAGTGTGTCCCTAAAAGCTTGGTTGTTTCTGTATGTTTTTTACATATAAAATGCCACTGCTCAGCGCCCTTCTGGTGCTGTGAAACCTCCCATCAGGGCATGCTTTGAAAGCGCATCCCATCCCAAAAGTCCTGACTTACCCGGTTCTAGGACCCACCAGACGCCAGGACTTAGTTGCCTTGATAAAAACATTTTAGAATTTACAATCGTTTTTAACATGTTTTAACTTTACCAAGACAATTATCCACCCAGGGTTTAGGTTCTCAGGTCACCCCACCTATCTGGAGAGGAGAGTTGGCTGGTTAAGTGACTCGTCAAATAAGGCTGAAGATGCTAGTTTCATAAGCTGCAATTTTCTTTTGGGGAAAACTTGTTTATTTGTTTGCACAACAGGTATGCCCTTTTTGCATGTACAGTACTTTGAATCACTTATGATGGACTTGATACGAGTGTACGAGTACAAGTGTACGAGTGTTATTTTTATTTAAAAAGGTTTTACAAAAATGTTTTTGCATATTCTCCATATAACAGCAATCAACTTATTTTGACAGTTTTGATGAATTCAGAGCAGTGAGGAGAAATTCCAAAGATATGGTAATGGTAAAGGTAGACAGACAGACAGACAGACAGACAGATAGATATAGACTTATGTCAAAAACACACAGAGGTAGGTGTCGGTGAGAACTTAGAATAACAATGAGAAATGTGATATCCCTCTAAATCTGGCTGAAAAATACTTAAAACGGGCTTAAAAGCACCCAAACAATTTGTGTGTGCCCCCCCTAACACATTGAATGCCCCCCCTGGCATTTCATTCTGGAAACGGGTCTGGATGCCCCGATCTATATTTTTTGGGCCGATACCGATCACCGATTATTTTCCTCAGGATCAGCTGATACAGATACCAATTTATAAAAAAACACACACAAAAAACGACTTCTCCTCTTAGAATGGTCTTACCCATATTATTGTATCGATATGATGACACTGTCTTTGCTTGCATATTTTTAGATTAAGGTTGCCCATTATTATCACTTATTAACTGATAAATAGGCCCTCCAAATTCTGTATATATCAGATTCAGTAGACTTCATACTTCAGTATACAGTATACCATTCGGACCAATGCCAAGTGAGTAAAAAAAGTTGTGTTTTTTGTTGTGTAATTGTTTTCCGTGACTTTTATTTTGGAATTCCTTGAAAGAAAGCTACCGGACATAAGTTTCGTTTCTGCTTGAGGGGCAACTAGTAGTGTCCTCTATCCTAATTTTAAACCGCAAAAATATCCAAACTACAGCTGATCAGAGATTTCGTGCACAAGTGATTAGCAGCATCAGCTTTGGAGATATTTGGGCTGTATGAAAAAACGCTGTATGAGGAGATCCTGGGAGAAAACTTGCGCAATTGGAATGGATGTTGGACGCTGTTAACATCATAGATATTATAAAGAACTACACTGGCCACGCCCCCTTTAGACTCGTCCGACGAGACCGCCATGTTATGCAGGGCATCATTTGGAACATGTTACTGTTGGGCTTCAAAGCTGTTCGTCATCTTGTTCGGTAAATGACTAGTGACTCTTATTATTCTTTTAGTATCAGCCTAAATACAGTTAGACTAGCCTTTTAAGGTTTTATGAATACTCAGGCGTTTGCGGGAAGAGAATGGTAGCCTAATATGGGTATTGTAATTGTAATTATTTACTTATCTCACAATAAAATTGCATAGCTAACTGGTTAGGATAACAGACTAGTCTAGCTGCCCTAAGGTAACATTACACGGATAACGTAATTTATTCCACTCACATCGACTATTAACACAGTTTTATATAATGTAGTATCTTGTTTTATGCGGGTATATAGAGAAAGTCCCTCATATAGCTAATTGTCAAACTTGTATTTTGCGGCTTAAAGGAAAATGCTCGTTTTTGACAACCTGGACCTTATTTACGACATATTATAAGAAGTTTGACTCACCGAGATCACTTTTGTGTTGTTCGGAGGCCTGTAGAAGAAATTTAAAATCCAGCGCGAGCCAGTATATCCATGTAATCGCGTCGGACGGGGCACTGAGAATGCAGTTTCTCAAAATCCATTTTCGGCCGCTAAACGGTTGTTTTCATCAATCAGATTGGAAGAATCTACAGTTGAGATTCCTCAACGCTAGGCATTGTAGTGGTTTTCAAATACGAGGTCTTTAGCCTCTGTAATATGATCTTTACACGCCTCTCCCCCACTTGCTCCAGCACGCATGCGCACAGGCCAGCGCGCAGACTGGCTATTCTCCCTCACATTCTCTGCGCTACGATCGGATTGTTGCTGACGAATGACGACGACAATATTCTCGACACCAACAACGATCGTAGCGCAGAGAATGTGAGGGAGAATAGCCAGTCTGCGCGCTGGCCTGTGCGCATGCGTGCTGGAGCAAGTGGGGGAGAGGCGTGTAAAGATCAAATTACAGAGGCTAAAGACCTCGTATTTGAAAACCACTACAATGCCTAGCGTTGAGGAATCTCAACTGTAGATTCTTCCAATCTGATTGATGAAAACAACCGTTTAGCGGCCGAAAATGGATTTTGAGAAACTGCATTCTCAGTGCCCTGTCCGACGCGATTACATGGATATACTGGCTCGCGCTGGATTTTAAATTTCTTCTACAGGCCTCCGAACAACACAAAAGTGATCTCGGTGAGTCAAACTTCTTATAATATGTCGTAAATAAGGTCCAGGTTGTCAAAAACGAGCATTTTCCTTTAAGGGGAGACACCCCAGGTGAATAGGAAAAAAGAAATCCTTAATAGGTATCACCATCAAACTCCCCCAGTTTGTGAGGTACATTAAGGAGCATCTTTTTTGTATTACAAGTTTTCTGAAATCTTATGGATAAATATGCAAATTAGGAATTATATGCGCTAAATATGCGCTAATTTGCATAATTTCGGGACATCAATTTTTTTAAACTGGTTCAAGCCAGATTCAAAATTCTTGTTTCATTTTGTTCACATATCCCTATTCAAAACTTTGTTCAAGGGGGATTTTTGATATATCTTTTCTTCGCTTCAGAAATCATAAAATACTGTCAGTCATAAAAAGACCAATTTTCGCCATGTTTTAGGGATAAACTTATATAAATCAGGCTATGAAAGAAATTTAAAAAATCCCCCTAGGCCAAACCCTTCAGAATATGGATTGGAACAAAACTGGAAAGTTAGGTGTATGTAGGTGCTACTCAAGTGGTGGTTTTGATGTCCCTAAGATGAGAAATAACTCATTTTGAGAAAACAGGCTTTGAAAATTTGTATTGTAAAAAACCATACATTTGCATTGTAAACCAATATTTACAAACACAATATACAATCACATCATTAGTAACAACATTACACAACATCTGAAAACACATATAAACTGAAAACTGAATAACACAGCATGTTGTGGATTCAAAATAGTCCAGGAGTAGACATTTTGTATAGAGAAGCAAGACCTGTTTAGTTGGAAGCCCACTCACCACGTCAAGGTACAGCCCACAAGTGGGATGTTAGTAAGACGAGACTAGAGACGAGACAAGTTAGTAGGGAAGAGAACATTCCCTTTTAGAAAGCTTGTATTATTTTGTTAAACAGATCATGGACAAAGATAGACACATTTGACGAGGACATGCATGAGAAAACAGATTATCTAGCTTTTTGTGTTTTTTTAAGCGTTTTACATGGAGAAAACATGAATGAATGAACATGAAGAGTAAGCTGATTCATAAATACACAGGACAAGATGTGGTAAACAATGCAGGGTAAACACCAATAGAAGCTAAATATAGATTGCCAAACAAACAAGTGATATAACCATCATCAAAAGCAACACCATAGGAGACATCAAGCTACGCTGTCATAGGTCTACAGAGTCACTCCTCAGATGGCACCACACTAGCTATCCACAAAACTGTTCTAGGCAGCTAGTTTGTAGAACCCACTCAGCTGGAGTTCACAAAACGGTTCTAAGCAGCTGGTCTGTAGAACCCACTCAACTGCAGTCCACAAAACTGTCCTAAAACCACCATATGTTCCTGGTGCGCATGGGGTTGTCATCAGTGAAGCAGACTACCCCATATTGCCGCCTTCATGTTGTCCACTGAACGCTGGTTATTGAGAATTATTGTAATAATTCTCAATAACTGTAATAATTTTGTAACATTTTGCATTTATTGGCAGTCAGCTTACCTACCTCTGGGTCCACATCTGCATATGCCTGCCTAATCTGCTCTCTGCTTCTGTGCAAGGACTCCAGACCTCTCTCTATTTCAGCAACTGAAATTAAAACAGTTTATTTGGTCAGTTTATGGATGCATGTAGAAATGCCACAGGTAGAGAGAGGGAGACTACTGTGCATATGCATAGGCTTCTGATATTGGCTAGAGAGAGAGAGAGAGAGAGAGAGAGAGAGAGAGAGAGAGAGAGAGAGAGAGAGGGAACACATTTCAATAGCCTACCTGTCACCCTCTTGTCATGTTTCTGATACGTTTTCAGATGAAGCCCTGGGATCCAACACTTAACTAATCTTTTGGAGAGCTGCATACCCCAACCCTAACTCGTGCGCTAAGAGGACCATCCTCACATTGACATCAAATGCAACATCATTCTTAGTTGTATCATGAAGCCGAGTCGATGTGTAGACACTTTTGCGATAGCCATTTCTCACAAAGACTGCACTCTAAGAGCAAAGTACTACAGAACCCACTATTCTGAGGATCTATGTTAATTTTAAGACCAGTCCCTGCACAATTAGGACAAATCAACCGAGTTATCTGCTGCTCACTGGACATGCTAACGCTAGCCTCATCTCTCTGCTGCTCACTGGACATGCTAGCACCGGCTAATGACAACTTGCGCGAATAGGCACTTTATATATCATAAATGTAAACCTTTCCATTTAGTTTCTCTTGTTTTCTGTTCAACCTTGCGGGCAAACACTGTTGTCGTTGTTGCTTATTACGTTTAGAACGCTTTACAGACGGCATTGTTTGGATTAGATATAAGGAAGTGGAAACGTGTCACATGACGCGCTGAACCAATTACGTTCTCAGAAATCAACAACAGCCAATGAGATTTCACGGTAAGCATCAAACCCGCCTTTGTATTTCCACGATTGGTTGCTAATACAAATGAAACTAACAGGTTTGGTTGCGATAACATTGTGCTAGAGAGCCAGAGCTTTCTAATGATACCCCGGATGACCGGATCCAGACGAAAGAAACGCTGCGAGACGTTCCGAAAGGCTAACTTTTGGTGATTTTAGGAAGAATCTACGGACGCAAACAGACTAAATGAAGTAAAATAAACATCTTAATGCGTATTTTTGATGTTTTATTTCCACTAGTATGAAAGAAGACATGTTATGGAAGCAAACTAGCACAAAATCTCAAATTTGACCAGGGCGTTGAAAAACGATGTTTTCACCTACCGTGTCTCCCCTTAACAGAATTTGTTCATATTTAGGCAAAATGTCCAGTTGGACTCAAGGATTAACTGATTACATTGTGGGGGTCAAAGGTCACTGACATCACAAAAGGTGTTTTTGGCCTACTGAACATGATATCTCAAGAACGGCTTGACAGAATTTGTACATATTTGGCCAAAATGTCCAGTTGGATTTAATTAGATTATTTGGATTAGATTTTGGTATTCAAATGTCAAAGGTCAAGGTCAAACAAAAGGCACTTTTGAACGCTAACACTAGCTAGCTAATGCTTACGCTAACAATAAAGCTAGCTCTAGCTAGCTAATGCTAATTCTAACACATTAGTGTTAGCCTTAGCGTTAGCATTCGCTAGTGTTAGCTAGCATTAGCATTAGCTATTCTAGCTGTAATGCTAGCTAGCATTAGTGTTAGCTAGCGTTACTGCTAGAATACCAGCAAGATAGCATACACAAGCACCATCCACATCAACACAGGGGCTCTCTCTCAAGACCAAATGAATGTTAACTGCAACTTCCCTACTAACACAGTACGTAAAGTTGATGGGACACATTGGTGGTAGTTTGGTAAATTTGCGACGGTACCAACAGCGGACCTAGCTGACACCTAGTTGACACTTGCCTTTTCAGTCGCAAAATAACCAAAATAACCGACCTCAAGGAGACTGTAAGGGAACGTAGCTGTCACTGCTGCTTAAATCCGTAACTACGATTAAATTTAATTAAATGACGTGACAATGCTGTTACATTACAGTCCCACCCTGACTTTATTGGAAATGTGTCACAGTGGGTCAGAACATTTGTAAATTACTTAGGTTTTAAAATACATTTTGAAGTCATACAGTTACAGAATTGTAATAATGAGGAGAAATCCTGCATGTCTGTTTTGTGTGTAATTTCTCATTTACAGTTAATATTAACACTAAAGATTTGCAGTCTAGGCCTAATAA
Organism: Borostomias antarcticus; assembly: GCF_949987555.1. Taxonomy (NCBI): domain Eukaryota; kingdom Metazoa; phylum Chordata; class Actinopteri; order Stomiiformes; family Stomiidae; genus Borostomias; species Borostomias antarcticus. The sequence goes on from NC_140249.1 coordinate 12,658,867, forward strand.
AAATAATGATAAAAAATATGCCTATGAATAAAGTCCTAAATATGCAACCTAAATGTGAGCAATGAATGCTGATCAGTGAACGTAAAACAAAGAATGCAAGGCATTGGTCTACTTTCTTAGGTTACACAATTGAAGAACTAGACAAACAAGTTACACACTCTGGTACACTAGGTGGCTGTATGCACATTAAAGTTGTTTGCGATCCGCCACTAAACCCAGTGAAGAAGAAGACGACGACGACGGGGTATACTTCTGTTTTGTTTGAAACAGAAACGATTGAGAAAGACCAACACGCCAGTCTTTATCCCCGTGACAACACAGATCCTGTAAGTATCTCAATTTCAATGTATACATAGCTAGCTATGTATTTTGGTATCGTCCCAGATAAATGACACCAACGTTATGTGCAAGCTACCCTTTTGTAATGATTATCTATATGCAGATGCTCTGTAAATGAAAATCTTACTTGGTTTAGTTTAGATTTCAAAGAACACGCTGAGTGGTCGGTCAAGCTGGTTTTAAACAAAGACAATAGTTTTATTCTGTTACGATTCTGCAGAGTCGGACTCAGCACAGGAAGTGATATACAGGCAGAGTGAGTTCACTTGAGGACAGGTCTATAGGTTATACAGTGAAAAAGGAAGTGACATAGTTTCAGGATGAAGAGGACAGGGAAGTGATGTCACACAGGGAAGAATTTGTAGTTCTAACAGACTGATCTATGAGAACGAACTACAAAGTTTAGAACAGTCAAGTAGGAAAACAGAACACTTTGTTGAGACTTGAAATTCATTCACAGCTCTCTTTCCAATGTTAGCTAACTAGCTAGCCAGCTAACATGATTAGCCTTTTTCTGTACACCATGGCTAGCTAAGTAGCCTACGTAAAATTACTCTGTCGCAATGATTGTTATAACTTTCGCTTTTGTGTAATTGTAGCTTAAATTGTAATGTTGGCTTGGCAACTTGAGAATATTTCAGTTGTGTACACTATAACTTTGGTGAAGTGTTGTCGTGGGCCATTGTTTCCTAATTGAGGGCAATGGAGGAGTCTTCTCGAGTCTAGCAGACTCGCGCGAGCTCCTGCACGTTCGTACTGTTTCATCGCTTGGAATAAAATGGTGATATGAATGATAATTACTCATTGATTTCGCATTAACCCACAACACCGTTAGTAGGTGTTCGTTTTTAGGCATTCATTTTTCCGAAATTAACGTTAACAGAATACTAGAAGCCCCAACAACGGAGCTAGGCTAGCTAGCAGGATTTGTTATAGCAGCCATCTTGGCTTTTTTGGTTACAGCAGCCATCTTGGTGGTTTTGGGATGTGATTTCATGTTACTCTTAACTGTTGAAATGGTTGCTCATGCTGTCAAACGGGTAAAGAATTGTGTACTATGTTTTCACTCACATACAAATCCAAATTTTGCATAATAGGTACTACTAATGTGGACTACTAATATAGTGTCTTGCAAAATCTATTTAATTACTGAGGGTGAAGAGTGGTAGACATGTTGCCCTGTTCCTCTAAACGTGTCAGAAATCACGTGGTCCTGTGGAGTGTGCATGTCAGCAAACGAGAGGGTCACCCACTCTCGCTCTCTCTCCCTTCCCATGCTCTCAGTTGCCAACCTCCCAGTTCTTGTTTGAACTGAGCAAGAAGCAGGTGAGCGGGACAGGAAGAGGCGCTAAGACGGGGACAGGCGTGGCCAGGGGCAGTCCTGGGACAGCACCACAGGCTCTGTGAGTCTTGTTCAGTTAAATGCCCTCATGAGTATTAACAGAGGAACACCATATACATACAGATGTGGGAACATAAGAATGTAACTTGACCCGCGGTATTCTAACAGGCGCTTTACGTCATTCCGCACCACCGCTCGCCTGCCCATAGGGGCGCAGTAATACCACTCATTGACCCATTGCTGGCTCGCACATTAGATTAGCCTACCGTTCTCAAACTCCTTGTTGTCTGTCTGGTTGTAATTTAATTATTACGAACAAAGCCTATCTATTTATAGTTTCTATCTCTGTAACTGTCGCCGGGTCTATATCTGTTAACTGTCGGGACAAGTAGAAGTTTAATACATTAGGCAGAGTGTTCTCATATGGAACATGGCATCAGGACGAGGAAGATGGCTAACGGAGATGACCAGAGATGTGTTTGAAATGGTTCACTCACTCCCTACTCCCTATTACCATGGATGTATTGAGTGCGACTCATAGTGAACTACATGGGGAATGATTTAACAGTTTTGGGACACTACATGGAATATAACTGCGTAAGATATTCATGACTCAAACAAGCAGACGCGCCGATCACTGATGGCAGCAGGTTGAAATATCAGGTAATATTCAGGTTCCATGTTTAGTTGAATGATAAATCCCATATAAATGGTTGGAATTCTAATGATGTGCAAGTGTGATTTTATCAACTTAATGCTGTCTGCTAATAGCAGGCTGTGAAGCTGCACGATAAGACCGTGATAGCACGTTAGCTCACGACAGCAGCTTCCATAATATTAACGGTAGCTGTCGGTGGCTAAAAAGCAGATATCTAACTTTACAACGTTGATTCCTGTAGCTATTTTGATGCTATAAGTTCAACTTCTGTTTCTCGGGCAGGAACGGAGACGAACTCGCATTAGCAGCAAAGCAGCTAGAGGAATGATCGCGCGGTCTCTTTAGCCCTGAGGCCATCAGGCAGGCAGCAGGAGGTCGTTGAAGGCATTATTATGATATTATGTCTAATAATACATTCGTTGAAAGTACACAGGCTGATCTACTATACGGAATTGGACCGAGGAGTGTTCTCATATGGAACTAGGCTGCGCGCCCGCCCGCGACAAGAGCTGAATTGTAGTCAGCTTTCCCCGCTGCGCGCAGGACGCGTGCGTCCCCCGCTGATCCGAGCGAGAACGCAAGCGGAATGTCGCTCCCCGTCTGAAACGGCCTTGACTCCTGGAATCCCAAGGTCTTTATTGAAATTATCTTGATGGTCTCGGGAGTTGAGACGTGTTAAGGGAGTGCATCAGTCGTGAGCCTTGACAGTAGGCTACCAGCCTGCGCTGCGCTCAGAACAAAGTTGGATGAATGGATGGACTTTTTGGAATCCTGGAAAATGTTTATTGCGCTCTAAAATCATGAAAGCATAAATGTAAAAATGCAGCAACAGAAGTAGTCTAGATGAGATGGTGGTTTAAATGAATGGCAACACATAAATTCAATGGCCGGTCATGGCAAAGCACCCGCTAACGCAGGCTACCCCCCTCCCACGATCTAGAGCTATGAAACCGGTTCAGCCAGTTTATTTGAATATAAAATAATTTGGGGGGGGGGGTTACAATAGTCTAGTCCAGGTTCGCTGGAGGACCTGTATTTTCAGTGTTTGCTGGTAGCGGACTGCATCGATCAATGCAATGACTCTCCATGTTTTTCAGTTTTATCATTTTCATCAACAAAACATCATTTTTACAACCATGTCTCATTGATTGGGAAGGCATTTAGAGCTGCCGGTCTATTAGCCTACATTCGGACTCAGAGGATGACATAACTGTTTATTGAGAAACAATTGGCTATATAAAGAAATACCACAATGCATGTAGTCTAGATATATTACATTATGGTTATACACTTTATGGTAGACTGCCCTCTCGCTCGCTAAGCAGGCTACATTGTGGCTGTTTTGTTCATCGCCTATAGGCTACACATTAGAAAAATACACGATACACGCACAACATTTTGAATGAAATAAGATGCCGTTGGTCAATGTTGTGTTTTTGTTTTTATTTATTTGCAAAAAAGGCTATGTACACACATCGAAATAGATACACAAAACAAAAAAACAGCTGTGTACTAGTAGGCTACCAGTAGCCTGCAACAGAGTCCCGGGGGATGTCACATTCCTGTCGGGCCACCTTCAACCTCGACGATCTTCGGCAACACGTTCTTGAGATGGTCGATGTAGTTGTTGCATGTCTTTACATCCAGTACTTCATACCAGAAAGTTCCAATGGCATGAATCAGCTCCTGTCTGTTGCTGGGTTTTGCCGTGCGCCGAATGTACGTCTTCAACTGGTTCCACACCATCTCGATGGGGTTCAGATCTGGAGATCTTGAGAAAAGATAATAAATTAGGCTAAATATATTAAAAAGTAGGCCACTCCACCGTCACTGTCCCGAAGTCATCGCCTCACTATCCGGTAGTTTGTAAACAACATATGCAATATTACATAAACAACTTACTCTGCTGGTGTTTTGATCCAATTGATCCCCTCGGCAGCGATGTAGGCTCTAGCTGCAGTGTGCTTGGGGTCGTTGTCTGCATAAATAAAGGGAGAAAAAATATTAGGCACACCAATTTAGGCTTAACAACAGATTTTTCACTCAATGAGTGCTTTGCGTGTAGCCCATCGTTACAATGGCCTACCTTGAAAAAAACGATGCGTTGGTCCATTCCAGTTGTTTTTAATGTACGGTGCAGCAGCCTTTGTGATGATTTCGTTCTTAAAGTAGTCGCCATTCATGATTCCTGAATAAAAGAACAACACTAAATTATTAGATTATTGGCTACCTACAGCAAACCCTACACCAACAGATGTAGCATAATGGATAATAGCCCGCAAAACGCTACAACAATTAAATAATAGCTAGGCTACCTTCGAAAATCATCATCGGTCCTCGTCCCTGCCGAGAAATTCCACCCCAGACATGGAGCTTCAGGGGATGCTTCGGTTTGGGCTTGAAGGAAGCTCTCCCTTTCTTCAAGTAGCAGGTCCGGGCGAAACGCTCAAGGGACACTGTCGTTTCGTCAGTGAAGATGACGTCCTCGAAGCGCTCGCTCGTCGCGATCCACTCTTGTGCCTGCAGCAAACGAAGCTCTTTGTTCTTCTCCCGGATCATGGGAACCCAACTACAGAACAGACGTCATGTTATATTGTAGCCAACTGTTCATTTTTGTCTATACGTTTTATACATAAATTATTCACATAGCCCACGAGCCGAGACAAAACAATGTCATTAAATAAATAAGTCACAATTAAGCACTCCCTTACCGAGTCATTCCGTATTTCCACCCCATTCTTCTAGCAGCCTTCCCGATGGTCTTGGTAGAGACGTGTGTGTTGTGGTCAGACAGCAAGATTTTCTGTATGTCTCTGGCTGACCGCTCGTCCTCGGCTTCAAGAAGTCCGTTGATGGTTTGCATGATCTGACTATATACAAATACAATGAATTATATTAGAACAGTGCCTTATATAATATAGATAGATGTCGGACAGCTAGTGTGCATTTATAGTCTAGGGCTAATACAGGTCTATAGTCTAGGTCTACTGTACCTTGTCAGTTTCCTTGGCCTGCGGGGTTTGGCCACTACAGGTGACTTGCTGTAGTGGCGCCGGACTGAATTAGCGGTCACATCAACCCCCATTGCATTCAAGACCGCTCTTATCTGTGTGGTGGAGTAGCCGTTCAGATGGAGTGTCTTGATCTGCTCACTTTGCTCAGCTGAGATCTTCATCTTGATCAAGCGATGTTGGGTCTGCTGGTGAGGTCAGCTGCATGATCACAACATTTATCTTCACAATAAGGGGGCGGGGCGGAGGGAGCCAATGCGTTTCCCAGAGCCTTATTCTTCTTCAAGGTACAAGGGATAGGCCTACTTTAAGGGCGGGCTGAACCCATCGTAAGCTGTAAGATGTGCTCCGTTCAAATGACCAAGTTGCATTTGATTAGCACATTATGGTCGATTAGGCTACATTAGCAAATACGTCGATGTTGCATTTACAGGACAATACAGGCTAATCGATTGGGCCTATACAATTTTCACAATGAATGGAGGCCAAGCAATTTGTTTTCCATGGAATGGAAGCTAAAGACAATGCAAGAGCCATGAGCCGTTTTATGAAGTATAAATTAGGCTTTATAGCGCCCATATTATGACGAGACTTGAATATAACGAGACAGGCTATTGAACAGGTTTATGTCAGTAATGACGCAGAAGTTTGTACTTACCTACTATTTTAAACCTCGCCGCAGATATGGGCAATATAAGCATATTAATTCATTACAAACGTTCGTTTAAAACTCACTGAGGGACACCCTCAATTTATCCGTAGCCTAAATCGACGCAAGCCCTTAGCCCTATTTAACATAGCCTTCTGAGACCAGTAGATGACGTAGCCTATGCTATGGAAAGAAAAGGCCTACTGTAGCCTTATGCCACTCTGCTGCTGTAACACCCCAAATCACCAGTGGCGATTGGTAGTTATGTTATCGTAATATAGCAAAGACAAATACATAAGTAAAACTTATGATCAGGCTAGCCAACGTTAACCCACACCCTAACACTGGCATTCATTGACGTCACCATGACCTAGTTGCATTTGATTACTACATTATGGTCGATTAGGCTACATTAGGCTACATTAGCAAATACGTCGATGTTGCATTTACAGGACAATACAGGCTAATCGATTGGGCCTATACAATTTTCACAATGAATGGAGGCCAAGCAATTTGAACAACCAATTTGATTGAAGGAATGCCGATTAGGCATTCATTTGGCATTCATTCACATTAGCAAATGGCCGGACAATCCGTAGAAACTAGTAGCCTATATGCCTAAGTCTTTTGTCTAGGCCTATTTCATGTTCCAATGTTCCAATCGTCCTTCATCAGTTCATCAATTCATCAGTTAGTTTTAAGCCCCACAACTTTTACCAAGAGGGCAAAATTAAGTCCACCCATTCACCCAACTTGTAGCCTCGCCTAGGCTAGGCTACTACTATTTTTTCCCCCAGTAGTCCAAACTCCATATCCAATTCTTATTTTTAATCATTTGCTCACTCAATCATTATTCAATGATTACAGATCAGGATTGCTGACACAAACCCATTGAATAGCCTACCTCTCGTCATATTTAAGTCTCGTCATGACATGGGAGCTATAAGTCAGGGAACGGATGAGGGGTTTAACGAACTGATTATAAGGACTCTTTATTGAAACATTTGGACTGAATTACATAATAAAGTGGTAACTGTCGTCGGGTCTAGCTATATCTGTTAACTCATACGGAACAAGGTATCGGGACAAGTAGGCCCTAGAGGTTTAATACAGTAGGCTAACTAGCTAGCAGAGTGTTCTCTCTATTCAAACGGGATCGGGAAATTATGTTTAGCGCTGTTGACTAGCCTACATATTTCTTTCGAAATATGGTCTCATGGGACAGCTCTTCCTGCTTCCATTAGGCACTCTATGGCATTCATTCACAAGATGATGGCCCAGTCCGATTGTCCACCCTTACATGAATTTGCATACTCTGGGACACACCCAGAGTCACACCTTTCCGGCCACGCCCTTGCCCAGCCATCAATAAATACTCTGCCTACAAACAGTGTCTACTACAGACCCACTGACAATGAACACCAATCGTTTCTACAACAAGAAGAAGCCAGGCTGCAATGCATCCCCCTCTTCTGACAACCTACCGAAAAGGCCGGCTCCAAATGCAGGGCGCCCAGCACTTGGCCCTCCTGTCCAAGCCGGTCCTAGCCAATCCAAGAGGATTTTGAGAAAGGTACGTTTGGCTCAGCTATTATACACAAAAAACAACCGTAATGTTCTCTATTCCAAGTACTCAACTGAGCTTTTAATGGCTGTTCTGCTTATTAACTGCAATATTCTGTTTGTTTCTTTTACAGAGAAAGAGGCTGGCTCCAAATGCAGGGCGCCCAGCACTTGGCCCTCCTGTCCAAGCCGGTCCTAGCCAATCCAAGAGGATTTTGAGAAAGGTACGTTTGGCTCAGCTATTATACACAAAAAACAACCGTAATGTTCTCTATTCCAAGTACTCAACTGAGCTTTTAATGGCTGTTCTGCTTATTAACTGCAATATTCTGTGTCTGTTTCTTTTACAGAGAAGGACGCCGGCTCCAAATGCAGGACTCCCAGCACTTGGTGATGGTCCTACCCCCCGCCCTAAAAAGCGGACTCCGTGTGGGCCTACAGCTCCAGAAGAAGCATGCAAAGACACCCCACAGCGCCCTAAAAAACGGATGGTGGCAAAGAAAGCGGTACGTTTCTCTGTTTTCTCTACATTTCTAATCAGTGTTATTGCCAGGTAGTTTTTACATGTGTCGTTATAAATAAAACATAAAATAGCATACTGATTGTCTGAGGATACAATGTTTCTTATTACATTTTCATTATTCTGGTTACAGGCAGTGACAGTGGAATATCCGAGACCAATGCCACTCTCGAGCCCAGCAGTGTATGGTGACATTGTGTCAGAGCAGCTGCAGCGGAGAGCCAGTGAGGTGGACAGCGTCAGGGCCGAGCTACAGGCTGGACAGGCTGCAATGAAGGTGGAGCTACGGAGGGCCATGCAGGAGAAAGACAGAGACATGCAGCAGAAAGACAGAGACATGAAGGAGCTGCTACAGAAGGCCATGCGAGAGATGGAGGAGCTACGGGGGGCCATGCAGCGGAAAGACAGAGAGATGGATGAGCTGCGTGCAGCGTTAGCATCTGGCACCCCCAGCCGCCTGAGAACCCCTTCCACCCCTGGGAGCAACACCCTGGCGAGGCACACCCCTGGCAGCTCAGCGAGTCACACCCCTGGGACTATGGCACACCTCACCCCGGCAAACCTCACCCCCAGACACCCGCTGCTGCCTGTCCCTTCAGTTCTCCCTGACATCCACATTCCTGACCTGGACTCAGATCACTGCCGGAACCTCTGGCAACGGACCAACGGTCGTCCAGATCGTTATGGTGCCCTTCTGTTTCGTGCCATCCTAACCCGTGGGACTTATCAGGCCTGGGTGCAGAACACCAACTGGGATGGTTCACGAGGCAAGCAGGCCTTGCCACAGAACGTCCGGAAATGCATCACAGATGCAGTTCTCCTAAGATGCCCCACCTTCACCAACATGAAACAGCTGAAGAACCGAATCAACGAGATGTTGCGCACTCGTCGGAGTTCTATTTCAAGGGCTCTTTTTCGCAGTTGAGCTGGCTGTATGGGGCAAGAGAGGACTGTAAAATACAGTACTGTATTACAGGATATACAGTATGCATTTGGTACTAGGATTAAGGCATTTTATTTTGTGTTTCTATATCAATGACATGCATGTGTGAAATTTTTTTGCAAATAAAAAAAACGGAAGAAAAAAAACATTGACCAACGGTATCTTATTTCAAAATATCTTGCTGCACTTACCATTTGTATTGTTCACGCTATAATGGCCATATGGTATTACCATACCATCTGAACACACCCTGTCCCCAGGAGAAGTTCTAGTCATTGTTTCATTGTTAGCGATGATTTGATTGTTCAATGGATATCATTCGGTCCTTGGTCGCGAAAGCCTATTAGCCTACAGTATAACGACGCACACTGAAAGTAGGCTATACCAGTAGCGAAATAAAAGACAGTCTACAGTCTACTGTAGATATAAAAATACATTGATTGCAAGGTGCATAGCCTGAATAAAGGCAGAACGTGAGACAGGGAATCCATTCTAGTACAAGGCTACTGCGTGCGTGCAAGACTGAGTGCGTTCACATTTTCCATTTCCAAACGGTTTTCCACCTCACCTAATTTCGCTGTTGATTGGTTTCAGCTAACGTTAGATTATAGTAGCCTAGGTACAGTACTAGATATTTATTTAAACCGAAAATGGATTTTAGTAAATTAATCATCATTCCATTGTTATTCCAGAATCAAATGACAACCGCTTTCATGATACTTTTGATCCTAACAGAAAGAGAAATACATCTCTAAGTATCTAAGTTAATATAGGCATATGAGAACGCATCATTTTGTACGGTAGGCTAGGCCTATGCGTCTTGTAATTGTAGCCTACTGTACAAAGTAAGGCGTTCTATAGGCCCTATTGAATTTCTTTTATAGCCTAAGTAGACAGTAGATAGACAGTTCTGTTCTTGCTGCAGCAAGGGGGGTATTCTTCTGTGGACACTGCGAGGGGCGCCGGACGCCAGAGCGCGCAGCTCTTCAGCCAACTGGAGATGTCGCGTCTGGGGAGGCTCTGCGTCTCTCCACCAGTCCCCAGCGAGTCCCAATCAATAATACATATTTATAATAGCCTACATAGCGCGAAACTGTGCATATAATAGGCTGTAGCCAGCGCGAAACTGCGCATTCCCTATAGCCGTTCATTGAACAGCTGGCGGCCGGTATAAATAAGATATGCACAAGATAGTTAATGTCCGGATATGATTGGCAATGAGTGATCTTTACTCATGGCGACTATTTCAATTTTGTATGGATCCACACCTCCGATCAAGCTTATTTTGTCTTTGTATCGTGCTGAAGCCATATAGCCTACTGCGCTCAGACTTGGCTACATTAGCTGGTGCCCTGGCTTCAAATTTACTTCCGGGGTTTACGAGTAGCCTACCAGTTGAATGCGTTCCAGAAACAAAACGCAAAACCCTCACGTTCACCACATCTTTACTAACAAATATATTTACAATACTGTTATTTTGCGCATTTGACCTAACAGCCACCACGTCTTGACCCGACGTCAGTTGCCGAGATAGATAGGCTACTGTAGGCCTAGATATATTATAGGTGTTCGTAATAATTAAATTACATCGAGATGGATAAAACATGTGTTTGAGAACAAGGTAATAATAACAATTAAACGTTATTTGTATAGCCCCTTTCATACAGATACCTTAAGCTCAAAGTGCTTTACAACAGAGCAATTAAATTAAAGAATTTGAAATTTAATGATGCTTCATTCGTAGACTATAGGAGAAAAACTCTGAGCCCAGCCTGCTAAATCTACTCAAAGACGCCACCTGGCGGTGGTGCATCACTAAAACGAAATAACACCCGTCTGAAATCCCACGAGATTTCCAACGGGATTTCCCTGCCAAATACCGCGACGTGAAATGCTGCAGCAAGTTACATTTCTAACTTCCAACATCTGTATGCACATGTCACAGGGTGAAATTCTAGCTAATTGGTCAGTGATTGGGCTCAGCTGTGGTCCATATTAGTAATTAGGAGGGGCGGGGAGGGTAGGCAGATCCCCTATAAAAAGCCTAGTATTTTCAGTCTGGGGGTTCGTTTTGTGGGGTGTCGAGTGGACACCAGTCGAATTAGTAGGCTAGGCTTTCAGTGCCAGGTGAGAGCAGGAAAGTTTTCCTTTTTGTTGTTTGTTATGTGTCACGTCTGCGGCTGATCGCCGGGTATAGCTTACGCCGGAGCCAGCATCGGCGACCTGGACGAGGAGACAGAACGAGGGGAAGCCCAACACCGCAGCGGAGGGGTTTTGGATTCGTTCACCCATCCCTGGGACGTGAGTACCCCTCTGATGGCTGATGGCCTACCTTGACGATCCTAAAAGGGCTGAGCACAATATAATTTCTGTGTTGGCCCATTGTTGAGCCGCTTCTATTTATGTACTCCTTCGCATTGCTGCCGGAGGGAGAGTGAGGGCTGCGCTGCGGGGTGGGATCCACCGCACACCGTGGTCCATCCAGTGGAGCGAGGGGAGGTCGGGCATAACAGTGGAGGGTGTGGATCCGTGTGGAGCAGTGCCATCCGGAGGAGGTGACCACACGCTGACCAGGGATCGGTGTTCTTCAAGAACGGACAGACATTGGTTGGGCTGTACTGTCCGCCTCGTCTCCGGAGAATCCACCTCTCCCTGGCTGCCTGTGTGGAGTGGGTGACGTTACTGGGCCACGCCTTCTTTTTGTGCTTTTTGCTGCAGTGGACAGATATTTTTTTATTTTGTGGGGAGTCGAAGGTCGATCCCCACACCTAAGACATTTATGTTGTGTGTCCTGTATGTCAGTCCCCCCGTCCTCCCCATATCTAATTGTTAGTGGGTGCTTTCTAGCTTGTGGGAGGGGAATTATTGGTAGTTGGGATAGGAGGTGGAGTGAGTCCCTCTTGTGTAGTGGTTGTTTGCCATCTTCCCCACGTGTGCAGTGCCAGACCTTTTTGGGGTCTAGTGTGTGTGTGCGCTAATTCACTTAGTGTAGTGTGTGTGCAAATTCACTTGGAGTGTAGTGTGTCCACAGATTGTAGTGCCTTAGTGATAATAGCCTACCCTATTTTTGCAGTGCCTGGTCCAGGGTGTCTGGGTAGCTCATCCCACCTCTATCCTAGGCCTAAAGAAAACCCTCACCTCATTGGCTAATAAAGTCAGACCTGCTGATCCTATGTTTGGGGGGGGGGAATATAATCTTAAGAATATAATAAAGATTTATATATTTTAATCTTTCTCCTGGTAATGTGTGGGGCAAGTGCTGAGAGATCCATTTGTTGCCTGTGTCGGGTGGAGTTAAGTGTCTCAGGAAAACCTGTGACACACACATACACTAACATGTCGCTCTCTCCTCAGCTCAGCCCAATGGTCTCTGATGGTTCTGTCTGGCCAGCCCTTACAGATGTGGGAAGTTAGAAATGTCACATGCTGCAGCATTTCACGTAGCGGTATTTGGCAGGGAAATCCCGTTGGAAATCTCGTGGGATTTCAGACGGGTGTTATTTCGTTTTAGTGATGCACCACCGCCAGGTGGCGTCTTTGAGTAGATTTAGCAGGCTGGGCTCTGTTTTTCTCCTATAGTCTACGAATGAAGCATCATTAAGTTTCACATTCTTTAATTTAAATGCTCTGTTGTAAAGCACTTTGAGCTGAATTTATCTGTATGAAAGGTGCTATACAAATAACGTTTAATTGTTATTATTAACTTGTTCTCAAACACATGTTTTCTCCATCTGGATGTAATTTAATTATTACGAACACTTATATCTAGGCCTACAGTATCTATCTATCTCTATCTCGGTAACTGACGTCGGGTCAAGACGTGGTGGCTGTTAGGTCAAATGCGCAAAATAACAGTATTGTAAATATATTTGTAAGTAAAGATATGGTGAACGTGGGGGTTTTGCGGTTTTTTTTCTGGAACGCATTCAACTGGTAGGCTACTCGTAAACCCCGGAAGTAAATTTGAAGACGGGGCACCAGCTAATGTAGCCAAGTCTGAGCGCAGTAGGCTATATGGCTTCAGCACGATACAAAGAAAAAATAAGCTTGATCGACTTGTGGATCCATACAAAATTGACATAGTCGCCATGAGTAAAGATCACTCATTGCCAATCATATATCCGGATATTAACTATCTTGTGCATAGATAGCGGCAGGTTTGACAGTGAGTGCCTTCACATGCACAATATACACAATATTTTGTTATTTGAATGATCTTGAATATATATATATTCAAGATCATTCAAATAAGAAAATATCGTGTATGTTTTTATTTATTTATACCGGCCGCCAGTCGTTCCATGAACGGCTATAGGGAATGCGCAGTTTCGCGCTGGCTACAGCCTATTATATGCACAGTTTCGCGCTACGTAGGCTATTATAAATAAGTATTATTCATTGGGGGAGCTTGGACTCGCTGGAGCGGAGCGCATCAACTCGTGTATAGCTACAACTAGTAGCCCATAGCCATTAAAACGGCTTATTGTTTTATTCATATATCAACTAGATAATTCGATAATAATGGTTGAGACATGAATGTAAAAATGATGTTTTATTGATGAAAAGGGTAAAACTGAAAAACATGGAGTCATGGCATTGATCGATGCAGTCCGTTCAAATAGGCATCAAAAGATAAAGTAGGCCCATTTAAAATGACCAATTACATCTTCAAATCCCTTCTAATCTTGGCCTTTGATAGGGTTTTTTCCCACCCTACTGCCAATTATATCCGAACATTAACTATCTTGTGCATACAGAGCACAAACAATGAAACGAAAAGATTTCCTGTCTGTCTGTGGCATTCGCTACCAGCAAACACTGAAAATACAGGTCCTCAATTTATTTAGATTAGACTAGCCTATCCAACTGGACCACTCCAATGAATGTTGAACGTAGCCTACTTTTATTCTTTAGGTTTTACAGAATCGGCCTACAATGTCCACACATGCATGCGCCATCTGACTAGCTCGTCACTCGCCAGAACCTGGACTAGACTATTGTAACACCCCCCCCCACATTCTTTTATATTCAAATAAACTGGATGAACCGGTTTCCTAGCCCTGGATCGTGGGGAGGGGGGTAGCCTGCGTTAGCGGGTGCTTTGCCATGACCGGCCATTGAATTCGCTAGTTTGATAGATGGATTTAACGTCCAAAGTAGATTGTGCAAGTATTGTATAGGCCCATGTGTAAGAGATGAATGGTTGTAACCATGAACTCAGCCAGAGGTATGCCCTACTGTAGATTATCAGCATTATCACCAGTCTCAATTTATGTTTTACTCTAGGCTACGTGTTGCCATTCATTTAAACCACCATCTCATCTAGACTACTTCTGTTGCTGCATTTTTACATTTATGCTTTCATGATTTTAGAGCGCAATCAACATTTTCCAGGATTCCAATAAGTCCATCCATTCATCCAACTTTGTGCTGAGCGCAGCGCAGGCTGGTAGCCTACTGTCAAGGCTCACGACTGATGCACTCCCTTAAAGGGCAATGCTCGTTTTTGGCAACCTGGACCTTATTTACGACATATTATAAGAAGTTTGACTCACCGAGATCACTTTTGTGTAGTTCGGAGGCCTGTAGAAGAAATTTAAAATCCAGCGCGAGCCAGTATATCCATGTAATGACGGTGATCGGGGCACCGAGAATGCAGTTTCTCAAAATCCATTTTCGGATTTTCGGCTATTCTCCGGCTCACATTCTCTGCGCTACGATCGGATTGTTGCTGACGAATGACGACGACAATATTCTAGGCACCAACAACGATCGTAGCGCAGAGAATGTGAGCCGGAGAATAGCCAGTCTGCGCGCTGGCCTGTGCGCATGCGTGCTGGAGCAAGTGGGGAAAGGCGTGTAAAGATCATATTACAGAGGCTAAAGACCCCGTATTTGAAAACCACAACAATGGCTCGCGTTGAGGAATCTCAACTGTTGATTCATTCAATCTGATTGATGAAAACAACCGTTTAGCGGCCGAAAATAGATTTTGAGAAACTGCATTCTCGGTGCCCCGATCACCGTCATTACATGGATATACTGGCTCGCGCTGGATTTTAAATTTCTTCTACCGGCCTCCGAACTACACAAAAGTGATCTCGGTGAGTCAAACGTCTTATAATATGTCGTAAATAAGGTCCAGGTTGTCAAAAACGAGCATTGCCCTTTAACATGTGTCGCAACTTCCCAGACCATCAAGAGAATTTCAATATGAAAGACCTTGGGATTCCAGGAGTCAAGGCCGTTTCAGACGGGGAGCGACATTCCGCCTGCGTTCTCGCTCGGATCAGCGGGGGACGCACGCGTCCTGCGCGCAGCGGGGAAAGCTGACTACAATTCAGCTCTTGTCGCGGGCGGGCTCGTGCAGCCTAGTTCTATATGAGAACACTCCTCGGTCCAATTCCGTATAGTAGATCCGCCTGTGTACTTTCAACGAATGTATTATTAGACATATCATAATATATATAGCCTTCAACGACCTCCTGAGCTGCCTGCCTGATGGTCTCAGGGCTAAAGAGACCGCGCGTCGTTTTCCTCACCCTAACTATTGGCATCGTCATTGTAAACGAAAGTAGCCTATAGCCTATAATCCAATTGACCATGGGGGTTTGACAAAAGTTAAGAGGCAAAATAATTTGTCTTGACTGCATTCAAGATGTATCTTTCACATTAAAACTACATACAAAGCTGACCAATAGCATTAGAAAGATCTCTTCGAGAGCTTTCATTTCACCTGTTCATTCTGCCCAAATGTCACTCGCGCACCCCTGCAGCTATGTTATCATGTAGCCAGTAGATATGCTAAGAAAATTGCATATGTTTGCAAACTAAAACAAGTGAAGACAATTTTACAATCGAAAAATGCTTATGAGACCATTATTTTACTTATATGGGACAAAAGTGGTTTCTCTTCCTGCTTCTGCCTAAGCCCTCCACAATACCACAACACAACGGTGTCATGTTTTACCGAAGGAGAAGTGAAGAAGACGGTAGCTAGCAGTAGCTAAAGCAGTTAGCTAATGTTAAGATCATTCCTCTAGCTGCTTTGCTGCTAATGCGAGTTCGTCTCCGTTCCTGCCCGAGAAACAGAAGTTGAACTAATAGCATCAAAATCAAAATAGCTACAGGAATCAACGTTGTTAAGTTAGCTATCTGTTTTTTAGCCACCGACAGCTACCTTTAATATTATGGAAGCTGCTGTCGTGAGCTAACTTGCTATCACGGTCTTATCGTGCAGCTTCACAGCCTGCTATTAGCAGACAGCACTAAAGTTGACAATCACACTTGCACATCATTAGAATTCCAACCATTTATATGGGATTTATCATTCAACTAAACATGGAACCTGAATACTACCTGATATTTCAACCTGCTGCCATCAGTGATCGGCGCGTCTGCTTGTTTGAGTCATGAATATCTTACGCAGTTACATTCCATGTGTCCCAAAACTGTTAAATCATTCCCCATGTAGTTCACTATGAGTCGCACTCAATACATCCATGGTAATAGGGAATAGGGAGTGAGTGAACCATTTCAAACACATCTCTGGTCATCTCCGTTAGCCATCTTACTCGTCCTGATGCCATGTTCCATATGAGAACACTCAGTCAGCCTAATGTATTAAACTTCTACTTGTCCCGACAGTTAACAGATATAGACCCGGCGACATTTACAGAGATAGAAACTATAAATAGATGGGCTTTGTTCGTAATAATTAAATTACAACCAGACAGAGAACAAGGAGTTTGAGAACGGTAGGCTCATCTAATGTGCGAGATGAGCTACAGCAATGGGTCAATGAGTGGTATTACTGCGCCCCTATGGGCAGGCGAACGGTGGTGCGGAATGCCGTAAAGCGCCTGTTAGAATACCGTGGGTCAAGTTACATTCTTATGTTCCCACATCTGTAGGTGGAGAAACACCTGATCATCAATATAGGCAGGCACACGTAAGTACAAATGCACATACATTTCCATAGACGGGATAAACAAATGGGAATATTGATATTGAGTTAATGTTAGCGGTAGACATGTGAGATTCATAAGACACATCACTGACGCCAGTGACGCCACAATATCAGGGAAATTGAGCAATTGCTTCCCTGTAGTGCAAACTTGCAAGATTCGCTCAGCTATTAACCCTTCTTGCCTTTTTTGTTGTTGGTTTTCTCTCTCCTCCTTCCTCTCTGTGCAATTCTCCTGTGTGCTGAGCCGCTATCCCATGTATTGCCACTGCTGACAGGGTAGAGCTCAGCCCCATGCAGAAGTGAGTGATGAGGAGAGGGAAGAGGAAGATCATTTTCCCGTTTTTTTTTCTCCAGTTTTAGGAACCGTCTCAAGAATGTGTTCCCCACTTTTATGCCTTTAAATCAGGGTTAGAGTATACCAGGTGTGTGGCCATGGCCATGAACTCCAGTAGAGGAGGGAACCAAGTGTCTCATTCTCTCTCCAGTTGTGTGGTTGTTACCCCCCACTAGCTACATATATACATATTCATTCAATCTTTATTTAACCTTGTGAATCAATTGAGAGTAAGCTCTCATTTACAATGACGTATAATCACTCTATATTTGAACTTGTACTACAGGTGAGAGAATCCTTTTTAATGGTCTCTCTCATTCGCTCTCCTAGCTGTGATGAGTTGTGCAAGACTTGGGTGTTCTCCTGCTCTGAGTGCCCATTCTCCTATACCTCCCAGATCTACCTCCACAAGCACATCAAGAGGAGCCATGACAACCTCTGTCTCTGCTGAGGAACACACAGAGCATTATGAAGTAGCCAGTGCCTTGGCGAAGGTGTTTGAGCAGCAGTCGTCAATGGATTAACTCCCAAGACACAAGGAAGAGACAGCGCAACACGCGCTATGACTCCAGTGACGAAGGTAATATAATAAAGTGCATTCAACAGTCCCAAAAGAGTACTACTTGAGTTGACTAATCTGAGCTAATTTACCTCTACTATATGTTCCAGTGCCCAGGCAGCCGGTCGGCAGAACTCAGACCAGACCAGCTATGCCAGGTGCCAGAGCCGGAAGGCCTGCTCTGCCAGTTATCAATGCAGGTATCCATGCATGTTTGTGTTGGTGAAATGTCTATGCATATTTGCACACTGACAGTTAACTCAGGACTTTTTGAAGACTAATTTACTAATCTCACTAATTTACTTATCTCACTTTACTCAGCAGTAGATGTTCCTCACCCAGGCCCTTAGAGCTAAGGCGCTGTGAGCGATGGCCCTGTGAGCCAGGCCCTTCAGCCCGTCTGACCTCCAGGCACAAGCAGCATCCATCGGAGATTAGCACCCCGGCCAGACCAGGTAAGGGTCTGACATGTCTACCTGTTTCATGACTAGTTGATTCTTCCCCTTATGCCAGAAGCCATACGCCGCCAGCACCTAGTTTCCTGCTAATCCCTTTATCCTTTTTGGTTTTCAGTTAGTCTGTGATGCCATCGCCCGTGAGACCAACAGCTCCAGCAGTATTGCCCTCCACGTCTTTCCAGAGCCCCCCGCTTACCCCTCTGCCATCAAGCTCTGCATGTGCTGGTATGCAGAATTTTGTGAACTACTTCATGTTGCATGCAGGGATATACTTTGAGTTAAATTTCCATTATGTGACAGTACAATTACTTACAGTATAGCCACATCTGTGTTAATATCCAGATTGCCAGAGGATGGTGTATCAGCAGTTGTCCAGCTTGACCAGCATGCTCGGTGAGGTCATGCAGAGTCTGAGGGAGCTAGCGCAGAGACTATCCGGGGAGTCTGATGGGGTTGCACGGGGAGCAGTACTGGATGCACTGGACCCTGCAAAAACGGAGGAGGTCTTGGAGGAGCAGCTGAAGGACAAGGAGCATCAAAGGAAGATGGTGAGTAACTTCAGGGCAGAACTTTGTTCCTTATTTTTGCAGGGAAGTGTTAAGGAAGTGTAAAAGTAAATGATTGTCTTTATGTTTTGCAGACACGATATCTGAGTTCCATTGGCGGCAAAGATCTGCCAGATGTGGTCCGGCGGGTGCTGTCAGCCATTGCCATACACAGAGTGTGGTGTGTCTACAGCGTCCATGGGAAGAGGGGGAAGAAGCCTCTAAAGAATATGACCCTCTACAATCTCATATTACGTAAGGGATTGTTCATATTTTCGCAAAATAATACATTGTCTTTGCTTCATGCCATGTGCATTGAAACCATTCCCTTTTTGGTTAAAAGGTGCAGTTATGGCCTGTCAGCCAAGTACCACTGTGACGGAGGTGTCTGCCCAGCTGCAGGAGACGCTGAAACATGCCCCTGCTCAATGCAAAAAGGTATGTGATGTCAGTCAGTTAATTTTCTCGTATCCAGTGACATGGCATGCTTCCAATGAACGTATACGACTTCTGTCCTTAGGCATCTGCTCCAGCCCAGCTGACCTCCCCAGCCCAGCCCCTGACCACAGCTCCAGCCCTGAACACAGTGGAGTATTCTGATGAGGATGACCTCTTCTGCCCAGACCCTCGATTCAGATGAGAGTGACATCCAGCCCAGCCCGTCTCCGTAGACCTCCCTTTCAGCCCGCCAGGATGGATGACTTTTTTGTAAATATTTTTTTTTTAATTTCAACCTTTTTTTTGTGGGATACAACGGTCTGTTCCCGGTCTGCCTGCCACAGAATGCGCACTTTGTTTCATTTTTGTTTTTAGAACTTTTGCAATTGTCAGATAATGGGTTGCTAGCCAGAGCTTGTACATACTTCTGGCTATGCGTAATGTGACAGACCGTAAACCTCATCCTTGTCAATATGTATACTTTTAATTTGTTTTTTGCAATGTACTTTGCCTAATAAAATGTTCTAAACTGTTAATGGTGTTCAGTCTCATCTTGGTTTGTATCATAATGCTTGCTGCTATATCCCCATATAGCATTAATTCGTTTTTGTACTGCAAATGCTAAATATAGCCAGTGGTACTGCAAATGCTAAATATAGCCAGTGGTCAGGGTTTAGTAAGTAAGTGACCATATCTGCACCGTGCAAAAAAGATGTGCAGACCAAGTCGTATAAATACCTGTAGATCTAGTTTCAGCCAAGTCAGTCTACGACGGTACTTGCTGCTCACGTGTAGATCAAGTGTCAGCCAAGTATGTTTATTACGGAAGTTCCTGCCCACGTGATCACGTGCGTTTTTAGCACGCGGCCGCGACTTATGAACGACGTGACATTCTTACGTAGCGGCTACTAATCGGCAGATCTCGCGTTTCTGTAAATGGCCGCGTAATTTCCGCACGTGGCGCAGATGAATCGTCACCTATGTAGTGTAAATGAAAATCTTACTTGGTTTAGTTTAGTTGAGTTGAGTGAGTGGTAGTTTTGAGTTGAGTGACCACTCACGCTGAGTGGTCGGTCAAGCTGGTTTTAAACAAAGGCAATAGTTTTATTCTGTTACGATTCTGCAGAGTCGGACTCAAGCACAGGAAGTGAATCCGGGCAGAGCAAAGATACTGAGAAAGGGAGAACCCTTTATAGGGGGGTACAGGGGATGAGTGACGTTACAGACCAACTGGTCTGGATAAACAAGATTACTTCAGTGGGAATGGAGTTAACTTCTGGTTTTCACAAACGTAAAACAATAAACTCAGAACTTCGGGAACATCAATCAAGTAGGAAAACGGAAAAACTATTTTTGGAGTGAACACATGGGTGATGACTTGAAATACTTTAACAGTAGAACGTTTGCGCAACCTGCGTGTGTTAGTAGGGTTGCATTGTTGGGCGGAGGCATTTAGCCGCTATGTGGTTTTTCTAGTTGATACTGATGCTAGTGAGAATCAGGGTTCCCATGGTCATCAAGACGTTATAGAAAAATCATGGAAAAGTTTTAATATTTATTGGTAAAAATGAGTGGGAACCCTGGAGAATACACCAGATACAGAGTAGACCTTAAAGTCCCAGTTAACCAAAATCAGAGATTTGCTTGAAAACACATTCTATGTGTTAGTGATGCATTGCTGATAACATGTAAAAATGGGATGAACCATGTGTAGTACTGAATTGTGAAGTTAGACCAGTTTTGTGTTTTTGACCAGTTTTGATTTCTGGATTTTCTGGGCGGGCTTAAAACGGTACCGGATGACCTAGAGCGGTGTTCTTAGCATATCCCCGCCCTAACACTATATAAAGCTAGAATGGATTTGAATCTTCGGTTCTCCTGCTCAATCTTGAGTCTAGAATTAGCTAGTTTTAACCAACAGTCTAGAATTAGCTAGTTTTTCTTAGTTAGCAATGCCTATGCATAAAACTAAACGAATATGCATCCTTCCTGGATGCCAGCAGGAATGGGATGATAAGGTCTCCTTCTTTCACTCCCGAGTAAAGCTGAAATGAGAAGCAAATGGTTAGCATTTTTGAAGAGCCATGGTGTTACAGAGTCTGTCACCGCTAGCGCCCGCCTCTGCAGCAAACATTTCACTCCCGAAAGCTTCTGCAATTATAATATGAGGCTTTTGGGTTTCACGGACTCACGACTGGTCCTGGTGAATTCGGCGGAGCCAACCATCTCCCTCCCCGGCCTCCATTCTCCTCCTGTCGCATCAACCTTTGGTGCCGACACCGCTGCCTTGTGTGCTTATAGCTAATTAACGTTATAACGTTAGCTAGGTAACGTAAGCAATAGGGAAATACACTGCTACGTTAATCTACAAAATGTGTCTTGACATTTATGTGGTAATGTCAGCTATGATGAATTATATTATATCTTAGGAGGAATTATAGCTAACATTAGCTATGTAGCTTGCAGATGGGAGTGTGTATATAACCTTAGTCTAGCTAACATAGCTAGCAGCACCGACCAGGCGACCACCCACCAAATAACGTTACGGATGATATATTATGACTATAAGCGTTAACTATACAGAAACTGCCTGCCATATTTGTGGCACCTGATGTGCGTATGGGTTCACCGGTAATGGTTACAATATATTTCTCCAGCGGGAGACCGGGAGGTGGGAGCGAGGGGGATGGTTAGGTAGACCAGCTGCAGCTGGAGAAAGACGCACCCTCTCCCAGTGAAGCAGTGCTCGGCGGCTACTGGCTGAACATTCCAGTTCTGTTGGATATGTTGCAGGAAAGTTGAAGCCGAGTGCTCTTTATTCTCACACATAACATTGCCAACGAGAGTGGATGAGTCTGTCCCGATTATCAACTCCGGTAGTGTACGCTTCTTCGCGCTATCAGCGCTGTTCAAGCCAGTGACTAAAAGGTACATTTTAAACAACTTTTTCCATTGATCCCAAGGGACGACAGGATCGCCTGGGAGGGATAGGAATGGGTCCGGAGGTGGCAGGGAGAAAATAGGGACAGACTCATACATTCCTCGTTGCCTGTTTTTGTATTTTGCATCTAAGGGCAGTAACACTGGCGCGTTGGTATAGAGTAGCTACAGTTTTACCTGTGTTGTTTGTCAGGAGGTAGGTTAGGAGGAAGCATCTGTGCGTTTGACTCATTAGACAAGTGTAATTTCAACTCCTCTGTTTTCACAAAGCTGTGCCTTCCTACCACAAAAGAGACGGCGTGCCTGTGTGACAATATGCAGACCAGAGAACGGTACTATTTGACAGGTTCTTCCCTCCACACCCCCTCCCCACGCAATTGGGTGTGGCTTCGGTGCCTTCAGCAGACACGCCCCCACAGTCTCAGACCAGAGAATGCTGCTGATTTTTAACCGATTTTGAAGCCTTATTTTATATACTTAGCGACATTTTTAATCACTCAGATTTGGCTGGGTGGTTAATGACATGTTTTCCTGTGGTGTGTGAAGCTCATAACAAAAATTTGAACTGGGTTAACCTGGACTTTAACAGTATACTGGCGGGGGGGGCTGCATCTATAATCTCTTGGCAAGTCACAATAAAAAACTTTTTGTCACAATATAAATATACAAGCATTCCAGCTAATCCCAGTGATAGGAAATGCCACTTATGCACAATTACAGGGACTTTCTCCCAGATGATCTAACACCTACCATTTAAAATATACACAGTGAATCTGTGGGATCATTGACGTCACATAGTGGGATGCCCTGCACAAGATGGCTGCCACGTCGGACATGAGTCCATTGGAATTCTACAGCACAATGGCCAGTCTAGTTCTTTATAATGTCTATGGTTGACATGACGTTTACGTTATTCAACTGGAGATCAAGCAACGTTACATCCAACAGGATCTGTATTTATACCCTCGTCTGCTGTGGTTAGTCACTATTTCACGTTCTGAATTGACCCACCACTCTATAACATTTAGCTTGTAGCATCCAAGTTTGTACTTATATCTATGCCAAGCTAACCAGTTAGTATTATCCAATAAGGTTTATTCTAGCATGAACATCAAACGCAGTCACTCTCCCCTCCCCCCCCCCTTTTTGGAAAACTCCCCGGATCTGCACGATTCATATGAATGACCCAATTGACAAAAAAAACTGCGATTGTAGCCGAAAGGCGACTAGTTTGCAGGTATGCAGAAACTAACACTCGTAGCTGGTAGCTTCATCAACAGAAAACAATACGAATAGGTAGACTAAATAGTTTTGGTAACTTCACACATGTACACAACTATTCTCTCCCAAAGTTAGCAGGCTAACTTAGAAAGCGTAAGCTCAATTCTCCTCCACCTGGCCGAGGCTCGAGCCATCCGCAGCACTTCTCTCCCCTCGAAAATATTGTGAACAAATATCGCTGAAAATAATGGACTTACCGCTAATGGCATTAATATGCTGTATTTCGCGTGGAATTCTAAAGATTTTCTTCCTTACCTGGCGATGCCCATGCGCTCAACTGGTCCAATTCCCATGAAGCAACGGTCTTCTTCTCAACGATCTATCTTCTCGTCTCGCCATCACTGCCCAGACAGAAATTCTCGGTTGCTTGGAAACAACTAGATTGTCTCAGTTTATCTCAACATGTTGAATTTTTTTAAGTTCTACATGATTTAATCACGTTCATCTTTGAAACATGAAACTATTTGGTACAAAATGCATGTTCCACTTAAGTAAATATGACAGCCAGCCAATTTCCCTTTTTTGAGTGTAGATGGGGTAACAGTTCGTCTAACGTTAGAGAAAGCAACTTACGAAGATGTTTTCATTCATGAGATTAAGCAACGATGTCCTAGTTTAGTTGTAGGCTAGCCAGCTATTTCTAGTTAATGTTACAGGCAGTCAGTGAGTTATCCAACGACTGCAGCACCAGCCTCAGTTAAAACTAATAACTAGTCTAACAGCCTACGGCACACTTTCCAATCATATAGTATGGATACATCAAATTAAACAGACTTACTGAAATTAATGACTTACCAGTTGGTTGGCTAGTGTTTGCTCCGAAATAGTGAAGCTTGAGTTTGAGTTCCAAGCAAAATTACGAGAATCCCGCCAAATTTCAAATGGTGAGCAGTTATAACAGTACAGCCAATAGCACACTAATATATCGCTGACCACCCATGCCTCACTTCGCACAGTATTTTACTGTATGGTGGAAAAACTAATTTACAGCGACATTTCCCCGTAAATTCATAGAAATCTTTTAGTGTTGCTGTTGCTACATTCCATATTCACGTGTTGCCTTGGTCAGCTGTGCTCTGTAATAAATCAAGAGAATGTGACCACCACTTGTTCTCAAAGTGTTTAGAATGGAGGAGGAGGAGGAGGAGGGGGAGGAGGAAGCGGAGAGGGAGGAGGAGGAGGGGAGGAGGAGGAGAGGGGGAGGGCGACTGTTGGCACAGGGCCCATTGAGAGAGGAGAGGGAAGCGAAGTGAAAGGCTGAATGAAAAGAGGAGAAACTCAATCATGCGAGCCCGTGTGATCGACAGCTTGCCAAGGGGTTTTCTGTGAAGGTGTCAGGAGCCTCACAATCGCTCTCTTCCCCTACCGCCCTCTCCCTCTCTCTCCCCCTCCCCGCCCTCTCCCTCTCTCTCCCCCTCCCGCCCTCTCCCTCTCTCTTCCCCTCCCGCCCTCTCCCTCTCTCTTCCTGTCTCCCGCTCTCTCTCCCCCTCCCGCCCTCTCCCTCTCTCTTCCTGTCTCCTGCCCTCTCCCTCTCTCTTCCTGTCTCCTATTCTCTCATCCATCACTCTTTCTCAGCCCTCATCACGCTGTCCTACTCTCCCAAACGTCTCGCCAAACCTATCTCTCTCCGTTCTGTACTCCATCGCCGCTGCCCTCCCGAGACCCGACCATGACCTACCACTTCCTCCTCTCCTCCGTCGCTCTGCTGCTCCCTCTCTCTCCCTCTCTCTCTCTCTCTCTACCTCTCTCTCCCTCTACCTCTCTCTCTCTCCCTCTCTCTCTGAAGGACAGACGCGCTCACTGAGAGCCACTTAAGGCTGCTTACTGACACTCCTTTAATCTTGTTGTTCCATAACCTTCAGAGAGAAGGGAAGGAATGCTCCAGTTCCCCTGCCTTCTCATAAATACTCCCCCGTGCCCCCACCGCCACCTCTCCTCCTCCCTCTCTAGCGAGCTGCGTAGAGGCTGTTTTGTACCATTTGTTTTCATTAATAAGCCACACATACATTACGGTGGCGGGACAGACAGAAGCGGGACAGAGGGAAATGGCATTGGGCCGGGACAGAGGGAAATGGCATTGGGCCGGGACAGAGGGAAATGGCATTGGGCCGGCGCTGCGGTCGTTGGGCGCAGGAGACCTGCAGCAGCGCAGGGGGCGGGAACAGCCGCTACCGCCGCTCTGAGGACATGCCTGACATTCAACATAACGAGGGATGCTTTTTTCTTTCTTTCTGGGAATACCGCGCGACGCTGGCCCTGGGAATACCGCGCGACGTTGGCTTGGTCCCGCACCGCTCTGAGGCTGACTGACTGGCTCTGAGGCTGACTGGCTGGCTCTGAGGCTGACTGACTGGCTCTGAGGCTGACTGACTGGCTCTGAGGCTGACTGGCTGGCTCTGAGGCTGACT
The DNA here is from genome assembly GCF_949987555.1 of Borostomias antarcticus. Classification (NCBI taxonomy): domain Eukaryota; kingdom Metazoa; phylum Chordata; class Actinopteri; order Stomiiformes; family Stomiidae; genus Borostomias; species Borostomias antarcticus. The sequence continues at coordinate 12,684,824 of NC_140249.1, forward strand.
GACTGGCTCTGAGGCTGACTGACTGGCTCTGAGGCTGACTGGCTGGCTCTGAGGCTGACTGACTGGCTCTGAGGCCAGTATGAGTTGGCGTAACTTCAGCCAAAAACCTGTCAGGACTTCCAAGTACAGGTGCTGCATTACTGTCCTCAGTGAGCAGCGCCTCATTAGGCTGGAAACAGAATCAGCCAACCCTGAGAGGGAGGTGCTGTGCTTGTAATCCTTGGTCTTGTTCCTTCTTACCTCTGGGCCTACATAATACAAAAAAGTACTGGGAAATACTCCTTAAGATCACAGGACTCCTTGCTGCTGTCTGTTCCCAAAGTCAGAACAGAAAAGGGGAAAATGGCTTTTAGTTATTCGGCTCCTTCTGCCTGGAACATGCTACAAAATGATCTCAAACTTGAGGAGCAGGTCTCAATCGATGTTTTTAAATCCAATATGAAGGTGATAGAGGTTGATTTAACAGTATGTTCATGTTTTTAACTAGCGTATTGCCATATAGCCAGATCACCAAGTCACATGTGTAAATTGTATTACTGTTGCATCTCTGTGTTTTCTGTTGTATTTTCCGTCTGTAACTGTGTTTGGATTGCACTGCTGCCCGTCTTGGCCAGGTCTCTCTTAAAAAAGAGATTTTTAATCTCAATGGGAACTTTCCTGGTTAAATAAAAGCTAAAAAAAAAAAAAGAAGGTTTTCCACGTTGAAAGTCCTCTGGCAAGGCTAAGAGGAGCCATCCCAGCCACCACTCAACCCCACACAGAACGTTACTCATGCATGAGCCCACGACTAAAAGGACTACAGGTTCTATGGAGACGTCCTATCATCCGTTTAACGTTTGTTCAGTCTTTAAAAGAGAGTTGAAGGGTTCCTGGAGGAGCACCTGCTGTCAGGAGCCCAGGGAGCTGGGAACCCAGCCCTGCTCAAATGACTGGTCAGTTATATTAGACCTCCATGCTGGTCAGTTATATTAGACCTCCATGCTGGTCAGTCATCTCGAAATGTTGTACTATAAAGTATAGGAGAGACATATACTCCCCGTCCATCCCCAGGAAACTTGCTGGCTTTTAAACAAAGTGATCCTTGATGCTAATTTGAACAGGAAGACAAAGTCCCCCGACAAGCAGGTGGAGGACAGCAGAGCCCCCAGAGGGATAAATCAGCTCTTTTATTTCCACAGCTCTCATAGCAAGAGATAAATCTATTAGGAATTCCTTATTTTATCACACCCTGCTCTCAGCATGCTAAAAATAGTTTTTTTTAGAGGATGAAGTATTTTGCGTATAATGAGGGGATGTGGAGGCAGTTTGGACGACACACTGCGCATAGTTGGTAACGCAGGTTTACATGAGCGGTAAAGGCAGTGTGACAGCTGGCATAGTTAGGCTCCACACCATTTGGTGTGATAGACTTTTGCTGAGCTTAAGGCGCTTTACCGTTTGTTTTACACAGTCAAGGCCAGAAACTGCATTGGGATATAGGTGTTCCCCGCCTGTAATTACTGGAGTTGTGATGAGCAGAGAGCCCATGATGCAATACTGGTTGAATAATGATGTGACGTCCGTGTGTGTTTCTCGCTGTATAGAGCCAGGATAATGACACCTCTTTGTGTCCCAAGAATCAGCAGTTTGGGCACATCAGCATTTCTGCAATGTCTCAACCTTAACTGGAGACCACAGAGGCAAGAAGGCAGCAGGAGGAGGAAGGTGTGTGTGTGTGTACGTACTGTATTTGTGTGTTTGTGAGTGTATTTGTGTTTGTTTGTTTGTGAGTGAATGTGTTTGTTTGTGCGTGTGAGTGAATGTGTGTGTTTGTGTGTGAATGTGCTGTCTGTCTGTGTGTGTGTGCTTGTGCGCCCGCACTAAACTGTATGCTCAATCATTCATTCACAGATGGTTAGCTCTTTTTTTATTGAGCTAGCACTAGTTATACTATAGTTATGTAGAAAATGAGGCATCCCGGTTTGAGATAGCAGAACAGCAATGAGGTTAAAATGACAATATTTAAATTAGCAAGGATATTTAAAGTGGCAATCTCCAAGTTTATTTTTGGTCCTTTGAGGAGTAGGGCCTACTGTGAAACAATCAACATTTGCACTAAGCACAGTCTTATCCATATAAACATTTCCCATGAAATAAGTCTTACTAACTGCTTGTGTCCTCAGAACTGTTTTTATTTTTTGTGCATTTGACATTAGCTAACAGCAGCAGCATAACAGTTCATCACAGCCAAGTTGGAAAAATAGCTAGTTAGCTAACATCACTTTATCCTAACTCTGTAAACAGAAGCTGTCTAGATATATTCAGGAGATAGATATATAGATAAATGCAGTATAGATAGATAGATAGATAGATAGATAGATAGATAGATAGATAGATAGATAGATAGATAGATAGATAGATAGATACAGTGGCGATTTTAGCATGGCATTTCTGGAGGGGCAGTTTTATATTATATCACCATCACAAGAACTAAAGGTAGCCAATTAGTCTACGGTAGGTACATCAGAGCAGAGGCTACAACACACAAAGTTAACGACACATTAACACACGCAGAGTAGGCTAATTAGACCCATAAGAGAGCGCATGCCCGGTCCAGGGTTCTGAAAGCAACAAGTGACAAGTGTGCACCCATCAGACCTGGGCACTACGCATAACCTATTAGTACTCCACTTATATCACAGCCAAATAGTCTACTACAGTGAAGGCGCACTGTCCACATTAGTCCCCCTCACACATCGTCTCCCCAGAACATACCGATTCGCCTTGGTCTGTTTGTTGTGCTCCGCGATGGAACAGCGAAACGCATCATCTAGTTGTGCCTGGACGTTGAGCTGCCCCAGTAAACCCAGCTTCATGGCACAGTTCAGATGGGACGCAGAGCTTTCATGCTTCGCTGTTCTTTCTGACAGATGTTTAATGTCTTTGAATCCAGACGATGCCCAAACAGAGTCTCCGCCAAAAAGAATACAAGGGAAACAGAACAGCGCACTTTTCGAGGTGCTAGCAGTTAGCCACTTCTTTTTCTCAAACCATTCCTGTTTGAAGGTACGGGTAACCTTATCTCCAGCCTGAAGCAGCAGCAATTCTTCTGGTCGTGTGGCCCTAAACGTTTTATTTCCAGTTTCTCTTCAAGTTTCAATGTACTAAACCGCACATTCAACAAATAATCTACACTATTCATTGTTACACCTGAAAACACTTTTAATTTCTACAAAACTTTAGCTAGCAGCATTGGCTAACGTAGATCGACATCGACAATGACCCAATAGTTCAACTTTGATCAACGTTGTTTTATTATTCCCTGGCTAAACCTGTTGCCAGGTAGATTTCGTAGGGGAAGAGACTTTTCTGCCCCTCCACCCAATTAAATCTGCGTGATATTTTTTCACATTACTCCCGACCACGCTCACATTGTCGCTATAGCAACAGTAGGGGAGAACGCTTCGGTGCCCCTCTGCCGAGTCAGGGCAGTCTGTGACACGCTCATACAAAGGGAATTACTGCAAAACAGCACTATACATAGTGTCAGTCAGGTTTATTATATTTATACATGCTATTTTTATTTTCACCACTGAATCACTATTTTGTATTAATTATAAAATAGATTTTTCCGAAACACAGTTGTAGGCTAAGATGCATCTTGCACAACAGCGCCACCTGGTGGGGCACTGCCCCACCTGCCCCTAATGTAAAATCGCCACTGGATAGATAGATGCAGTAGATAGATAGATATATAGATAGATGCAGTAGATAGATAGATAGATAGATAGATACAGTAGATAGATGGATGCAGTAGATAGATAGATATAGATAGATAGATAGATAGACAGACAGACAGACAGACAGACAGACAGACAGACAGACAGACAGACAGACAGACAGACGGACAGATAGATGGATAGGTGGATAGATAGATGGAGTAGGTGGATAGATAGATAGATAGATGGATAGGTGGATAGATAGGTGGATAGATAAGATGGATAGAAAGATAATTTATCGATCCCCTGGAGAGCTGGTACACAGCTCTGTCCTTAAAGGACAATGCTAGTTTTTGACAACCTGGACCTTATTTACGGCATATTATAAGACGTTTCACTCACCGAGATAACTTTGGTGTAATTGCCTCTGTAATGCCTCTGTAATATGATCGCATGCGCATGCGTGCTGGAGCAAGTGAGGAAGCTATTTCGTTTCTAAAGACGTTTGTAAAGATCATATGACAGAGGCATGTGAAAAACCACAAAAGGCCTACAGTATGTAAGCACAACTAGCGATTCATAAAGACAGATTGATGAAGACAACCGTTTCGCGGCAGAAAATAGATTTTTTAGAAGCTGCAGCAGTGCCCCGTCCGCCGCCATTACATGGATATACTTGGCTCGCGCTGGATTTTAAATTTCTTCTACAGGCCTCCGAATTACACCAAAGTTATCTCGGTGAGTGAAACGTCTTATAATATGCTGTAAATAAGGTCCAGGTTGTCAAAAACGAGCATTGTCCTTTAAGGACAGAGCTGTGTACCAGCTCTCCACCACAGCCTCCAGGCTGTCCAGTTGTTGACCCACAACAGAGCCGGCCCTCCTCACCAGCTTGTTCAGCTGTTTGACTCCCCAGACTTGATGCTGCCTCCCCAGCAGGCGACAGCAAAGAACAGTGTGCTGGCTACAACAGACTGGTAGAACATCCTCAGCAGCCTGATACACACACCAAAGGCCCTGAGCCTCCTGAGGAAGAACAGTCTGCTCTGTCCTTTCCTGTAGAGGGCCTCAGTGTGGTCAGTCCAGCTTGTTCTGCTCTGTCCTTTCCTGTAGAGGGCCTCAGTGTGGTCAGTCCAGCTTGTTCTGCTCTGTCCTTTCCTGTAGAGGGCGTCAGTGTGGTTAGTCCAGCTTGTTGTTCAGGTGCACATTCAGGTACCACCATCTCAACCTCCTCCCCCTGAATGGTGGTGGGGGCTGGTGGTCTATTGTTCCTTCTGAAGTCCACCACCAGTTCACTGGTCTTGCTGGTGTTGAGTTGGAGCTGGTTCTCCTCTAATCGAGCCAACTCTCAGCTGGCAGAAATCATAACACAATGTAATTAGTAATTATTGCTGTTGCAGATCCTTTAACGCATATTTGTAATCTATCATTCAAAATGGGCTTGTTTCCTAACAACATGAAAACAGCTAAAGTGCTCCCACTGTCCAAAGCGGGAGACAAAAATGTTTTGACCAACTACAGGCCAGGTTCCTTGCTCTCCAAGAGAGTTTTACTAACTACAGGCCAGGGGCCTCATTTATAAACATTGCGTAGAATCCACATAACTAAGTTAGCTTAGCTAAGTGAGTACTAAAATATACGCACAAAAAATCTCCGATTTATAAAACGCTGCGTATCACAACCCATGTTCACTCAGGCACGCCTACGCCAGCTGCCCTTTATAAATCACAATCAACACAACTTGGCACACGTGAATGCGTGTTCTGATCACACCCCAATTAACGCCCACAATTGCCTATAAATGGTCAGTGATACGCCTATACATATGCAACGACAATGGAGCCGAGTGCAAAAGGCAGAAAGAGAAAGATACATTTTACCGATGCGAGGTGGAGGTATTGGTCAACAAGGTAGAGACGCCGCAAAAGGATCTTTTCGGAACGATGATGTCACATGTGCACGACTGATAAGAGCACCTGTTAGGCCTGAGTGGTCCCATTTAGATTATAATTATCATGAAGGCTATATTGGCATTCGTTTAGTGCGGTAGGCCTTATTAGGTGGCTGCTTATATCCAAACTGATAATCATTATAAGCCTATACTATAGGCTTATAAGGCCCTATAGTGTTGTTGCATGGGTAATGGGGTTTGGATCTATATTGCACGTAATCTAATGCTTCACAGATTGTCCCATGAATAAAATGCCTAACTTATCAACGTATAAACGGGTCAATTTACAATGACATCCATAACAATGCAAACATGTAGGCCTATAGTGACTACTTAAGGCAAGTATCCCCAATTTAACTGTACGACAGATCTGAGGGTTCTTTGCAGCAGCCAATTTGTGTATTTTCCGGGATATCATGCATTTCACATACTTTCTCAAAACATTCTGTAGGCATATAAAAGTTCTAATGGATGTTGCGGGATAGCCAAGCACATATTAGAACATCTGTGCCAAGTCCCGGCATATCCAAGGCCCCGTGCGTCATGGCAATAATCCAGCTATATCAGTGCCTGTATCGAGGTCTTGTAAATATATGGGGTCCATGGATAAGTTTCATGTGATTCTATAAAGCGTAATTATAGCTACACACATGACGATTCGGCAAATTAATAATCTAACTTGCTCCCTTGTGTTCTTACAACTTGGAGACGCATCACCTCCATGCGCTGTTTTGCGCACAGCTAATTCTACCAAAGCGGCATATGAGCATTGGGATGACATGCGTTTTTAGGCCCACATTCCTCATATGCCTACTACATGAAAATCATAAGACAATATGAGGATATATGATGATGTACAATATAGCCTAATGTAGCCTACAGTTGCCTCAAGTAGGACATTTCCATTCACCGCTCAACATCATTGTAATTGCGGCTTGCCTCAGTGGTCATTCGGGTTTACATAAAAGCCTAATCAAATATAGGCTATAAATACATCAATACATTAACGAATGAATAGGTGGATAATTAAACATACGAATAATTAAGTAAATAAATGATTAACTGAATAAATATACTTCAACGCCGAATGCAACATTTGTTCGGTGCGGTATAGGCCTTATAGTTGTAGGCTATCGACATACGGAATCATTACTATGATAAGCCTAGGCTCGTGTCGTGTTATCAACGTAATGTGGCTTTTATTGATAGGCTACTGCCCGTGATGCTTCTCGGGATAGCCTATAAATGAATAGGCCTACAACATAACATTATATTATGACACAAATGGGTCAATTCACAGACACATCCAAAGCAATTTATTTATTAAATATCATTATTTAGTGATTATAGGCTACGGTGGCGATTGATTGTTTAAACTGTGTGACACATTGGAGGGTTTCTTGCAGCGACCGATGTATTTATTATTCAATATGTCATGTGTTTCGCAGACGTTCCCGAGTTTCATCCCTCTGCCATCGGAGTCGCGTTTTCCCCTTTCTCCAGAAACGTGCTTATCGTAGTTAAAGGAGGGTCGAAGTGTGCATAGAGTTACGCACACCTTCCGCCAACTTATCGCTCAGCTCGTCTTTTATAAATACCGAAAGTTGCGTAGAAAGTTGCTCAGCATGGGTTACGCACGCTTTTGTACTTACGCAACGTTTATAAATGAGGCTCCAGGTTCCTTGCTCTCCCAGAGAGTTTTACTAACTACAGGCCAGGGGCCTCATTTATAAACGTTGCGTAAGTAGGGGAGAACCGGGTCAAAAGTCGCACTTTTTGGTTTGATTCCATTTACTCCAAAATTAATAGAGATAGAGATTTCACATTTTATGACACACAACTTGCACATGTCCTTCACTATTATCAACTGTAATGTTCGTGCTAGGATATAAGAGCTTAACATACATAGGGCGAGAACGGACCGAGCGCAATGCGACTTTTGTCCCTGCCGAGCGGGACAAAAGTCTAATAGGAGAGGGGCAAAAGTCGCACTGCTGCAAAGTGTGTCCTAACTGGGTTTTTTGGCATGTAATTCTCTTCACTTTCAACGAATGTATTATTAGACATAATATCATAATAATATATAGCCTTCAACGACCTCCTGAGCTGCCTGCCTGATGGTCTCAGGGCTAAAGAGACCGCGCATCGTTTTCCTCACCCTAACTCTTGGCATGCTGTCAATGAAAGAAAATACATTGTAAATAAACATGGTTTTAGGCTTTTGTGTTTATGTAGGCCTATAGGTTAAGCTATTTGTGTTCATAAGGTAATGTCATTGTAAACGAAAGTAGCCTATATAATCCAATTGAATGGAACCAGGGGGTTTGACAAAAGTTAAGAGGCAAAATAATTTGTCTTAAGATGCATCTTTCCTCTGGTTCTAAGCCATCAACAATGCGACTTCTGTCCCTCTACGGGATGCGACTTTTGTCCCGCCACGGTCTCCTGTCATTTCTCCCTGGCTTGCAGGCACGACTTGCTCGCAAGAAACTTGAAAGCTATGTTATCATGTAGCCAGTAGATATGCTAAGAAAATTGCATATGTTTGCAAACTAAAACAAGTGAACACAAGTTTACAATCGAAAAATGCTTATGAGACCATTATTTTACTTATATGGGGCAAAAGTGTTTTTCCATCGATATCTGTCAAATATGCTGCGATCGCGCCCAAAATTTGAACGGAGCTCGTACACGGTAATATGTGCAGGCATGTATAACCACGTATTTGCAGGTCCAGTCATTCTGGAGAAAATGGGAACGCGACTTTCGTCCCGCACAACTTTTGACCCGGCTCTCCCCTACAAAAGCGTGCGTAACCCATGCTGAGCAACTTTCTACGCAACTGTCCGTATTTATAAAAAACGAGCTTAACGTTAAGTTGGCGGAAGGTGTGCGTAACTCTATGCACATTCCGACCCTCCCGTAACTACGATAAGCACGTTTCTGGAGAAAGGGGAAAACGCGACTCCGATGGCAGAGGGATGAAACTCGGGCAAGTCTGCGAAACGCATGACATATTGAATAATAAATGCCTCAGTGGTCATTCGGGTTTACATAAAAGCCTAATCAAATATAGGCTATAAATACACTAACGAATGAATAGGTGGATAATTAAACATACAAATAATTAAATAAATAAATTATTAACTGAATAAATATACTTCAACGCCGAATGCAACATTTGTTTGGTGCGGTATAGGCCTTATTATAGTTATAGGCCATCGACATACAGAATCATTACTATGATAAGCCTAGGCTCGTATAGTGTTGCGTTATCAATGTAATGTGGCTTTTATTCATATTCTACAGCCCGTGATGCTTCACGGGGTAGCCTATATATGAAAATAGGCCTACAACATAACATTATATTATGACACAAATGGGTCAATTCACAGACACATCCAAAGCAATGCCGATAGGCATGATTAGGCTACGGTGGCGATTGATTCCGTTTAAACTGTGTGACACATTGGAGGGTTTCTTGCAGCGACCGATGTATTTATTATTCAATATGTCATGCGTTTCGCAGACTTTCCCGAGTTTTATCCCTCTGCCATCGGAGTCACGTTTTTCTCCTTTCTCCAGAAAGGTGCTTATCTTATCTAGTTACGGGAGGGTCGGAGTGTGCGTAGAGTTATGCACACCTTACGCCAAATTATCGTTAAGCTCGTTTTTTTATAAATACCGAAAGTTGCTTAAAAGGTTGCTCAGCATGGGTGACGCACGCTTTTGTACTTACGTACTGTACTAACAATGTTTATAAATGAGGCCCCAGGTTCCTTGTGTTAAAGTATTTCAAGTCATCACCCATGTGTTCACTCCAAAAATAGTTTTTCTGTTTTCCTACTTGATTGATGTTCCTGAAGTTCTCTGAGTTTATTGTTTTACAACGTTTGTGAAAACCAGAAGTTAACTCCATTCCCACAGAAGTAATCTTATTTCAAGTCATCACCCATGTGTTCACTCCAAAAATAGTTTTTCTGTTTTCCTACTTGATTGATGTTCCTGAAGTTCTCTGAGTTTATTGTTTTACAACGTTTGTGAAAACCAGAAGTTAACTCCATTCCCACAGAAGTAATCTTGTTTATTCAGACCAGTTGGTCTGTAACGTCACACATCCCCTGTACCCCCCTATAAAGAGTTCCCCCTTTCTCAGCCCCCAAGCAAACCTCAGCCCCTGAGTGGGCTAGAGACACATGGTCTTTGTTGAGGAATTTACATCCAAACACCTTAAACCTTTGTCCTCTCTCCTTTTGTAATTCATCACCTCCCCCAAATATTCACATAGCTGTGCTAACATACAAAATGGCTTCCAGGAGGCCATCTGTCTACAACAGAATAACCATCCTTTGTCATCCTTTGTCCCCAATTGCCGCCTTTTTCTCATGTCACATGTCTGTACTCTTGGCCACGCCTGCCATTTCATATGACGTACAATGGAGTAGCCAATCACATCCTGGAAGCACCTTACCTGTGTTTGACTGCATATAAGGCACAGCAAAAGACAGAGCCGGCACTTCGCTGGATACCACCCTTGTTGCGTTGTTCAGGAAGTCCTTGCGCTCGTATGTTTTTCACAATGAACCAGACTTAACCTTTTGAGCGAATCTTGGTAAATCCTTTTTTGACTAGATCAGTTAAATTTCTATTACAGTTGGCGACGCGGATGAAAAGGGAGGACTGCCTGCGTGTTGCTTTGGGATTCCAGTGGATGAACTGGTAGACAGACGTGTCGGTCCATAATAGCGGGCTTGGAAAGTCAATCTTCTCTCTTGCGCCAGAGCGCACGCCGAGATTATTTCCTCAGTTCTTCCACTGGATTCTTGAACTCACAGGTACGTTTCAACGAATCCTCTTATGGTTCTGAGTTGTATTTGCCTTGTTTTAGTTTCGGATTGTGTGGGTCTGGCGTATTGTTGAAAGCAAAACTCCCCGGGGAAGGTGGTGGCGAAAGGCGTTGTTTTTAACAGTGGCAGTTTAGGATTGGTGATATTGCATTGTTCTCTGACTTCGTCCTTGTTTAGGCTACCGGGGTTCTCTTCAGAAGAGGTGTAATTTTGGGTTTGGGACTCGCTCCCTTACAGTTGACTACAGTTTAGATTGTTTGTCGGCTCGGCTGTAGTTAAGAAGTGAGAGTGCACTTCTAGGATAACGTTTTGGGTTGCTTTAGTTCGATGTTCCAGAATTAGCACAGAAGGGAACCTGTTGAAGTTCGCAGTGAGTGCGATTTCCAAATTGTTGAAGTTCGCAGATAGTGCGATTCCCACAGGGTTGAAGTTTGCAGTGAGTGCGATTTCCAAATGGGTTGAAGTTCGCAGTGAGTGCGATTACCAGCTAATCTCCGGAGTGTCTGTTTTTGTCCCCGAACGGGGTTGTGTTGTCTTTGTGTTTGTCTAGCGCTATTTCGCCGGCTCAGTGGGATTTTTGATTGCATTTTTGAGCTTCGGCTCTTGCCTTGTATTGTTTGTTAAGCGCGCCTATTATCCAGGTAGGTATTGTTCACATTTTGTACACTGTTAAATCGTAACTGCTAGATTTCCAGTAGGCTAGCTGGTTGTCTGGGAGACGCAGGAAAACACCACCCCGCTCTCCCGGTGATCCGCCATTGAGCCAGAGGAGAACAAAGGACCAGTTGCTGGGTGAGTTACTTAGCGGTTTAATGTGTCTTTGTTTCTTTGGAAATTGTATTCTTTCCCGCCGTGAGTTAACTATAAGGTTTCCTTTCATTGCTGTTTTGGGGTTTTAGGCTGCGTCGTGTTTATTAGGGATTTGTTTCAGTATAGCTTTTATTAAACTGAATTTCCCCGCGCACGCCCACATACAACATCCGGGTCTTACATGCAACATTTTGGGAGCACCCCTAGGTGTCCCTGTAACACCGGCTACTAACATATGCCTATATGTAACAGGATTCTACTGCTAGCTTGCAATTTGTCTAGGCCTGAGATTTCGTTATGCGCTAAAGCATTTTCGATTTCTTACATCCCCATCTGAGACTTAGTATTAAATTTTTAGCTAAGATTCGGGCTCAGCTAGAGGTGTTTGAGATGTCTAGGTTAAGGGAAAAGCCTGTTAATTCTATAGACTGGTCTGCTTTTAAGATTTGGGAGATAGTAGCACGAGAGGGTTTTTTTAGGTCAGGAAGGAAAGATAAGGAGGTTCAGCAGACAGTCTCTCCGCCATTTCCCCAGCAGAATAACTCTGATTTAAAATTAGATTTTTCCCCCTCGACTCGTTGCTCCGTGCTCACAACACCCAATCAGGCTGTTCTTCCCCCTTTTCATGCTCCCGCCATTAGCCACGCCCCTTCTCTCTCCCCTCTACAATACGAGTTAAGCGCACCCCTTTCTACGAGGTATTCGTCCGAACAAGAACAGGTCAGGAAGGAAGAATTGGCTAGAGCTATATCTGAGGCTAAGTTTAATTTGGAACAACTGCAAATGGCTAGAGATAGTCTGGAGGGACCGCAAATACAAGCGCCACTGATACGCTGCCCAAACCCTGTTCCTCGCCCTTCACAAATAAATGATGCAGCTGGTTATGCGGCCTGGACTCCAGAGATTACGGTTTATAGACCCTGGCGCTCTGATGAACTACGTGATGTAGCTAGAACCTTGCCCGATCCAACCAAAGACATTGACGAGTTTGAAAATCTTTTTAACAGTTTAGTTCGAATGTATGAGCCTCACGCAGAGGAAATCGCCATGATCATGAGACAATGCCTTGGGTTAAAATGGGTCGATGTTAAAGATCCGTTTGACATTACGTTGCCTTTTTCTCATGCCGATTTTGCAGACCAAAACACTGCGCTGTTGAACAGAATCAAAACTCGATTCCCTAAAAAGATGGATTGGGACCGTATCACATATTGCAAACAAAATTCCGATCAACAGTTCGAGAAATTTTGGGAACGGCTAGAATCAGTTTTCGCCGCACACAGTGGCATGGACAAAGCGAACGCCGATTATAAAAAGATTTTGAAACAACAATTGATGAATAACTCTCTCTCCTCTTTGTCCGACCAAGTTAGGTTGATGTGCCACACCTGGGAATCGACTTCTCTCGAAGAAGTTGTTGACTATTTCCGCTATGCGGAGCGTCTTCGTGATCACATTGAAAAGAGGGAGTTGAAAGAAATGAAGCTAGGTGCAGCCAGATTGCAAGCTGCTCAGTTACGACAGCTGGACAATCAAACTGCTGGTGCGAGGTGGAACCAACAACGACCACAGTGGCGACAGAGAAACAATAGGAAGCGTTCTGGTAGGGTTAGGCGAGGAAAAAGGTATAATCGAAGTGAAGATAGAGACGATTCATGCTTCCATTGTGGTCAGTATGGCCACTGGATTGAACGGTGTCACAGTTACCGCAAGCTTAATGAAAAGGAAGAGCCTCAGATTTGGGGTCGAGCGCCACCTGCTGGAGTTCCCTTGAACAACCCACAAGGGAGATTTTAACTAGCCAAGATAGAGCCATTTTTTTAAGGTAAATAAACAGGAGAAGACAGATGTAGCTGAGGACGTAAGGTTTGTGCATGATGGTGGGAGGATGAAATAGATGTAGAGCCTTTGAGTCTTAAGTGGTTGAGAATGTTTCTGAGGATGATCTTTTAGGTATTGGTGCGAACTCAAAAGTCTGACAGGTTTTGAATAGGTGTTTGAGTTTAGGTTATGTTTTTCGCTTTGATTCAGGAGTTTATGTTTCAATAGTCAATGAATGGCCATAAGCTGTTCGTTTATGCATTCTACTGTATGAATTTCATTCACATAATGATGATGTGTTTGTGAGGAGTTGGCTTTAGGCCTTCCCCTCTGCTATTGACCCCAGTCTGTGTTGAGTGTTATCTTTCAGGTGCTATGGACCCTGGGCGGCAGGTCTTTGAGGAGCCTGGATCGTGCCTTCCTGGGGACTGCCTGGAACCTGTTGTTTTTCTGTTAACTGTTGTTTGTCTTGTCTATCTCTTTCTGATATATGTAGGAACATGAGGTTACTGGATGTTTAGCATTATATGTCATTTCTGTTTAGGGTTTCTTGTTCGATAAAGCTTGAGGATGTCGCCTACATTTCACCAGTGTTTTTGATTCAGGTGTGTGTACACGTCTCCTTGGTTAGATTGTTCTGTTTTGTAGTAATTTAGGTTTAGTTTATTTCTATAGGATGTTCTGTTTCTGTGAAGTTCTGTGTTGATGTTTTCAGATTTTCCTGGAGTGCATTGTGTGGGCTACCAAGGAGTGGTTGCCCCTCGCCAGCATGAAGCTATGAACTGTGTGGAGTCACGAATGACTTGAGGGTCATTCTTGGACATTTCTGGAGTGTTCTCCCTGTTTCAGACGGGGTGAGCTTACCATCTTGCTACGGACATTGCTCTCAGGGTGTCAGAGAGGACTGCGACACCGGGGGGTTTGATGTCTGAAGATTGCTCCAGCATGGGAAGAGGATATGAGACAGCGCTGAGGGCTGTTCTCTTTCGATGGGGCTATGTGCTAGTAACCTCTGGCCCCCGATTTGCTTTGTTGCTGTGTAATGATTTGGTTATTTGTATGTGTTTAATGTTGTTTTGTGTCGAGGCGTTAGGACGCCTCGAAGGGGGGATATGTAGTATATTTTTATACTGTATTACATCAATTCACTTGTATTACTCTCATGTAGTAATCAATTTACTAAGAATAATAAATAAACTTCACTTTAGGTAGAACTGTGTTAATATAACAGGATAGTGACAACAGATGCCCTGTCCTGAGTAAACATTCCTTTGTCCCTGAGGACAATAAAGTTAACACCTCTGAAGAAGAAGTCAGGAAGTCTACAGTTGGAAACGTGATCTTAGGAGCACACAGGAAGAATCCTTGATTGCCCCCATGTCTGGAGGGGGGCAGAGCTCAGTGACCTGTTGACCAATTACAAGCAGATCTGTGTTAAATGTACATCCCTTGTAGATAAATAATGTTTGTCAGCGTCTTAATCTGCATGCAGCATTAAATATCTCATGTTTATAGTTTGAGGCACATTCATCGGGGCTGAGTGTTTTTCTGAGTGTTTTACAGACAACTGTCGTTCCGGGAGTGATGGGTGAATGCCGAACCAGGAGACGGGCACAGGACCGGAGGTGGAGATGGAGGTTACCGGCCTGCTTCCCTTCAGATGGGCGACCTGTGGTTCGTGGGATGCAGGGCCAACGCCATGTCACCGACTCACCGTGAGCGACAGATAAGTATGACATAGGGAAGAGACCATTTTGTCCGAAGCGTGCCCAATACTCTGTCCTCAAATGCAGAAGAGGGAAGTTTTAGATACACAATATTTAATAATTAGCTATACAAATGAAGATTTCATTGATTTTTTTGATTAATTGATAATTGATGTTTTGTTAATTGTAAATGAAGCGAGTTCATTTTAGTGTTATTTTGTTGAGACGAGAATGTGTTTATTTTATTTTTATTTCATAAAATCGTGAGAGAAATTCTAGAGCAAAATCCAATTGCTTTGATCATGACTGGGGACTGGGCGTGTTAAAGTCATTCTTACACTGCCCCTGATGTCACTGTAGGCTACTGCAGAGCCTAGATCCCTGCTACTGTCCAATTCGGTAAATGGACAAAAGCTAGATCCCCACTGACAAACTACATAGACTGACGAGGCCGACTGGCTCTAATGACACTTGAACAGACACCCTGTTTAAGTTTTTCCTGACTGAATAACAACATTTTTCCCCAAAGCAGGAGCTTGCACTTAACCATGTTTCTGAGTATCTCCAACAGACTGCTGATAACCGTTCCTGACCAAAGAGGGGAACAGGGAGACCAGACCAGAGGACTCAAAGAGGGGAACAGGGAGACCAGACCAGAGGACTCTCCTTTTGCTCTTCTGTTTTGTCTCTGTTGTCTCTCTCATCTGTGGATCCACAGGTCTCTCCTCCCATTTCTCTCAAAGACATTGCTGACCTGCTCCCCGTATGAAGTCCCCACTAAGGAAAGGTGACCATTCCGGACGCCAGAGAGGGCTTCTTCTTATCTCCAACCAGGCCGTTGGGTCCTGATCCGCGACCTGGGGCCGTACCAGATTCAACTCACCGCGCAGACGGCTGCCAGAGTAGCTGAGAGAAACTTCGACGCCGTTGCGTCCCAAATCAAGGAGCAGATGAGCAGCCTGAGAACAGGCCAAAAAAACATGGAAGAGAAGTAGATGTTGCGGGGTGAACCTACCCGTCAAAGATGGAACAATCAGCACCAGGGCATTCTTGCCTGTGTGGAATAGCTGTCAAAAGTAGCTGAGAGGACGGTCCATGCAGCCGAACCAGAGATCTCAAGGGCAAAGCGGTCACCGCCACACTGTCCTCTCCTCTGATGAGCAATCGGAGAGTGACCTTGACGGTCACCGCCACACTGTCCTCTCCTCTGATGAGCAATCGGAGAGTGTCCTTGACAGTCACCGCCACACTGTCCTCTCCTCTGATGAGCAATCGGAGACTGACCTTGCCGGTCACCTCCTTCTCGTGGTTGTGGTATGACAACGTGGACAATCTCAACAGCAATGACTGCACCTCTAACCGCACACACTGGAACCTACATTAAACATTCAGAGACGCAAACATGGAAGCTATGATCCAGAGGAAATTACATGCGATTATTCACAACAAGAGTGAATGAACTTTGAAATTATCTTGAAAAAATATCATATTTGTTTACAAGAGTTACAATGGTTGAAACATGAGTTGATAAATAAGTTTGGGTTTTTCCTCTAAATTGACCAAGAGGTTTTTTGCCCTTACACTAATAACCATTCATCTTTTTGCCCTGTTCAAACTTTAAAATCAAGGTTTTTGGTGAATGGTTGTCCACTTTTAGACTATAAATAGTATATAATCATGTCATCTTTTTTACCTTGTTTCCTGTCATATTTCTGAAACAAGGGGTTTTGGTGCGTGATTTTGCACGTGGAAAGAAAATAATCTATTTTTTTTGTTAAATATTTCACAATAAAATAAAATAAAAAATTTTTTTTTGCTCCACCTAGTGGAGAGATTATTTCTTTTCCACATGTATAGCATAGCTGAATGTTTACACTTTGTGTTTGGATTTTATATTTTATTTTTGTGTACCTGTTCAGGCACAAATGGGGGATTGTTGAGGAATTTACATCCAAACACCTTAAACCTTTGTCCTCTCTCTCCTTTTGTAATTCATCACCTCCCCCAAATATTCACATAGCTGTGCTAACATACAAAATGGCTTCCAGGAGGCCATCTGTCTACAACAGAATAACCATCCTTTGTCATCCTTTGTCCCCAATTGCCGCCTTTTTCTCATGTCACATGTCTGTACTCTTGGCCACGCCTGCCATTTCATATGAAGTACAATGGAGTAGCCAATCACATCCTGTAAGCACCGTACCTGTGTTTGACTGCATATAAGGCACAGCAAAAGACAGAGCCGGCACTTCGCTGGATACCACCCTTGTTGCGTTGTTCAGGAAGTCCTTGCGCTCGTATGTTTTTCACAATGAACCAGACTTAACCTTTTGAGCGAATCTTGGTAAATCCTTTTTTGACTAGATCAGTTAAATTTCTATTACATCTTCACCGGTGCGGGCGGGTAGGTGGCCCGGAGAGGGGTACACTGTCCTCGACCAGCTCTGACCTGAGGGGGCGGAGTCTCGCCACCACGCCACTGTCCACGCCACGGACCCCACAATTCAGCCCCTGAGTGGGCTAGAGACGCACGGTCTTCACTAGTGAAGGCAGGTGGGTGGCCCGGAGAGGGGTACACTGTCCATGACCTGCTATGACATTAAGGGGCGGAGTCTCACCTCCACGCCACTATCCATGCCACAGACCACACAACTCAGCCCGAGTGGGCTAGAGACACACGGTCTTCGCCGGTGGGTGCATGGAGATTGCCCAGTCCGTAGTAGTACTAACTGTTCACTAACATACAGCTGCAACAGCTAGCCCACCTCACATTTTCTCCAGGAAATGTACTTTCTAGTTTGTAAATAACGTTATGTAAAACGGTTAGGCATCTATAAGTAAATAGCTTCAGCCTATACCTTTTTAATCAGAATTATACAGTATGGTCAACTATTTGAAATGTCTCATGATGGATACTGTACAGTGTGATGGATACTGTATGTTTGATATTATCAAAATAATATTACTAAAACTACTAATGTATGTACAATTACATAACATTTCCCAGTGATTGAAGTAATTAACAAGCACTTTTGTAAATGTTGAATATAACCTATTATTGTTGCTACTGTTTATGTGCGATCTTTGTTCTTACCGAGTCCAAGATTGTTCAAGATGACAAGATCACTCACTCATCATTATTGTGTTACTTCAGTCGCCAATAGATTAGCAAAACCGACATGTATTTATTATGAAGACATTAGAGACTGATGCTTTAATACCCTCCCCTGCAAGTACACATTGTATGAAGAAACACTGCAAAAGCAAACCCTCTCTTTCTGCAAAAGAATATACTTCACAGATGCTGAGCTAAAGAGGAATACGGGCCAGGGGGAAAAAATACATCCAATACGTTATTACTGCATTGAAGCAGTTTGGAAAGAGAAAGGCTTTGCTTGCATGATCATGGTTCCTGTCCTGCGCAACGGGCGTTCGTTGGCTGGTTGTGTTTCCTGTTCACGTTTAGATGGTCTTCTTCCTCTCGGGAGATGACGGTGTTATTACTATTTAGTTTATTTTCAGTTCAGATATGTACAGTAACACGCCTGTGGCTGTGCCTATGGAACCACAATATTGTACTTTATTGTTTGATAGCAGCAAAACAAAGTACAATACCCACCCCCCCACCCTCAGTAAAAGAGTGTTCAATATTATTAACTGCCCAACTTTTAAAACCTCCTCCCATTATCTTAGCCTGGCTGAATGGCAGGTGGAGAATTAGAACCTTCAGAGCTCAAGATCCACGCACATCTCCTGGTCTGTGATCTAGAGATCAGCTTCCTCTATTCAGCCCTAATGACAGACACTAACAATAGGGACAGGGAGGTGAATAGCCCAGAGGTTCTCATGTCCCACCTCAATAGCTTGGTTATCTGGCTGGTAATTGCGACTGCCAATTCGTGGTTGAGACAGAAAATGTCAGTGGCACGGCTTTTTGTTGTGTGATTGTGATGCTGTGGTTACGGCAGCCAATTAAACAGGGATTCTAAAAGGTTATCAGACGCACACTATAGCTTCACCCGCTGTAGAGGCAGAGAGAGAGAGAGAGAGAGAGAGGCAGAGAGAGAGGTGGGATTAACCAATGCGTCTCCTAAATCCATGATTTGTTTCTACAGTAAAGGATGTGGTGCCATGGGAATGTAATGAGCAGTCTGGACCAGAGAGGAAGACATGGGAATGTGATGAGCAGCCTGGACCAGAGAGGAAGACATGGAGGGAGGGAGGAGGGGGCAGAGGGGAGAATGGAAAGGGGAGCATCTTGTTTGAATTAAATATTTTTTTAATTCTGGAATTGTAGGCTGAATTGGGTTGATCTGATGAGGTCACATTCCCATGCGTTTAAATCCCAGTTCACATACAAGATTCGCAACGAGACTGGTTGCAACTTGCAACCACCTGCAACAGTAACCCAAAACTGTGCTCTGCAACATTCTAAAACTGAACTATTCACACCCATGGATGTATTAATAGAACTGGACAGGGTCACTCCATTCACTGACTGCTCAGTAAAGTGAAGCCCTATTGAACCGCACCATTTTAAAAAAAAAATGCGTCACTGATACCTTTGACATGCGCAGTCAAATGTCAAAGGTATCAATGATGCGTTCCTGAGTCCACGAACAGATTGCGTTCATGGCTCTCCCCGCTCTGAGTTAGCGATGAAATTATTTTAGTCTATTAAAAGTTTAGATTTTGAATCCTGGGGGCCTGTTCACACCAAAGTAACGAGCAGAGACCGTTTCCATAAAAACGGCTCGTCACTCAACCTATTTCCTTATCCAGCAACCCATTATTTGTCCGCATTTGTTTAGTCTATTCCGCGATCGTCTGCCTTTTCTGTTCTAAAATCAATGTACAGTAGCCTCTCTTTAACGTGAACTAGCCGTTACTGGTTACTAACTAACCAGTAGCCTACTAGCTCTCGCGTGAACCCAGAGAGCCTGACACACGCTCGCACCAGCACACGGGCACAAATTGTTGTGGTTCGAAAATCGTAACAATGGCCCTGACATTATAGTACATTCTTAAACTTGTTGCTTGCAATTGGACAAGTTGAATCTCTTGAGACTCAATCAGCCTGTTTCAGCCGACCTGCGACGGGGTAATTCACACCGCTGCAATTTTCCTCTGCAACATTCTAAAACAGTTTTGTCGTGCTGCGAAACTTGTATGTGAACTGGGCTTAAAAGGACTTGTCCAGATTCACAGACTCACACCGGCATAGCCAGCAGGATGGTGTTTCCCGTCATCAAAGAGAAAGAAGAACTGATGAAGACTCCACAATGAGCATTAAACACTGTGTTTAGCTATTCCATTTAATGCTTTTAATAATGGCTATTATTCAATTCTTTAATTAATGGCTTCAGCCCCCCTAAAACAGGCCTAATGTAGGCCCTGCAGGACATTAGCTGTCACAAGTGTAATAAACCTGGGCCTTTTGTTGGGGTTTGAGGCTGGTGGAGGTAGGACCCAATAGCAGGCAAGCAGTGCAGGTTTAAAAACAAGGTTTTAATGTCCAAAAAATAAACGGGACCACTACAAAGAAATGCACCAACATAGACAATGAACCGACAGAGAACTAAGGCAACAGGAGGGCATACATACTCTGGGAGAACAATCAAGGAACAACGTACAGGTGTGCAACAAGACATAACGAGACACAGGTGCAGACAATCACCCAGACAAGGACATGGAGGGATTCCAACAAGACACCAACACAAGGACAGAGGGAACCAGGACACAAGGGAAGGGGACAGGGAATGAGGCTAGGACTGGAAATGGGACTGGGCAGGAAACTAGAGGTGGGAGTTAGAAACTCAAGGAGGGCGCTAGAAGGGAAGACCAAGCTAGAGGGCCAGGAGTGGCATGGGACTAGAGCTGGGGCTGGGAGGACACAAACCAACATGAGACAAGACAACGAACACAAGACCAAACACACAAGGAGGCAGAACAAGAGACAATGTGATCATGTACAAAAGTCTCTGGGGTAGTGCAGGGGCAGTCACTGGGAGGGGAGGTGCTCAGGGTCCAGGAGGGTCCAGGGGGCACAGGAGCTCAGGGTCAGGAATCCAGGCCGGGAACAGGGGGTGAGCAGGGTGAACCGGGGGTCCACAGCAGGGGCGAGGGTCTGGACCGGGAGCAGGGGGTGAGCAGGACAAACCGGGGGTCCACAGTAGGGGCGAGGGTCTGGACCGGGAGCAGGGGGTGAGCAGGGCGAACCGGGGGGCAGGGGCGAGGGTCTGGACCGGGAGCAGGGGGTGAGCAGGGTGAACCAGGGGTCTGGGGCAGGGGCGAGGGTCTGGACCGGGAGCGAGCAGAGTGGACCAGGGGTCCGGGGCAGGGGTGAGCAGGGTGAACCAGGGGTCCGGGGCAGGGACGAGGGTCCAGACTGGGAGCAGGGGGTGAGCCGGGGCGGACCCGGGCCGAACCATAACACCTTTTGTCGTTTGGAGTAAAAGAGATTGTGAGCGAGTTGTGTACCTGGTGGCAGCTAGGACCCAGGGGCCTGGAGCCGTCACGTAGTGGCGCGATATCAAGGGACGTTGGGCGAATAGCGCCCACTTTGTTTCCTCTGGTGGGTCGTGTGGACTGTGGGTGTGAGCTTCCCTCCATCCAGGAGCTGCAGAAGATCTGTTGTGTGGGACTGGATGTTGGAATCCCTGACTGGCATTCGAGAGACTCTGTGTGATGGTCACATGAGTGATGGCGTCTTCCGGGGTATCAAGTGGGCGCCCTCCTTCCTCGATGGTTCGCTGATGGGCCCCCTCCGCAGGGAACCCAGGGCCCCAGACCCACTCATCTGAGGGCCCAGGTGAAGTCCTTCCTCTTAATCCACAACCACTGACTCCTCTGTTCAGCAGCCCTGAGGAGGTCTCTGCCTGCCTGTTCAGCAGCCCTGGGGAGGTCTCTGACTCCTCTGTTCAGCAGCCCTGGGGAGGTCTCTGACTCCTCTGTTCAGCAGCCCTGGGGAGATCTCTGACTCCTCTGTTCAGCAGCCCTGGGGAGGTCTCTGACTCCTCTGTTCAGCAGCCCTGGGGAGGCCTCTGACTCCTCTGTTCAGCAGCCCTGGGGAGGTCTCTGACTGCCTGTTCAGCAGCCCTGGGGCCTCATTTATCATTGAGGTACGCCTTCTTTTACACAGTCTTTTCCGTGATTTCAGGCGTACGCCCTCTTCCCCCCCCCCCACAGTGCGATCTATCAAGCAAAAAGGGCGGATATTTAGTCGCCTTTCTACGCGCTTTTGTACGACACCTCTCGACTCGGCGTACCGATTTAGACGGGTTTTTACACCCTTTTTGAACGCAGGGGGAACTGGCAACGCAGGTGG
Source organism: Borostomias antarcticus (assembly GCF_949987555.1). Taxonomy (NCBI): domain Eukaryota; kingdom Metazoa; phylum Chordata; class Actinopteri; order Stomiiformes; family Stomiidae; genus Borostomias; species Borostomias antarcticus. Next base: position 12,706,984 of record NC_140249.1, read on the forward strand.
TGCGTCGGTGAATTACAATGTTTGATGGAGAGAGGAAGAGCGAGAGTTTATGAACGCACAATCATGTAGGCTAATAGCCCAATTCAGCACAAACATATATCGCAATGCAAGATCGTGTCCTCTAACTGGCTCATAATGGTCCGATATGGATTTGTTCCCCAAACTTAACCTTAAGCGCAATATGTCCTCACACACCTAATGCAGGCACTCCATCAAACGGCAATAATTGACCAATAAGATCTGGTCTGGCCCTCGCCAGACCACGCCCGCGCCGGCGCGGGCAATCACATGACTATTTTCCAGAGTCCATAGATTCGAAACGAATGCACCTAAAGTGCTCTGGGCAACTGTTCCCGAAGCTCCAGGCATGAGTCTCTAACATACTTTTGTGTGATGTCAATAGACCAAGGGAAACAACGATTTTAATTTAGATGCATAAATCATATTATTTGTGTGCCTTTACGCGCAGTTTCTATAGCAAGCGTTGCATGTTTTTGATTATCTCTGGCATATTTCGTCCTATTTTGATGCGGTAAAAAATGCCAGAATCGACTGTGTCCCACCTGAGCCAATGGGAGAACGAATACAGCGTCACGTGACCAGAAACTCAGACACTGTTTGAAAGTTCACGCGCTGAATACATGCCGGCTGAAGAGACACGAAGAGACGAGAGATAGAGATATAGAGAGGAGAAGAGAAAGAGAGAAAGAAAGATCATTTTATTCTAGCTAGGTTAGTTTTGATTATATATTTGTGTTTTGGAATCGTTTTGTTTTGTTTGTAGCATTTGGTAACGTTACCACAAAAATGGAATGGAAGGTAAATGTCCGTCCGCGTCGAACACTATGCGTCCCTCGAGCGCTCCAGTTCTGCGTCCAAGAGGCTCAAATTGATTTCTTACTGTCCGAGTCTGAAAGTGAGGATGAACAACATGATCTACCGGTAGATGAAGATGAATCGGATGACCCAGATTTTGATCCTCGTCATAGGTAAGAAAGACAGGTGTTTGTTTACTTGTCTGTTTACCTAGCTAGCTACACTTACAATGCCATGGTCAAGTAGTGCTGAGTTGAGTTGCTTTTTGTTGCTTTTGAATTGGTGATGTATGTCAGAAATATTACTGTTGTCTGGCTTGTAACCTTGTATTTTCCTGTCTATCTTCACAGTGATTATTCGTTCAACTTCAGTGATCCAGACAATGAGCCTTCTACTAGCACTGGGAGGGGGAGAGGGAGGGGCAAGGGTGCCAAGCCTGCAAGCACTGGCAGTCCTACTGCTACTGTTACTAACAGGAGGTAAGCAAAAACAAGATGTAGCTATTGATAGGTTTTACACATTACATTTATCACTTTCGATCAGAGTCTCCTACCTACTACTCCAAGCATAGTGTAAAAAAGTGGCTCATTGAGAACCAACAGTGTCAGCACTGATGTGACCTACCCTTGTCAGTAGCAGGTAGACATAGCCTACCCTTGTCAGTAGCAGGTAGATATAGCCTACCCTTGTCAGTAGCAGGTAGATATAGCCTACCCTTGTCAGTAGCAGGTAGATATAGCCTACCCTTGTCAGTAGCAGGTAGATATAGCCTACCCTTGTCAGTAGCAGGTAGATATAGTGGTGTCTGAGTGAGGGGGGTGTGTGTGTGTCATGTGCGAATGAGCAAGAGGGTTTGAGAGAATGAGTCAGTTTTACTCCCTTTGCAAATGTTGTAAATTCTCCTTTCTCTTTTTTTGTCATATAGCACACCTTCAACAGCTGCAAAGGGGAAGCGCAAGCGCCAGACAGACAGGGCAGTGTCTCCGCAAGGCCAAGCCGCAGCAGGAGAGCCCTGGAGAACTGAGGAGGATCCCGACATTACCCCACAGCACCCACAATGGAGGCACACAAGGGATCCAGGACCCCAGGTAGACCTTCATGTGGATTTCACTCCAAAGGAACTCTTCCTGTTGTACTTTTCCACTGACTCAATGCTGACCATTGTCCGAAACACCAACAAGTATGCTTCAGGGCAGACCAAGAGCAAGAAGTACGAGTGGGAAAACATTGATCTAGAGACTCTTTGTCACTTTCTTGGTCTCCTCCTGTACACTTCCATTGTGCACCTGCCATGCCTCCAGGACTACTGGAAAACCAATCACATCATGTCAGTGCCCTTTCCCAGAATGATTATGTCCAGGGACAGATTCAGGAGGATATGGTGGAACTTTCACCTCAGTGATCCAGAGAAGGATGTCGCAAACGATCGCCTGAAGGGACAACCACAGTATGACAAGCTGTTTCGCATGAAGCCGCTGTATGAAGAGATCCGCACAGCCTGCATGGCACACTATCATCCAGAGCTGAACCTGTCTATTGATGAGAGAATGGTGGCCACAAAGGCAAAAACAGGTATGACTCAATTCATGAAAGACAAGCCAACACGCTGGGGGATGAAACTATTCGTACTGGCTGACTCTTCCAATGGCTACACCATCAACTTTGAGATGTACACAGGCAAGTCGCACATTCCAACCAGCGAGCATGGAGTCTCTTATGATGCAGTGATGAATCTCATATGTCCGCGGTGGCTGGGGAGTGGATACCATATTTATATGGACAACTGGTACACCAGCCCAAAACTGTTCACTGACCTGCACACCATGAACTACGGAGCCTGCGGCACGTACAGAGAGAACAGGAAGGACATTCCCAGAGGCAGAGAGAATGCCATACCGAAGAACGCAGAGAGAGGCAAACTGAGGTGGATCCGGGAGGGGGCCCTGGTCTTCGTGAAGTGGATGGACACGAAGGTTGTGTCTATCTGCTCCACTCTACATCCTGCTTACACTCTTGGTGACACGATCCCGAGAAAGGTGAAGGAAGATAACATCTGGTCGGTGAAAGATGTGCAATGCCCCACCCCCATCAAAGCTTATAATAAGTTTATGGGTGGAGTTGATCTGTCAGATCAGCTCACAGGGTACTACTCAACCCGCCGTAGAGCCGGCCGGTTCTATCGCACAATGTTCCTGCACTTTGTAGATATTGCTACAACGAATGCCTACATCATGCACTGTGAAATCTGTGAGAGAAGAACGCCCAAAGAAACCCCCATGTCCCACAAGGACTTCATCACTGAGCTTGTGGCCGGACTGTGTGGGGTGGAGGTCACAGGAGTTCCCACTCCCACCAACGGGAACGCTCAGCATATTCCTGTGCCCACTGCCACGCATGAAGAGCTCGCAGAAAACCCGAGCAAGAAGAACACCATCGGGCGCAAGGTGTGCAGGCTCTGCACAAAAAATGGCGAGAGGAAAGACACTTCCTGGAAGTGCAACGCATGCGATGTGGCCCTCTGCCTCAGTGTCGACAGGAACTGTTTCTTTGAATTCCACAACTCCGGTTGACTGTCCTTCTGTCCTACTGACTCCCTATACGGAAATGAAATATATTGCAATATAATAATATATTTTGAATACATTTGTAATATATTGCAATATATTTAATTTCCGTATGGGTCACTCTGTCCAGTCCAGCTGTATCTGAGAGACACTGCACCTGCTTTACAGTTTGTAGACTATAAATAAAATACCATTTTGCTAATCTGATTTTGTTTATTTCTTGGGAATACAGTATGCAGAGTCCAGTGTACAGCATGTACAATTGAAATATTGTCAGGTCACATATAGCAGTCACTAATTGTCAGGTCAAATACAGCAAGTCCTCACACCCAGAGAATGCAAATCTTATCTAGATCTCTAATTGTAGACATGGTCTGTTGTTGAACAAGTGTTGAAGAAAGGCACAGCTAAAAAGAGGTAAAAACGCCTATGATTATTACATGTTACATGTCAAAATAAGATGGTATATAGCTTGATTTATCTTTATTTGACATCTGTATGTTCATACATACAACCTGTGGGTGCATTTGCACCCTTCCATAGGCTAGAATATCACATTCACATTTTTCAAGTACAAAAAACACACAAAATTTGAATCCGATTTTGAAATTCTTATAGTATAATATACAATATGGTGACAATACAGTAAGTCATAATCAAAAACTGAATGTCAGATCAGGTAGCTGAACATGTCAGGAAAAAATGGTACCAAGCATGGCATGGTACCATGTTGTTAATGTGGTATATGAGGTCAAAATCCTAAGTATGACAAAAACGGCTCAAATAGCCCCAGCCCTCTGAGGGTTAATATGTGATCATGTGGACCTGTTTGCTGTTTGGTAAGCATATAAATGACAGTCCTCCTGTGCGTAATGCGAGCCAAAATGAATCCGGCGCTACTCGGCCTACTGGCCGAGATAGAACCCCAAAGAGGTGACGGCGATGGCGATGGCGACTGCACCCACATATTGATAACGGCACCATCAGTGAATGAATACGTCTATGTGAATCGCAAAAATGTGCACACTATAAATACCCAAATCATATGTGACGCCGACATGCTCATCATAAGTGTAGTGGCACAGTGGCCTGGCTCCACGCATGACTCATTCACCCTGGCGCACAGCAGGGTAGGCGCTAGACTGGAGGCAGGAGCTGCGCGTGACGGCTGGCTTGTTGGTGTGTGCATAGCCAAGATACATATTCTTTTTCTTTTTTACTTTAATCTTTATTTGCATTTTCCATCCATACGACGACAATACAATAAAACATAAAAACTCACAATAACAGCTTATGGGTACTTCCATCAATGCAGCTTTTTTCTCTTACTCAAATATTACAATTTCAATATTAGTGGTATCATCACACTTCCTTCTACAATTCATCCATTTTTCCCATCTCCCTTTCCTTCCTGCATCCTCAATGCATGCGTGAACTTCTCCATAACATAAATCTCCTCCACAACACCCAGCCACTGCTCCTTGGTTGGGGGTTCCACCTTATACCAAGCCCTCGTTATTGTCTTTTTACTAGCAACCAACAGTACTTTCACTAGGTATCTGTCCCCTCCTTGTACATCATCCTGTGTTATTGTTGAAGAGTAGGCTATTTGACCTGTTGATCTCAAAGTGATGGCTTATTTATGTAAATTCCCTGCCACGGCTTATACAACCTTTATTATCAACTCCGTTCTCTCACCGGGTTTTATCGTTATCCGTGGCTCATGAAGCTAATATGTTACTGCTTTAAACTACCATCACATGAGTCAAACAGTCATAGCCTCTCTTAGAATGCATCTCCCACATGAGTTTGTGATATGCTCTCTCTCTCAGAGCATTACCATTTTAATTCAGACCTCTGCTCAAGCTTTTTCTCTCAGCTTAGAGGTGAATTCCTTTAGAGACAGAGACACGACCTTCACCATAAGCCTGGCTCCTTGTAGCTGGCTTCAGCTGGGGCCCAATTGCCCTGCTGTAAACCTGTTATTTACATTTCAATCAATGATTAACTTACTCAACCAAAATATTTAGATACTCACCAAATCAATAAAAGCAAGAAGAAATTATCTGGTGTTGAAGTAAGAATCTTTATAAAACTTTGTGAGGTTATACAAATAATACAGTTTACATGGAAAAAATGCAAGTTACAAGAAAAAGTTCATGAAAGAAAAGCAAATCCCAGGTTCTCAGCTTCTGACTTCTTCCACTCCTCTTCCGATGGAAAGGAAAAAAGTGTCTTCTTTCCCGCCTGTTCCTTCCTTTTAATCCCATGTTTAGCTCTCACTTTCCTTTCGTCACTCCTCCCTCCTGATTGGTTAATACCTCCTGCATTCATCTTATCTCTCACACCCACAACATGGAAGAATACAAGTTACCATTCTTTAGATTGAATTGTCTAACTAACAACTTATTAAACTCTGGTTTTAAGCATAACTTATATATCCAGACAGTTAATACATGAATACATTTCCTATCTATTACATGCTTGTCATATATTTCTACAAAGTTACATAATATATTTTTTACTAACACATACATGTTGATTAATAGTCAGTTTTGTCTTAAGCATCTATATTTCCAATAAATGATATTCAACTGTATTTTTACTAATGGATTATACGGTTACTTTCATGATTACACATTTAGGGACAGTTAGTTCCCTCCAAACAGCTTCTTTGTCCGCTTCTGATAAACGCCAGACCTATCTTATTAAGGGGGTCACCGGGGCTGTCTCTCACCTTCCCAGGCTTAGAGGCTGATAGGGAGACTTAGCTAAAAAAAGGGATCCTTTCATTCGTTTTATTGCCATCTTCCTCTGGTATGTGGGGGGGTCACTTCGTATCCGCTATGTCTCAGCATATCAACCAATGATCTAGTTGATTGCCCTCCCTCCCTACTCCATTCTCTCCCATACTCTCGTCCTTGTTCCCTGGGTCTAGGCTGATAACCACCCCTCCCCCTCCTGTGTGAAGTCCAGCTGGACCCTGGCCTTGTCTCCTCCGTTTCCCTTCTATCATTGCTGACCCTAACGCCTCTGTTCTGAGACAGTCCATCTTTGTGAATTACATTCGGGATCGCTACAGTTATGTTTGCCAAGATATATATTCAAAGCTGATAAGAATGAGAACCAGTCAAGACCCCACCACAAAATGAGGATCCAAGCCCTCAGCCCCCTCCCCGTCATGAGGGTTACCAGCGGGGCCAAAGGGCCCGCACTGAGGTCATGCGCTAGCTATGAAGACACAAACAATTAAGGTTCACATTGTTACCATTTTATTGTCTGTTGGTGGGTGACTGTGTGAGTGCGTTTGTGAGTGAATGTGTGAGGTCCGTGACAGCATGTGTGAGGGAATGAAGTGCAGTGAGGATGTCCTGTTGGCTCTGGTGGTGTAGTGTGGTGACCTCCACCAACTGCTGCACAACTGCCCCAATCCCTTCTGCCATGTCCCTCTGGGCCTCTAGGGTCATGAGCCTCCAGCACAGTGTCTGAGAGGAAGCCCAGCCCTCAGGGACCCTTGAGGCAGGGATGCTGGCAGCCGGAGGTGGAGGCGTGGGCGGTGGAGACGGAGGCGCTGGAGATGGCACTGGAGGTGGAGGTGGAGGCACTGGAGGTCATGGCGCTGGAGGTGGAGGCTACAACCGGTGGGGGCACGACCGTCAGACCACTGCAGACTCCCCCTCCTCTGAGGCCCACCCCACATCAGAGTCTGGGGAAACAATTTCAGTCATTTTCTTTGAGTTCGTCTGTAAACTTTATTTTCCATTAAACATTTTATTGTGTAGACATATTCATTTGATATGTGTTTCTGTTGGCTGCCATATAAATGCTTAAGTGTGATTTACCGGTGCGTTCGTTTATAACTGGGAGGTGGCAAATTGCGACTTGCTACTAGGAATGATTAAACCGCGTGAACTCACACTTCCTCGTCGCAAATTCGGATATGTTTCTCAGCCCCCAGTTGCCGACTGACGCCAATATCATATCATATCATCATCATATCATTCGCTATAGCTCGAATGCACACAGGTCGGAGGTAGGTATTTTGCCACTTGCGACTTGCCACCTCCGACCACAAACGAACACACCATTAATTTCCCAGAGGGGAAAATGTTTAATGTGGTCCAACATTATGAAGTGATCATCTGTGTTATCGCTCCCTGTTTTTGGTCCTAAATCAATCATAGCCTACCACAGAAAGTGTGGAATGTTTGCTTTCCTCACAGCCACATAATACAGAATGTCCGTGTAGTCTACGCCAAATACAGGATGCACGAAACGTACAGTAGGAGCAATCAGACAAAGGTAGGCTAGTACAAATACCTTCCGAAGATGTTTTTTTTTCCTCGCGTGGACCTCACCAACAAGCACATGCACCTCCGTCTCCGAAAAGTTTCTCTTCTTTCCGCGTTTTTCCATAAATGTAATTGTCTTGCCTTTGCTCCACGCTATGTTATTATGTCGGTTCCTTCCGGTGAACCACGTTGTGCGTTGTCATGGTTTTCACCATATATGGTTGAATTTGGGCGTGTAGAGGGCGGAACATGAAGCGCGTTCACGTCCGCACTCTTCTAGGACACCGTGGGAGAAAAATCGGCGCAGCAGCGTGTACGCCAGGTTTGATTGATCCGGAAAGCGTGTAAATATTCTCGTCGTACGCAGCAGTCCGCCCTTTTCTCGTGTAGCCCAGGGGCCTCATTTATCAAAGAGCGTGTAAATTCAGGTGTAAAAGAGGGCGTACGACGAAAACGAGGAAAATGCGAAAAGTAGCGTACGACGAGAATATTTACACGCTTTTCGGATCTATCAAAAATGGCGTACACGCTGCTGCGCCAAAATCACCACAGAAAATCCGACGGTGTCGGAGAAGAGAGCGTACGCGCACGCGCCTCGTGTTCCGCCCTCTCCATGCCCAAATTCAACCATATATGGTCAAAACTATGACAGCGCACAACGTGGATACCCCGGAAGGAACCGACATAATATAGCGTGGAGCATAGGAAAGACAAATACGTTTATGGAAAAACGCGGAAAGAAGAGAAACTTTTCGGAGACGGAGGTGCATGTGCTTGTTGGTGAGGTCCACGCGAGGAAAGAAAATCATCTTCGGAAGGTAAGCTATTTGTACGAGCCTACATTTGTCTGATTGCTCCTACAGTTTAGGTAGCCTACTGTACGTTTCGTGCATCCTGTATTTGGCGTAGGCTACACGGACATTCTGTATTATGTGGCTGTGAGGAAAGCAAACATTCCACACATTCTGTGGTAGGCTATGATTGATTTAGGACCAAAAACAGGGAACGATAACACAGATGATCACTTCATAATGTTAGACCACATTAAACATTTTCCCCTCTGGGAAATTAAGACTCTCATCTAAATCACCCGGTAAATCACACTTCAGCATTTATTTGGCTGCCAACAGAAACACATATCAAATGAATATGGCTACACAATAAAATGTTTAATGCATAATCAAGTTAACAGACAAACTCAAAGAAAATTACTGAAATTGTTTCTCCAGACTCTGACGTGGGGTGGAACTCAGAGGAGGGGGAGTCTGCAGTGGTCCTTGACCTGACGGTCGTGCCCCCGCCGGTTGCAGCCTCCACATCCAGCGCCACGACCTCCAGTGCCTCCACCTCCAGCGCACCGGCCTCCACCTCCAGTGCCATCTCCAGTGCCTCCGTCTCCGTCTCCACCGCCCACGCCTCCACCTCCGGCTGCCAGCGTCCCTGCCTCAAGGGTCCCTGAGGGCTGGGCTTCCTCTCAGACGCTGTGCTGGAGGCTCATGACCCTAGAGGCCCAGAGGGAAATGGCAGAAGGGATTGGGGCAGTTGTGGGGCAGTTGTGCAGCAGTTGGTGGAGGTCACCACACTACACCACCAGAGCCAACAGGACATCCTCACTGCACTTCATTCCCTCACACATGCTGTCACGGACCTCACACTGTCACTCACTACCACACTCACGGACCTCACACAGTCACTCACTACCACACTCAAGGACCTCACACAGTCACTCACTACCACACTCACGGACCTCACACATTCACTCACAAACGCACTCACACACCTCACACAGTCACCCACCAACAGACAATAAAATGGTAGAAATGTGAACCTTACTTGTTTGTGTCTTCATAGCTGGCGCATGACCTCAGTGTGGGCCCTTTGGCCCCGCTGGTAAACCTCATGACGGGGAGGGGGCTGAGGGCTTGGGTCCTCATTTTGTGGTGGGGTCTTGACTGGTTCTCATTCTTATCAGCTTTGAATCTTGGCAAACATAACAGAATGATGTACAAGGAGGGGACAGATACCTAGTGAAAGTACTATTGGTTGCTAGTAAAAAGACAATAATGAGGGTTTGGTATAAGGTGGAACCCCCAACCAAGGAGCAGTGGTGGGTGTTGTGGAGGAGATTTATTAGATTTATTTATGCATTGAGGATGCAGGAAGGAAAGTTTGAAGGGAGATGGGAAAAATGGATGGATTATAGAAGGAAGTGTGATGATACCACTAATATTAAAATTGTCATATTTGAGTAAGAAAAAAAAGCTGCATGGATGGAAGTACCCATAAGCTGTTATTGTAAGTTTTTATGTTTTATTGTATTGTCGTTGTATGGATGGAAAATGCTAAGAAAGATTAAAGTAAATAAGACTAAGAATATGTATCTTGGCTATGCACACACCAACAAGCCAGCCGTCACGCGCAGCGCCTGCCTCCAGTCTAGCCCCTACCCTGCTGTGCGCCAGGATGAATGAGTCATGCGTGGAGCCAGGCCACCGTGCCACTACACTTGTGATGAGCATGTCGGCGTCACATATGATTTGGGTATTTATAGTGTGCACATTTTAGCGATTCACATAGACGTATTCATTCACTGATGGTGCCCTTATCAATATGTGGGTGCAGTCGCCATCGCCGTCACCTCTTTGGAGTTCTATCTCGGCCAGTAGGCCGAGTAGCGCCAGATTCATTTAGGCTCGCATTACGCACAGGAGGACTGTAATTTATATGCTTACCAAACAGCAAACAGGTCCACATGATCACATATTAATGACAATCTATTTGGTCAATTATTGCCGTTTGATGGAGTGCCTGCATTAGGTGTGTGACATATAGCGCGGAAAGGTTTGGGACAGCGCATAGGTTATGTTTGGGGAACAAATCCATATCGGACCATGAATGAGCCGGTTAGAGGACACGTCTAATCTTGCATTGCGATATATGTTTGTGCTGAATTGGGCTATTAGCCTACATGATTGTGCGTTCAGAAACTGTCGCTCTTATTCTCTCCATCAAACATTGTAATTCACCGACGCACCACCTGCGTCGCCAGTTCCCCCTGTGTTCAAAAAGGGTGTAGGAAACCGTGTAAATCGGTACGACAACCTGAGAGGTGTCCTACAAAAGCGTGTAGAAAGGCGACTAAATTTTCGCCCTTTCGGCTTGATAGATCGCAATGTGGGGGGGGAAAATGGCGTACGCCTGAAATCGCGAAAAAGACCTTGTAAAATATGGCGTACCTCAATGATAAATGAGGCCCCAGGTGATCACTCGGGCGGTGAGTTATACTAAGCAGTTTAACTTACTCAGTTGAATAACATTGATAAATACATTTGACCTATTTACTCTCTAAGATTGCTATTGGTACTGGGTATTCAAATCAGTCTCTCCACCTATGGGAAATGGGTGGGGGAGGGATTGAGGGGGAGAGTGTGTGGAGCAGGCGCGGGGAAAAGGAGAGTGTGAGAGATGGTGACCAAGCTTTTCTAGAGAAAAAAAGATAACGTGTAAAATTACTGTTTGAAACGAATACCTCAATACGTCTCGCAAATTATTTTGTTGGACTTTGAAACCACGTCATGAGGAGACCGGCAGATAAGGGTTATTGAGGTCCCATAGAGTTTGTAGCTCGTGTGTTGTAGAGTTAGCTACCGAAGTAACGTTACTGATGCTAGTGCTAGCTAACCCTTGTTTAGCTAGCGTTTAGTTTGGTTGCAGCTAACGGCTGGTAGCTGCACTGTCTAGTTAGCCAGTCGCACCGTCTAGTTAGCTGAGTTTGGGCACAACTCTGAGGAGGGTGTGCGTGGGACTGGACGGCAGAACAAGGTCAGACAGACCCCGCGGTGACCAGGAAGTGTCGTGTGGGTCCTCTGATGAAGACCAGTTTTGGATTCCAGCGCCAAGCAAGGTCAGATAGACCCTGGGGTGACCAGGGAAAGCTACCGGGGTCCTCTGACGAAGAACGCGTCGAGACCATGGAGGTTTAATATAACTGGAGACGGCATTGAAAATGGCTGCCTATTCATTTCAATGAAAGTTGCTCACCGGCGCATGAAGCCATTTGACGTAGTGGCCAAAGCTCGGTATTGCAAGTCACGTGACGGCATGCGGCCCAAGACCCTTATTTCCCATGGTTTGTGGATTATGATAGATAGGGCTAGAAAAGGAAAACAAAATTTTTCTGGGTATCATTCAGCATCAGAGACCAATCTAATCAATATAAACTTTTAATTCAATGGGGTTTTTTTGTTTTTGAAGCCACCAATACCTGTATCGAGCCCATTTGAAACATGTGCTGTGAACGAGCCTCGGGACGCTGGTCGCGCGTTCATGAGTCCTGCGAGCTCGGCGGAAAACCCGTCACCATAGGAAGACCCGCCCTACTCTGCCTCTGATTGGATAGAAAGTCATATGTAATGACGTCGGCTAACATTTGCTATGCTTTTAGCAATGAAGCTGCTATGATCATGCTAATCATAGATATGAACGTATGTCTATGATGCAAATGATCATGACATGTGGTTACTTTAGGACATCGTTGGAAAAGATCTAGAGGGTAGGTGGGTCAATGTTGAATAACTTAGCTAACATTATATAATGTTACATTTCTTTATATTAACGTCAACTATATTGATAGGCTAGGTAGCTATGCTAACGGTAGCTAATGCTAACGGCTTAGGGTTAACGTTAGTTAATGCTAACGTTACGTTCGGAGGTCTCAGATGTATTTCAATTTTAACAATGTTGAGCATGCTCAATGTGACATTGTTCATACATTGATTACAGTCTGTAATCTTGTATGGCGTTATTTAGCTATAGTGGGCTGATGCTTGCTGCTGCTACTATAGCATTTGCCACATTATACATCATATTAATCAAGCATGGTTATTGTTATTACCTGAAGGCATTATTACCATTGCAAGTAAGCATGCCATGTATATGCCATGCCTGAAAATCTAATTAATATTGTGATTCTTCCCGATCATAGCTCATTGTACACTGATATAATCATTCTCCTTGCTTTTGCTAATACTCATCTCTTTTATCAAACTTTATGCTAGGACATAAATCTGGCTGTGATTCGTCACTAGTGCTCATCCAGGCTGTTGTCATCTCCCGCCTGGACTCCTGCAACTCCCTACTTGCTGCCATCCTGCAGCATTGGCCATCAGACTCCTGGAGAAAGCTGCTGCTGACCTGGTGTTCAACAGCCCCATGCTCTTCCACACAACTTCCCTACTCCGTTCTCAGCACTGGCTCCCTGCGCTGTCCCATCCAGGGAGGGGGGTATAATTATTGGACAGGATACCCGACCATCATCCTCAGTGTTGATTGAGAGCTTGTGGTGGCTGTTTGTTGGTCTCTCCCCAGGTCAACCTAATGAGACCCTCCTTCATCTTCTTCCACAAGATAGACCGGCTGGCCCCAGTACGCTCCAGCAGACAGGACCAGATACACAGGTGAGGCCTGTCTGTCACGGAGCCTCCGCCTCCGGTGTAACTCGGTTCTTCAGCTTGGCTGCGTACTTGATTGATGTTGGACATGGGCGATTGGAACTAAACTAACCTTGCGTTGCATTTGTCTCTCTCTCTCTCTCTCTCTGGCTCTATCGTGTCCACTCTGCTGGTGCTGATGGATGGGTTGGACAGTCAAGGGGAGCCAGTGGTCCAGTTCCTGTTCATGCTTGGTTGTTGCCTACTCACCTTCCCATCTCCTGCATCACCTGCCACCTGTCTCCGCTCTGCCCAGCTGCACCTCATCCCTCATTACTCTTAGCATTAATACCAGTCAATTTCCCTTGGTTCTCTGTAAGATCATCCAGTCATCTACCTAGTCTGTTCAGCTCTTCTGTCTGCCATATTTTGAAGTTGTTTATTGAAATTGAGTTAAAGTAGTTTGTATGGGTCAAGCATCCTCCAGTTTGTATGACTCAAGATTTGTTTACTGCCATGTATATGGTTCACACATACTAGGTCAAGCATCCTCCAGTTTGTATGACTCAAGATTTGTTTACTGCCATGTATATGGTTCACACATACTAGAAATTTGACTAGGGTTAAGGCATACACTGTTGTAGACACAGGACTGGGAGCAGGACAGGACAGTGCAAAGACATGACAGTTTTCTTGCATGTCAAGTTGGTCAGTTGGTGACATGTTTTTAATTGTTGTTTTGTGATCACTGTCTTTGTGATATTTTCTGATGACCAAGCCTTTGATCTAAGCAGAGCCTTAGCACATTATGGAGGAACCATGTCCCTTTCTTTTACCGATCCCTGAGAGCAAGACCTGTGAATGTCCTGAACAGTGTGGTGGCCACATTTGTTGGGAATTTGGGTGGAAACAGTGTGGAACATCATTGCATAGTTTGACTGCCATTTCATACCAACATTAAGAGAAAGTGGAGAAGTAGGCTATACCTTGTAAAAAAAAATCATCAATAGAAAATACTATAGGTGTGCAATTCGTTTGTACAGTCTGGTAGTTAAATGGTTAAAAATGGGCAAGCAATAACATTGGAGGGAAATGTATACTGACACCGATGATTGTTTCAGAAATGGTCTGAGACAAAATAATGAAATGTTATACATCAGTATTGTGAAACACTGAAAATATTTTAATGACTGACGAGGAGAGAGGAAACAGTCCAAGTTAATCAATAATAACTAGGCTCACTATGAACAGTGTGTATTATTGGCTCTGTTCTGACATCAGTGCACAGTTCATTCCACCACTGAGGCCAGGACAGAAAAGAGCCATGGCCGTTACAATCTGCCATAGGGGGGCTTGGAGCAACTGGGGAACCAATCACCTCAAGGCAGCAGAGCTTGACCACAGCCTGGAGGTAGGAGGGAGCTGTTCATTTGCCCTGTAGGCTTGCACCACAGTCCTAAACTGGATGGGACAGCGCAGGGAGCCAGTGCTGAGAACGGAGTAGGGAAGTTGTGTGGAAGAGCATGGGGCTGTTGAACACCAGGTCAGCAGCAGCTTTCTCCAGGAGTCTGATGGCCAATGCTGCAGGATGGCAGCAAGTAGGGAGTTGCAGGAGTCCAGGCGGGAGATGACAACAGCCTGGATGAGCACTAGTGACGAATCACAGCCAGATTTATTTCCTAGCATAAAGTTTGATAAAAGAGATGAGTATTAGCAAAAGCAAGGAGAATGATTATATCAGTGTACAATGAGCTATGATGGTGAAGAATCACAATATTAATTAGATTTTCAGGCATGGCATATACATGGCATGCTTACTTGCAATGGTAATAATGCCTTCAGGTAATAACAATAACCATGCTTGATTAATATGATGTATAATGTGGCAAATGCTATAGTAGCAGCAGCAAGCATCAGCCCACTATAGCTAAATAACGCCATACAAGATTACAGACTGTAATCAATGTATGAACAATGTCACATTGAGCATGCTCAACATTATGTTAAAATTGAAATACATCTGAGACCTCCGAACGTAACGTTAGCATTAACTAACGTTAACCCTAAGCCGTTAGCATTAGCTACCGTTAGCATAGCTACCTAGCCTATCAATATAGTTGACGTTAATATAAAGAAATGTAACATTATATAATGTTAGCTAAGTTATTCAACATTGACCCACGTACCCTCTAGATCTTTTCCAACGATGTCCTAAAGTAACCACATGTCATGATCATTTGCATCATAGACATACATTCATATCTATGATTAGCATGATCATAGCAGCTTCATTGCTAAAAGCATAGCAAATGTTAGCCGACGTCATTACATATGACTTTCTATCCAATCAGAGGCAGAGTAGAGCGGGTCTTCCTATGGTGACGGGTTTTCCGCCGAGCTCGCAGGACTCATGAACGCGCGACCAGCGTCCCGAGGCTCGTTCACAGCACATGTTTCAAATGGGCTCGATACAGGTATTGGTGGCTTCAAAAACAAAAAAACCCCATTGAATTAAAAGTTTATATTGATTAGATTGGTCTCTGATGCTGAATGATACCCAGAAACATTTTGTTTTCCTTTTCTAGCCCTATCTATCATAATCCACAAACCATGGGAAATAAGGGTCTTGGGCCGCATGCCGTCACGTGACTTGCAATACCGAGCTTGGCCTGAAAGCCCATGGTGGCTTCAATGCGCCAAGCTGATCCTGGGGGCTTGGTCGAGACGGGTAGGATTACCGTCAACCTGTGAAGCTCTGGGTATCAGCGCCAGCTACCTTTGTCTGACTGCGACCAAGGAACTGTGAGTTGGCCATTCATTTTTGTTGCTCAAGTTGAGTGAAGGGGCAGTTGATTATTTGCCACACCGCACACAAGCGTCGTACAGGCCTGCACCGTGTTTGTTATTTTGGTGTGTGTGTGTGTGCGCGCGTGTGTGTGGGCCCACATTGCTATAAGGTTGGAGAGAGTGATGTTTGTTTTCTGAGAGGTAGTTTGCTACAATATATACAGTATCCAAATTGATTATTCACTGCTAAACAGCACCATTTAGCAAAGGTATAAAAAAGTGATAGAGATATCTTATAGAAGGTTTGGATATTTTGGTAAAAGTATAAGGCTGAGTGTATGAGCTCAACCTAGGTGAATTATTTTGTTTTCCTTAACCACCCTTGTATGGGTTTTGTATCTTGCTTACAATATATGGTGCTCTATTGTTGTTTTTGTGACTTCGCCATCACCGCTGTAAACCAAACAATTAATCCAATTATCATTACACTATTTTAATATAAAAGAAGTTTGGTTTGGTCATTTAATGCATAATAATGAGCTAAGTGATTGTAAAGTTATACTGTCCTACAATCGTAGTACATGAACCCATAGCCTCACCTTCCTCGTCTATTCCGTTCACGGCGTCTATAGACCCAGAGTAGGGGGGTGGGCGCTACACTCGTTTTCGTCGTACGCCATCTTTTACACCTGAATTCACACGCTCTTTGATAAATGAGGCCCCTGGGGAGGTCTCTGCCTGCCTGCCGGTGGGTCTCCCCTCTCACTCCCATCTACCGGAGGAGCCTGGCTGTTGAGGTGGCTACAAAACCTCTGCAGCCTCCTTCCACTGGGCACATCTTAGCTTTCCAGCCTGGTTGTTGTGCATCAGCTGGAAAGCCTGCGTACCTCAGACGTTTGCAAACAACAACAACAACATGCTTCTGTATTTGTCATACAGTGAGACACATGCACACATCACACGGTAAGTAAGTAAATGTATGTATTATCTAGGCCTGCCCCCGACTAAAGATTTCGACTAGTCGTTCCTTTATTATTATGATGATGATTATTATTATTATTCATATAACCTTACCAAACACACAGAGCGAGCGGCAGCAGCTGCCTCAGCAAAGCGGTAGATTAATTCTCAATGTGTCGGCATTCGGCAACACAGCAAGGAGACTGAACAACATTTTATTACTCATTTATTTAAACACAGTCATATAGCCTACAACAAACTGTAACACGGAAAACTAAAGTAGCCCACACACATTTCATTTTTCACAACAGCTGAGCGATCAGTGAAGAAATAAAAAATAAAGGGGAGCTACATGAGAACTCAAGGTCAGAATGCAAACGAAAATGTAGCTGGCCTATTATAGGCTATACGCACATTTCTTAATAAGAGGCCGAACGAATGAGAACGATGAAAAGAATTAGGCCTACGTTGGCTTCTCGCCAGGCCCAGCCTGTGCATGACGCAATATGCGTGATCCATACAAATAACACCAATGTCTGCATAATAAATATAACCTGGTTACAAATTATTTACAGCAGAGATAACAGCACATCTATTTTCCAAATAATCCAATTTCAGCTCCTCAAGCTAAATACCAGTGCAAACCTCTCCTATGTGCGTAAAACAAACACATACACGCACACACACAAAATGTGCGCATTTGCGCATGCACATTATATCAGCAGATTCTCAAACTAAATAATACCAGTGTAAATCTCAGTCCTATACCACTTTATCATGTACGTAAAACACACACACGCATGAATGTGCGCATTTGCGCAAGCAGTTTAAACGACTAGAGAGCAAATGAAGATTAGCTTCATATCTATTAGCCTACCTTTCAGAATGAGAGCAAATGTAATTACCATCCACCTCTCATTTGAAAACAAAATAAAGCATGCACCCTACTCAGAGGCACTCTGGGATGTGGAGAAACCTGGACCTGTCTTCCTGACGTCACTACCCGGCTCTACCGGGCTCTCCTGTTGGAATAGGAGGCTCTGTCTTTTTTCTTTCTGTGACTAAGCGACTAATGAAAACTTGCTTGACTAGGACTCTTCTCGTCGACTAACGTTAAGTCGACTATTGGGGGGCAGCCCTAGTATTATCATCATCTTATTACCCTGTATTATCATCATCTTATTATCCTGTATTATCATCATCTTATTATCCTGTATTGTACTGCACATGTACTGTACAAAGATGAACAATAAAGGAATGTGAATCTGAATCTTGACATGTGTCCGTGTGTGTGTGTGTGTGTGTGTGTGTGTGTGTGTGTGTGTGTGTGTGTGTGTGTGTGTGTGTGGACGAGCATGAGGAAGGCATGGCCAGATTCAGACAGCTCTACTTTATATCAAGAAGTAACATCTTAAATATCTTCCTCCTCCTGCTGCCTACTGGCCTCTGAGCTCTCCAGTTAAGGTTGAGATACATGAGATACATGTATTTCTCTGCTCTATTGTATTGCACTGTTGTTTTAAAACTGTTTTCTTTTTAAATGGTATTATTATGATCATCGTGTATATTCTATTGTTGCTGCAAGGCTGATGAGTCAATACTGCAGTCAGGATAGTTTGCTCTCTGCTAGCATGTGTGTATGTGTTACATATTTAATGTTGTGCCCTCCCCATCGGCATACTAATACAGCTGTCTGGCATTTATGGTTTCTTTCAACTTGGCATCTGATCACATGATGTCTTTGTTTTACTTACAGTATGCAGCAGTGATAATACTGTGACATTTACAAGTGAGCCACTTGGAGACCGAGTTGGCTTTGGGCACTACATCACAGCTGTGAAACATAGACGCGAGGCGCTCCTTCCTCACGTCAGGAGCCTTTAAATAACTCCCGATGTGGGCCAGCGTCACTCAGGGGCCACAGGGACGGTATGGAGTCTTTGGGTAGAGTGTGTGAATGCAGAGCCGACATGCTGGGTGACTCACAGAGCTGCTGTGACTGAGGCGCTCATGTAAGATGCAATGTTTGAGTCGTCCACGGGGTTTAGATAGGGATTACACTGAGATGGGGATTACACTGAGGTAGGGATTACACTGAGATGGGGATTACACTGAGATGGGGATTACACTGAGATAGGGATTACACTGAGATGGGGATTACACTGAGATAGGGATTACACTGAGATGGGGATTACACTGAGATGGGGATTACACTGAGATGGGGATTACACAGAGATAGGGATTACACTGAGATGGGGATTACACTGAGATGGGGATTACACTGAGATGGGGATTACACTGAGATGGGGATTACACTGAGATAGGGATTACACTGAGATGGGGATTACACTGAGATGGGGATTACACTGAGATAGGGATTACACTGAGATGGGGATTACACTGAGATAGGGATTACACTGCAGCATGATGGAGAAAGAGGACTCTTCCACAACGTCGCCGTTTCAAAGTAACGACCGAACGCTTCTTTGATTTCTCCCTGGGGGGAGAGACATGAACATTGTGGGTAACAGAAGAGTTTTGTCAACGTTTGTTGTAATGAAAACACACTCACATACTGAACACACAAAATAGGCAATGACAGGTTTACCAGAATAAGGAGATACTTCAACCCATTTTTAGGATTATCTACTTGGGGAGGGGGGGGGGTGTACCCACTTTGTACCCACTAGCTGGCACACACATTCTATCAGTGGGGTTTGTGTGGTTGAGAGATTGATGGAACCATTCACATTCCTTTCTCTCTCATTCTCCTGGCAACTCCAATTTAGATCAAGTCAACCTTACTTTTACATTGTTGTTTTATGATGGGAATTGAGAGAGAGAGAGAGGGAGGGAGAGAGAGTGTGAGAGAGAGGGAGGGATAGAGAGAGAAAGAGAGAAGGAGAGAGGGAGAGAGAGAGGACTGAGGAGGATGAAGCCACATTAACAAGACTGTCCACAGTGTGATCCATCCCAGAATGGACACGGACGGACATTAAGATCACGTTGGGGGACATAATGTAATTTATCTGTCTCATCAGCTAATGCAGTGCAAATCCATTTTCGCCCAAACAGGAAGGCCACATACATTAACTTGATGGCCAGGAAGAGTCAAGGGGGGGCAGCTAATGAGAGCAAATGTAATTACCATCCACCTCTCATTTGAAAACAAAATAAAGCCTGCACCCTACTCAGAGGGCACTCTGGGATGTGGAGAAACCTGGACCTGTCTTCCTGACGTCACTACCCGGCTATACCGGGCTCTCCTGTTGGAATAGGAGGCTCTGTCTGGCATGGTAACAGCACCACTCCACCCTCTCCAGACGCGTGGATGACAGGGCCACTCAGACGGAATGGAATCACACTTCAGATGAGATCGGGGTCCAAGACGCCCTTCAACCCCCCACATCGGCCTGAAACGTTCTTTTGTTTCCAGAGTTGAAGTGCCCCGAAAACACCTCCGCAGAGCTGTCTCTCCTCCATCTCATCTCCCACTACACACCTCCACCCCCACTCTCTGTCTACCCCCCCTCTATCTCCCTCTCTCTCTCTATCTCCCTCCCTCTCTCTCTCTATCTATCGCTCTCTCTCTCTATCTCCCTCTCTCTCTCTCTCTCTCTCTGCATATTGAGCCTCACATTGTTTCTCTGTCCCTCTGCTGTTTGTGGGTTTGATCTCCATTGAGATGAACACAGCGCTGTCCCTCAGAGGGCTGATAGGGGGCGCTGTCTGAGCCCCGCCCAGCTAGTCCATTCCATTATGCAAACGCTGTCAGTGCAGAAAGAAGCAGTGGATGCCAAAGAAGGAGTTCAGATCCATAATGAAGTGTCATTCTCAGACCCACAGGACGATATTAGAGAGTTATCTATATTGCTTTTCATTGAGACAGTTTATCCCACCCTGTTATTTATTTATCTATATCTTAATTAACCTGTTTTTGGGTGGAGAAACTAGGGTGTGTGTGTGTGTCTGTGGGGGGGAGGGGGGGTTATGAATAATAAAAATCTGATGGAATGAATGAATGAAATAAACCCAGTGAATGATCTGATCATATCAGCCCTCCCAGCAGCCTCTCTGTCCACGCGCCCAAGCTGCTTACAAACATGAGTAATTAAAGACGGAGTAGCGAGCGGCGGGGAGGTCTTTATCACGGGAGAGACGGCCGCTCCAGGCGGGCGGGGAAGTCTTTATCACGGGAGAGATGGCTGCTCCAGGGCCTCTAATACCCAGACAGACGGCCTGATCTGACAGCCGAGAAGAAGACAGACAGAATGGATGCTCCAGGACCTCAGCCTTATAGAAGGTACTAACGCTGTTCGAGGAATCGGCTGATTGTTAATTGTGTAATTATGGAGGCGAAGGGAATTATCGTCTGCCTTGGGATTATGATTATGATTTTGCCTTGGCTTACTGCTGCAACTTATACATGAAGTGTATTATTATATATTATTATCATTAGTTTAGGGGCGCTCAAGCTTCAATCAAAAGCTGGTCCCTTATCCCCAAACCCCCCACTTATCCAGCTCACCCCTTCCCCTTACACACCCTTGTCTGTTCAGGAGTTCATTAGCCGTCTGGTCTCATATTTTTGAAAGACCTCTGAAATATTCTTTATTTAGATTTTCCCAAAACATGGGCATAGGGGCGGAGCCAGCGCCGACCTTTCAAACCCAGCTGCATTTGAAGGTGATGTCATCGGGAGCGTACTGTACAGTTGGGACTAAATGAAAAACTCATCCTGCCCAGAAAAGGAGAAAACTGTAGCTAGACAGCTCTGTGAGGTGAGTTAAGTACAAGTAGTTGGCAATACTTGAAAAGTGGAAAGCTGCGGTCAGTGACCAATCAGAGGCAAATCAGCCTCCAGGCACAGCCTCTCTATCTGCGTGGGCCAATCAATACTTTGTGCATGAAATCCAAGTCTTTTCATTGGTGTCCACGAATATCAATACTCTTTCCCAGAAGTTCTCGCCGGGTACTCAAATTAGATTTTCCCCCTCCTAAAATATAAGTGCCAACTCTTCTCTCTTGTAGGCCAAGCTCCTCTGTTACGGCCCAAACGGTCTAGAGGAGGGAAAAAGGGCCTGTAGCAAGGCTGAGGTTGGTGTGAGAGGAACAAGTGACCAGGAATCAAGAATAGACATGAAACAATGTTTATTTAAACGCAACAACACCACAGAGGAACAAGGGAACTACTGTATGCATAGTGCCAAAGAAAAGAACACAGTAAAACACCTCTCTAACCAACATCACCAGCATGGGGAGGCGCCCGCTCCTACAGGAAGAGCATTTAATAAGCGTGAGCTACGTGATGGGGTGGACACCCACGGGCAGCTTAGAGCCCCTTGCCCCTGTGTGAAGAGCCAAGCATAAGAAAAAGCACTATACCACGTGTAGACATGAAACCAAACTGAAAAGATTCAAAAACGATGGATAATTGATAGACACTAAGACACAAACACTGAGTACCTGCAGACACACAAACATGGCGAATACACACGCTAACAAACACAGCGAATACACACGCTAACAAACACAGTGAATACACACGCTAACACAGCGAATACACACGCTAACACAGCGAATACACACGCTAACAAGTGGGTTCACAAGAGGAAGACAGGTGGAGCCTTTAACTAGAAGAGCTGTCTGGCCTTCCGATGGAACAGGACAAGGCAGGGGGATGACTGGACACAGGTGGAGTAACGGTGAGTGACGGGACACAACGAGGACAATGGTGGACGGGGGGGAGTGACCACACATACTGTTCCGCTGACGAACACCTGGGAGGGAAACAGAAGGAAAACACAACACAGACAGACAGATATGTGTGTGGCCATAACACTCATGACATAGACTTGGAGAAACGCAGAGTCCAATTGAGCTCAACCTTCTTCTGTGTTCTTCTGTGAGCTGTTGAAGCGCTATATTTTCAGAAGTATGATGTCCACGGCCGGTAGGTTGTCTTGCAGCACTGAGAATTTCTTTTTTTTTTTCGGGGGAAACTTCTCAATGTTGAAGGCTATTTTTCCCCTATGTTTCCTTCAGAGAATATAAAACTTTGGGCCAAACTCAGGAGAAAAGTGCCCTTGTTACAGTGGGTTTGACCCTGAAGATTTAGTTTGGTTAACAGAAGAATTAAGATTTTTGTTCAGGCATAACTTTGTTGAAGAAGTCAGAGAGGACAGCGGCAGTAAAGCAGCCAGTAGCTTTGTGAAGGTAAAACTTCAGTCAGGCTTTTCTAGTCCCTGATGGTGGCCCTGTCACAGAGGCAGGTTTATTCCCAGCATTGGGTGACTTTCACATGGTTCCACCAGCCCTGGAGGATGAGAGTGGAGCACCGTGGCCTACTTAGCCACATCTATCGCTCTCCCGCTTTCTCACTATTTTATGCTCTCTCTCTCTCTCTCTCTCTCCAAATGAAAACAGCAAAAGAAGAAGAAGAAGAAGCTGGGGGTGAAGTCAAGCTTTGTTTCTGTCAGGCGTTGACACTCATTCCTGACGAGGTCTGCCGTGTTGTGCGTGTCACCCGGGGCGGTCTGACAGGGAGGGGGGGGGGCGGTCTGACGGCAGAGGGGGGTCTGACAGCAGGGGGGGAAGCTGGTGGCCGGGGGAAGCAGGGACAGGAAGCGGGAGGATGGAAGTGTGGGTGAGGCCAGGAGGAGCTGCTGGATATCCAGCGATCATGGTGTCATCAAAGGCTCAGGCGTTCAGCTATAATCCCACCACAGGTTGAAGTCTTATCCGTCAACCAGTTTATCATCTCTCTTTCTCTCTATATTTCTTTCTCTCTCTTGCCTTCTCTCTCTCCTCTTCTATCTCTCTTCCTCTCTCTGTCTCCATCTGTCCCTCTGTCTCAGGTCTTCCAGTGCTGTGTCACACCCTGTCTTGTCTTAGTACAGGCAAGCAGTCTCAGACCTTGTGTCCCCAAGCAGAGAGGACAATACTGTACACCTGGACGTTAGCAAGACTAAACTAACTGGTCGTAGACTTAAGATGGGAGAGGGAGGCAGTGGTGCTTGTTAAGTCGGTGTGGGAGAGGCACTTGCCTCCCTAGAGGACAGGTTACAGGGTACGGACTGGAGACGCCGACCAGGGAGGGACATCATATGGGATTGTCTTCTTAATTCTGTCCTTGCAGGGCTGAAGAGTACCCTCAGCGGACGCCTTATTGCCCTGGGGTGCTTTAGGACGCTCCTCGCCGTGTGTAATTTCCGGCATGCTAGATATGGTCGTGGATGAAGAACATAGATCGGGCGGCGCGTAGCACGGGAGGTAGAGCAGCCGCCTGGGGTCCCCGGTTTGATCCCAGCTTCAGGAGCCCAAGTGTCCTTGAGCAAGACACTGAACCCCAGAATCGCTCACGTGTGACACGGTACCTAGTAAGAAGGCCTTCGGGCCTTTCTGTGTGGAGTTTGCATGTTCTTCCTGTGTTCGCAAGGGTTTCCCCCATAAAGAACCCAATACGAAAGACATGCAGAACATATATATCATATCCCTGACGAAGACAGACAGGAGCGCTTGATTGGTCCCCTGCATGCTGCCTGCTCCCGGCTGCCCTTGGGGGAAGGACGTTGGGATGGGTCTACCGGGCAGAGAGAGGTTTTATCAGTGGAGGCTCCAGCCATTTCGTGCACTGTGCGATGTGCCGCCTCTCACTGTGTGAAAAGATGTTTTGTTGTTGTTTTGTTTGCTGTTATTTAGATGTATATGTGACCGCCGCTGGTAATTTGGTCCTCAACTAGGCATTTTCATTTTTCAGTTTATTACAGATTATGAAAGTGCACATTGTAAGCTTTCAAATGAGGTCTCATACATTGAAATCTGAACATAATTGAAGAAGATATGCTTATTTGAATGCTAGTACTGCCAAATCAACTTAGCTGAGAAATCTCCCTCCAAAGTTCTCCAACATTTTCACACCTCTGACTGCCAGGTAATGGGCGTGAACAATAGCCTGGTAACCCCTCCCCCAGCCACTCCCCCACTGGACGATCTGTCATTATCTGTCAGAGTGGCTGTCAACTTGGGGTATTAACTGAGAGTGGCAGCCAAGTCGGGTGCTCTCTCACTGATGACCCCACACTCTTTGACTCAGTATTAATCTTGTGTTGTGAATGCAGTTAAGAACAATATAAGATGAAGTTCAAATTTAACGTTCTTTATTGTCACATACATGATATAAAGTACAAGCATAAGTAGTTAAGTGTACAAAAAAAGGCAACAGTCTAAGTGTTAAAGTGTACAGTCAGTTGTCTGTTTTATAGACAAGGTGCATAGTGTTCATTGTGATCAAGTGTACAACAAAGTAATAACAGTCCCCAGCTCAATACTCAAGGTAATAACAACAGTACTCGGCTCAGTATTCAATATTCTAACAATGCAGTCTGTGCAAGTGTGGGCAAGTCTGTGCAAGAGAACAAGCAACGCTTCAGTATACAAACAGGAAAACAGGAAAGGCTGTGGCCTTTCTCCTGCAGTGCTGTCCGTCCTGATGATCTGCAGTGAATCTACAAGCGGACAGTCTTGTTCTGAGCTGCTGTGGAGTTTGGCGGGGGACATGTGACGTCTCGTCCCTCATCAGAACAGAACTCTCTGATCTTGTCAAAGAGATACGTCTGTCTGGCCATGTCCAGTCCGGGTGGGGCTTGCACAGGAAGACCTTCTCTGGGGGGCAGGACATCAGGCTTGCGCAGCAGCTGAAACTGGTGCGGCCGGTGCATCACGGTGTTCTCTGGCCACAACCATGCCAGGTCTCTCAGCATCAAAACTGCAATAGAATAGAAGGAAGAAAGTACATTAAACTATTGCCCACAGTACTGGCATTCCATATAGATAAAATAGTACCAGAATGTGTTGATTAAATAGACTAGCTGGCTAGTTTAGGAACAAAGGGCTAGCTCAGCTAACTAGCATGTTAGCTAACGTTAGATAGCTAGCCTTTGTTAGTGCTAGTGCCTTTGTTATGCTAGCTAGACTTAGTCACTTGTTTAGAAAGGAGCTTCTGCTAAACGACTAACGTTAATGTAATGTAAACAGCACAGATAGTATAAAGATCAGCTTACCCCAAATCAAAGCAGAATGCTTGGCGTGGTGTGAATCTGGTACCTCGTTCGACGCAACTCTGCGCTTGGGCAACTTGCTTTGTTGAAACAGTCATCTCTGTATCACAGGTCATCAAGAATAAAACTCCGTGTACGAACGAGTCCTGCTCTGCTGGAGTTTTAGCTGCTCTTAAAACTCTTTCCATGTCCTGGATGCCATCCCCGTCTTCTCTTTAGCAAAAGCTGTAGTATCCATGGTTTAACGTGGGACTGAATGTAAACAAAGCCGGCGTGTAGGGGAAGGGTGGGGGGCGGAGAACCCGGAAGCAATAGCCAATGAAAACAAATCATGCTAATCGATCTGCCCGCCCCCAAGCCCGGCTCAAAATCAGCTAAAAACTAGCTTAGTTTGAAGACTAATTATACGTATTTCGTGAACCTAAAACTGTTGTCTGTTATAGTAAGTGGGTTCTTCACAACTTCAACTTTGGTAATACAAAATAAAACAAAAAACGAAAAAAAAGTTTTTTAATTTATTTTGCCCTCTAGCGCATTTCGGGGTTTGCCGAGTTGCGGACCAAATCACCAGCCGCTGTCACATATGGCTTGCAATATAGCTGTGCTATTGAGCCCTGTATTAGCTGAGAGATAAAAGCATTCTTGCTTTCATGTACAAACAAATAGATAAGTGCCTCAGCTGGACGCCTGCTACCCCTGCTACCGCAGCTTGCCGAGGGTCCAGATCCTCTAGCGCTAGCTCAGTTCAGCTCCGGGCGTTGGATGACCTGGATGTCCAGACCCTCTAGTGCTAGCTCAGTTCAGCTTCGTTTGTTCAGTTAACGTTCTATAAGGTTCCAGAATATCCCACCGGCAAAAGTCCGTGGTTGATCTTTAAGTCCTATGATAATGTCTATTGAATGATGTGAATGTGGTTTAAAGACCATGGGGACTTAAGAATAATGCCAGCAGTCATGCCTCACCGAACGACTCCATCCTGGGCTGAATCCCAATTCCCCCCTTGGCCCTACCTCTTACCCCTCACACTTCATGTTGCTTTTCCACATTTAGGGGTAGGGTTGTCCCAGCCCTTGAGGGTGTGAAGTTTAGGGGTAAGGGCGAGGGCCCTTGAAACTGGGATTTTTCAGACCCACACTCGAAACCAAGGGCTATGAGCAAGCAAAAAAAGAACACCACATATTTCCGAAATACTACTGTTGTTGTGTCACGGAATATAAGTAAGTAAGCAAGTAAACTTTTATTCATATAGCACCCTTTGTAGCATGAGTGCACAGAGTGCTTTACAGTAGTAACATTAAAAACATTATAGTCCAATCAGATACATACAAGTGCACTGAATACATTAAAGAAAAAGCGTGCACATGAACATAGTGCCATAAAAGAGGTCATGTCAGGGGAAAACAGGCAAGCTGAAAGGAGAGAGTGTGGCAGATAGAGATGGCCTAGCACTCGAAGGCTTGTCTGTATAAGTGAGTCTTTAGCTGCCCTTTAACCCTTTAAACTGTCCATAGACGCAGCAGCTCTCAGATCCTGTGGGAGCACGTTCCACAGTCTAGGAGCCACAGCCCCAAAAGTCCGATCCCCCTTTGTCTTTAGCGGCGTCAGAGGCACTGTCAGGAGCCCCTGGTCAGATGATCTCAAGATCCGGCTGTAGGTGTGGTGGTGGATGAGGTCACAGATGTAGCTGGGGGCTAGTCCGTGGATGGCATTGAAGGTGAAGAGCAACACCCTGAACTGTATTCTAAAAGAGACAGGTAGCCAGTGCAGGGCGGCGAGTATGGGTGTAATGTGACAAGACTTTTTTGACCTGGTAAGTAATCTGGCAGCTGCATTTTAGACAAGTTGAAGACGGTCGATCATCATTTTATCAAGATTTTTTTTAGGTGGTAATGTACTTGTTAGGTGGGCTAGCTTGCAGAATCTAGCCCAACTTGTGATATTCCCACTATTTATGAAGTCTCCGACGTAACTTCAGGCGAGGCACGGACGTCAATGCCAAGCTGTTCGGCAGAGGCTAATCAGTTACACCCCGTATGATACAATCCACCACCTGACAGTCAGCTGTCATAGCATTGGTTCAGCTCGCTAGAGCGCATGTATTTAAGCTGTCAAAACATGTCATTGTTCGCTCATGCCATTACTGCTGATTGCTGTATCTGCATGCTCGCTTGCTGCTGCGTGCTCGCTGCTTCCACGTTCTCTGCTCTTGCATTTCATGCTTTTGTTTGTGGTTGGTGCATTGCTCACCCTGCTGCCCGCGATGTCCTCTCCGGTCCGTGGTTTGGGGGGTCCGTTTAGTGGCGTTGTGGAGCGGCTGGATTCCGAGGCCGAGTCCCTCCGGGACGTGGGCGCGGGTGTCCACCGGAGCTGTCGCCTAGCCAGTAAGGCTTCGCAATTTCCCGGCACGGTGGCCTGTGCCCACCATCCTGGAGGTTCTCTTCCGTTATAGCGTCGCGCAGGTGTTCCCTAACGTCCCTAACACCGTTGTGTATATTTTAATTGTGGTTGCGTTGTGGTTCAGTTGCGTCGCGTCGCTCGCGTAGCTTGCGTTGGGAGTTGAGAAAAGTTCATCTTTGAGGCGTTACCGCAGCCGCCAACACTGGGTTTCATTCATGAGCCGCTGTCGTCACAGGTTGTTCATGCCTCGTCCACCTCATTACTCAACTGTTGTTATTGTGTCTGTACGCCGGGTGCTATGTCACCTATTAAAATGTTAACAGTTCAGCCGAGAACGTAACTAAATTCTCGAAATGTAATCAGTTTATCGAAAAAAAACCTTCTTGACTTATTTTGAGAGATCGCTGGCTGGTGCTAGCTCCATGACAGCCTATACTGCTCGCTTGCTAGCTAGCTAGCATTCGTCAAGGTTCTTTGTATTGCTCATAAGGGGTATATATTTAGATTGCATACTAGCTGGATGATTCTGGCGTTCAATGATGTTGCAGCCAGAGGAAAATCCAGCAGAACCTGCTGCTCTACTCGCTAGCCACTATGATGATGTGTTGTGCCACCACACAGCTGGCATACGCCATTCGGTAATAGCTATGCTAGCTAGGTCACGTTAGCCGAGCTGTGTCCAAACCTAAATTTCGGAAACGACAACAATGATCCTTTAGCAGTTGCAGTTTATTAGCTTCTAAATAGTTTTGGTTCAGTGGCTGTTAAGGCCGACGGTTCGTTCCACTATGTTGGCCGACAAGGGCAAACGCGCTACAAATACCGAAAACTGATATGTCTTAGCTAACAACATTGTTTTAAGGCTGATTTGTGCGACACATTTCCATGTCTCATTTCTTCCCTTTGATAGATAGTATATGAGTGACACTGGAAATGTAACTAGTCCACCAGCGAAGCTGCTGCACTTGTTACCGCTCCGGTCAGACCGGCAGATTAGACTAGAGGACCCACTGATGACGTATCGGTCTTGAAAGGGTGTCCCATTTCATAGGGGGAGATTTCAACCCACTAGCCCTTGACTCTGTTCCTAGGGACAAGGGGTAGGGGCAACGGTTAGGGGTAGAGGTAAAAATGGGAAATGGGATTCGTCCTTGGTCTCCATCTTCGTCTCCATTTCTATCTCTGTCTCCATCGCCGTTTCTATCTCCGTTTCTATCTCTGTCTCCATCTCCATTTCTATCTCGTCTTCCAGTCAAAGGATGCTTTTCCCCCCTTTATTCCCCCCTTCTCCGGGTCACGAGGTCAAACCACCCAGCGACGTTCTCTTCACACATCTTCACATATCATTCAGTTGGACAATCAAGCAAGCCAGAGACATTCAAACCCAAACCTCAAAAGTGAGATTTAAACTAAATAACTAACAAAAATAAAGTAAATCTATGGGCCTATATCTGACATCTTAGCACTCTCAACT
Source organism: Borostomias antarcticus (assembly GCF_949987555.1). Classification (NCBI taxonomy): domain Eukaryota; kingdom Metazoa; phylum Chordata; class Actinopteri; order Stomiiformes; family Stomiidae; genus Borostomias; species Borostomias antarcticus. The sequence goes on from NC_140249.1 coordinate 12,736,762, forward strand.
AACTAATGTGGTCTCTTCAAGGGGAAATGTCATGCCCTTAACAAAACAGTAGGACTTGATTGCACCGTTGCAATGTAGCTGAATCTAGAGGGCTCTGATCTTCTCTCTGCTCTCCCACTTTCAGATACTCATGAATTATTCATTATAGGAAGAAAAGGTCTCAGTCTTTACCTTGAGTAAAGTTCACTTTCTGTATCTGACATCGATATACACAACAAATATACAGTATAGTATATACGATATGCATAACACCCTCCAGTCTAGAATGGTGTCATATTACTATGTTAACTGGACTTCTACAGAATGGGTCTACTGTCAGCCTGGGACCTCCTCCTGCTGTGTGACTGCTGGGTCATATCCATAAAGCAACAGAGACAAGATGAGGAAACAGCTACCATCAGAACAGCATCAATTCAATACAGTGTGAGTTGAACACACACACACACACACACACACACACACACACACACTCACACACTCAGTAGATAGCCAAGGTGAAGTATATACTTTCCAAAGGCAGTTCTGCTTGGAGCTGCACCGCTGCCCCTGGCTGGCCTGACTGGAGATGGTTTCAGACCCGAGGCTGTGTTCATGTCTCCTGGCTGGCTGGTTATCTGCTCCTCCGAGCAGCGCTATCAGCTCCATGTTTATCAGGGCTAGAGGTTAGAAACCCAGCCTCAAACACACTACTGTGATACGCTCTGCTCTGTGCTCTGAGATGTCATTGCTTTACCTCGGCTGCAAAGAACCTTCCTGAAGCACTTTGTATCTCAGCTTAGGTTTTTTAATAGTTATTACTAAAGTGTGAAACGTGGACCTTTCTGGGTTGGTCCTGTGTGGTTGGATGCACAACAGATGCCGCGCTACAGCTAGAGAGGGCTGTGATGCTATAGAGAGGGCTGTGATACTATAGAGAGGGCTGTGATGCTATAGAGAGGGCTGTGATGCTATAGAGAGGGCTGTGATGCTATAGAGAGGGCTGTGATGCTATAGAGAGGGCAGTGATACTACAGCTAGAGAGAGCTGTGATGCTATAGAGAGGGCTGTGATGCTATAGAGAGGGCTGTGGATAGAAGGTACAGTAGCTGTCACATTTAGACACGCTCCGCAGTCAACAGGCCCCCCCTGCTGCTTGTCCACCTTGATTAATGTGCCATCCCTCTTAAACAAGGGAACTACATCACAGGAACTTGTCATAAGGTTACTGAAACATGGCCAAGGAAGATGAGGGCTCTGTCGAATTTCGTATGTTTTTTTCCTTTTTCTGTCCCCAATCATCCAAGACGCTTTGTCTTACAAGAATTATGAGACCTCTCTCTCATGAGGAAATTGCTTTTGAAGCGACCTCATCTGCAGTCCATGTGTGTGTGTGTGTGTGTTATCTAGGAATGCTGACAGCACTAAACACAGTGCCCAATCGAGCAGGACCTAACACAAAGCGACAGCGTTTCCTAACACACGTCTCGTCTCGTGTGTGGAGGACTTATTTGTGTCCATCGCGTTTAAAAGTGTCATCTCCCGTTTGGAGGCGCAGAGGGGGAAGTGGACCCGGCTCCACGCGGCTCTATTGGTCTCGGCTCCTGAGGCTTTTATTAACTTGCTTGTGTCTACACCAGTGCTGTGATTGATTCTCTGTCAGACTGGGAGAACATCTTTGATTCAGAGACCAGCAGAACACCCCGAAAACACAAGGAATAAAAGATGGGATCGGGTGTATTATGATGGGGCAACGTTAACAGTAGGTAACAGCCATCTGTCTGGGATGAGACCTTTCAGGGAAATGAGCTTAGTGTTGGTCGTTAACCTCCACCACCCACTCTGCTCTCTCTCTCTCTCTCTCTCTCTCTCGCTCTCTCTCAATCATTCTCTCTCACTCTCTCTCTCTCATTCTCTCTCCCTCTCTCTCGCTCTCTCACTCTCTCTCTCTCACTCATTCTCTCTCTCACTCTCTCGCTCTCTCACACATTCTCTCTCTCACTCATTCTCTCTCACACTCATTCTCTCATTCATTCTCTCTCTCACTCTCTCTCACTCACTCACTCACTCACTCACTCTCTCTCTCTTACTCTTGTTCTCCATCTTTCTTTCACTCTCTCTGTCTGCCCCCTATTCTCATTTTAAGTGTATCTCCCTCTCTGCCCTCCGTCTTTCTCCACCTCTCTGTCCCCCTTCTTCTCTCTCTGCCCCCCCTCCCCCTCCTTCGCTCTCTGTCTGAGGGCGGGGTCTGAGAACCCGGCCCTGAACGAGATCAGCGGGCTGAGGTCTCACGCGCTTCAAAGTGCTGTCGGTAGACAAACTGGCGATCTACAGAATGTGTGACAGCAGTAGCCTGTCCCATCCAGCATGTTTTTCTGTGGGAATATGCAACTGAAGATGGTGTTCCTAATAAATACATGCTGCTCTGGCGAAGCAACATTGTTTGTCTGTAATTCTGATGTTTCCTGTGTGTTTTTGTCTGGGTTTGAAAGAGAGAGATGAAAAGGCAGAACTCAGTTATTGTGTGAGAGTGTGTGTAATTTAGGCTGCGTATCTCTGTATCAGTGTGTGTGTGTGTGTGTGTGTGTGTGTGTGTGTGTGTCTGTTTGAAAGATATACAGAGTAAGGCCACGCACACGATGGAACAATGACACTCCTATAAGCAATAGGCATTTGTACAGCCTAAAGGTGCATTTGCAAGGATTCTGCAATTTTTCCTCGCAGTAGGTGAAGCAATCCATGGGATGGTGGGGAGATGTCTATCATAGTGTTGGCCTGTAGGTGCAGTAGGCCTACAATACAACATATCAACATGGACACATTCGCAAATCACCACACAGTTTACATAAAATTAACTTAATACTGTAGAGCATAATTATGTTGGTATCTTCTATTATATTAAGATCACAGGGCCTATTTATTTCACATTCACCATCAATACATTTGGAGCATGATGCATGCGCAAAATGAACTTAAAGGGGTAGTTCAGAATTTTGGACATAGAACCTAATTTAGGACTTCCCATAATGTTGTTGATTGATGGAGACCATTTTCAGCTGATGACATGCTGTCTCTCGTTCCGTTCAAATATGAGGACAATCTGTTGGGGGCTCATTCGCATTTTTATACCATAATTTTTGAAGTCCACCTACAGTATCGTTGAACCCTTTCGTTTGTTAGGACCTATAGGGCTCTCTCTGTAAATAGGGAGGTGGAGCGATACGTAACTAGCCGGGACTATTGTCTTCACAAAAACAATGAACAGACTAGTGGACTATTCTGTTACTATCAGCACAAAAACAAGTTGCAATAGCTACGTTCGAAAGGGATATGTCTGACTTTGATGAGGAGTTTAGTCCATCTGGAGTTTAGTTTATCCTTACTTGTTTGGAGTGTTTATAAGTGAGTTTCCTTTGAATGTTAGCCATTTCGGTTCGATTATGCTAGCATTAGCATGCTGCTTACGCCAGAACACGAGACAGCATGGAATCAATCAACAACGTCATGGGTAGACTAGGTCATAAATGAGGCTATGCTCTAAATTCTAAACGACCCCTTTAAACTCCAGATAGCCTCCTGCTTAGGCAACTATTAGCCTTAAAGTGTTACCCATTTCCTAAACTCCAAATCCTAACCAAGCACATTTGCGTCTCATCTCCCAGAGCAGCATGTTGGAGGGCCAGGCGTGAGGGTGATGCAGCAGCGTGTTGACGGGCCAGGCGTGAGGTTGACGCAGCAGCGTGTTGGAGGGCCAGGCTTGAGATGAGGACACACGCCCAGGCGATCCATCTCTGGCGTGGAGCAGTTGGGCCGACGGCTGAGCGTGGTCTGTCTTCGCCTGGGACAGAACTCAGAGGACGCAGACGCAGACAGGGCTTTGGGCCAGAACACGTTTCATCAGGGCCTTGGTTGAACACGTTTCATCAGGGCCTTGGTTGAACACGTCTCATCAGGGCCTTGGTTGATGTCATAGAATTTACAACTGGCCTCAAGACCTTTCAGATCTCAGCTTTTGTTCTTAAAATCTATTGACCCTGTCCCCTGCCTTTTGCTATTCCAAACACCTTAAACCTTTGTCCTCTCTCTCCTTTTGTAATTCACCACCTCCCTCAACCGTTCACATAGACGGGATGGCCTCCAGGAGGTCCAAACACCTAGAAATCTGTCTACTCCAGAATAACCATCCTTTGTCCCTTTGTCTCCAAGAAATTGCCGCCTTTTCTCATGTCACATGTCTGTATTCTCGGCCATGCCTGCCATTTCATATGACGTGCAATGGGTTAGCCAAATTACATCCTGAAAGCGCTGTACCTGTGTTTTGCTTGAATATAAGGCTGCGCATGACAAGCTTTGAATTCACTTCTTTGGATGAACCACTCATGTTGCGTTGTCCAGGAAGTCCTTGCGCTCGTATGTTTTCTCAATTAACCAGACTTAACCTGTTTGAGCGAATCTTGGTAAATCCTTTTTGACTAGATCAGTTAAAATCCATTACAATTGGCGACGCGGATGACGAAATGGGAGGACTGCCTGTTGTGTTGCTTCGGGGATTCCAGTGGATGAAATGGTCGGCAGACGTGCCGGCCCATAGTGGGCTTGGAAAGTCAATTTTCTCTCTTGCGCCAGAGCGCACGCTGAGATTATTTCCTCAGTTCTTCCACTGGCTTCTTGAACTCACAGGTACGTTTGAAAGAACCCTCTCATAGTTTTGAGTTGTATTTGCCTTGTTTTCGTTTCGGATTGTGTTGTTGGTCTGGCGTGTTCTGAAAACAAAGCCCCGCTGGGGGAGTTGGGTGTTTCCTACCGAGGGTAGGGCGCTCGTTGTTGTTGCTGCTTCGTTTTTAGAACAATTACCAACTAGCTTAAGCCTCATTGTTGGTGTTTCGTTTTAGAACGATTGCCAACTAGCTTAAGCCCCATTATTAATGTTTCGTGTTAGCACGATTGCCAACTAGCTTCAAAGTGATTGTTGATGTTTTGTTTTGGTACGATTACCAACTTATGTAGCTACGGGAGTGATTGGTGTGTCCAATCCGCGTTTCTTGGAGAAACGTTTTCCCCTTCATCCCGGGTGGTTGGTGTAGCCTAAACAGAGTTTAGCTTCCAACCAAGGGGCTGATGTTTTCAGCCGGGCAGGCATATGCTTGTTGCTTGTTTTAACGTAGGCCTTTGTTTGTCCTTTGTGTTCTGTGTCCCTACACGGGGTTGTTCGTTTTGTTGTTTACTGTTTGAGCTTCGGCTCTTGCCTTGTATTGTTTGTTAAGCGTGCCTATTATCCAGGTAGTTATTGTTCACATTTTGTACACTGTTAAATCGTAACTGCTAGATTTCCAGTAGGCTAGCTGGTCGTCTGGGAGATGCAGAAAACACCATTCCGCTCTCCCGTGATCCGCCATTCGAGCCAGAGGGAGAACAAAGGACCAGTTGCTGGGTGAGTTACTTAGCGGTTTAATGTGTCTTTGTTTCTTTCGAAATTGTATTCTTTCCTGGCGTGAGTTAACTATAAGGTTTCCTTTCATTGCTGTTTTGGGGTTTTAGGCTGCGTCGTGTTCATTAGGGATTCTACTGCTAGCTTGCCGCTTGATATCGTCAGTTTGTCTAGCCCCGATGAGATTGTTGCGCTGAAGCATTATTGCGAGCTTTTGTTGGCAGATTTCGTTATGCGCTAAAGCATTTTCGATTTCTTACATCCCCATCTGACATTTAGTGTTAAATTTTAGCTAAGATTCGGGCTCAGCAAGAGGTGTTTGAGATGTCTAGGTTAAGGGAAAAGCCTGTTATTCTATAGACTGGTCTGCTTTTAAGATTTGGGAGAGAGTAGCACGAGAGGGGTTTTTTAGGTCAGTAAGGAAAGATAAGGAGGTTCAGCAGACGGTCTCTCCGCCATTTCCCCAGCACAATAACTCTGATTTAAGATTAGATATGTCCCCCTCGACTCGTTGCCCCGTGCTCACACCACCCAACCAGGCTGTTGTTCTTCCCCCTTTTCATGCTCCCGCCATTATTAGAGACGTCCCTTATCTCTCTGCCGTATCCCCTCCCAGTATTGCCTCTGCGCCAACCGATCCTTCTTCCCCGCCCATGCAGGCGCCTCCGCAATACGAATTAAGCGCGCCCCTTTCTACGAGATATTACACCAAACAAGAACCGATCAGGAAGGAAGAATTGGCTAGAGCTATATCTGAGGCTAAATTTAATTTGGAACAACTGCAAATGGCTAGAGAGAGTCTGGAGGGACCACAAATACAAGCCCCACTGATACGCTATCCAAATCCTGTTCCTCGCACTTCTCAAATAAATGATGCAGCTGGTTACGCGGCCTGGACTCCAGAGATTAGGGTTTATAGACCGTGGCGTTCTGATGAACTGCGTGATGTAGCTAAAACCTTGCCCGATCCAACCAAAGACATGAACGAGTTCGAGAATCTTTTTAACAGTTTAGTTCGAATGTATGAGCCTCACGCAGAGGAAATCGCCATGATCATGAGACAATGCCTTGGGTTAAAATGGGGGGATGTGAAAGATCCGTTTGACATTACGTTGCCTTTTTCTCATGCCGATTTTACTGGCCAAAATGCTGCGCTGTTGAACAGAATCAAAACTCGATTCCCTAAAAAGATGGATTGGGACCGTATCACATATTGCAAACAAAATTCCGATGAACAGTTTGAGAAATGTAGGGAACGGTTAGAATCAGTCTTCGCCGCATGGACAAAGCGAACGCCGATTATGAAAAGATTTTGAAACAACAGTTAATGAATAACTCTCTCTCCTCTTTGTCTGACTGAGTGAGGATGACATGCCACACCTGGGAATCAACTTCTCTCGGGGAAGTTGTTGATCATTTTCGGTATTCCGAACGCCTCCGACATTACATTGAACAACGGAATTTGAAAAAAGTCAAGGACTTCAGGCTGCTCAATTGAGACAATTAGACATTCAAAATAAAGGTGCGGGTCTGAAACAAAAACGGGGACGACGACAAAGGGAGAATAGGCAACGTAGCAGTAGGTCTAAGCATGTTCACAGGTACAGACAGAGTGGGAAAGATGAGGCATGTTTTCATTTTGGTCAATATGGTCACTGGATTGAACAGTGTCACAGTTACCGCAAGCTGAATGAAAAGGAAGAGCCTCAGATTTGGGGTCGAGCGCCACCTGCTGGAGTTCCCTTGAACAACCCACAAGGGAGATTTTAACTAGCCAAGATAGAGCCTTTTTTTTTAAGGTAAATAAACATGACAAGACAGATGTAGCTGAGGACGTAAGGTTTGTGCATGATGGTGGGAGGATAAATAATGTTTTTATTTATTAAAGTGTCTTAATCTGCATGCAGCATCGCCTAACAACCCAATGATATATATTTTAATGTTTATGTTAAATATCTCATGTTTTTATAGTTTGAGGCACATTCATCGGGTCTGAGTATTTTTCTGAGTGTTTTTACAGACAACTGTCATTCCGGGAGTGATGGGTGAATGCCGAACCAGGAGACGGGCACGGAACCGGAGGTGGAGATGGAGGTTACTGGCCTGCTTCCCTACAGATGGGCGACACCTGTGGTTCGTGGGATGCAGGACCAACGCCATGTCACCGACTCACCGTGAACGACAGATAAGTATGACATAGGGAAGAGACCATTTTGTCCGAAGCGTGCCCAATACTCTGTTAGATAATTTATATTTTGTTAATTGTAAATGAAGCGAGTTCATTTTAGTGTTATTTTATTTGAGTAATGCATTTTTTCCCCCATCTCTGTTTTATCCTGACTTCAGGGAATTTTCGTTTTCACCCTTAGGGGGTGTTGTTTTGTTGAGACGAGAATGTTTTTAGTTTATTTTTTATTTCATGAAATAGCGAGAGAAATTCTAAGAGCAAAATCCAATTGCCTTTATCACGACTGGGGACTGGGCATGTTAAAGTAATTCTTACACTGCCCCTGATGTCACTGTAGGCTACTGCAGAGCCTAGATCCCTACTACTGTCCGATTCAGTAAATGGACAAAAGCTAGGTCCCCTTGACAAAATTACATGGACTGACGAGCCCGACTGGCTCTAACGACGCTTAACAGAAACGCACCCTGCTTAAGTATTTCTGACTCGAAAAAGACTTGACTCTGTTAAGAGGACTCGTGTCCTACTTGAAATCAGTGGCAGCTACCACTGGCTATGTTTAAGACCTAGTAGCACTGCGCACACTGTTTTGTCCATGTCCTGCATGCTGTGTCTGTTCTTCTCTTACAGGAAGAGACATGATGCACTGTTCTTAACTCTGCTTCCTCCCCAGAAGCCGGAGAGACATGATGCACTGTTCTTAACTCTGCTTCCCTCTCCAGAAGCCGGAGAGACATGACTATCAACGTAGTGGAGAAAATCAATAAGCCACGCTCAAACCTTTCAGATATTCTCCTCTCTCACCCTGATTTTGAATGAATGCTCATTTCATAATTAGCATAACCTATACTGCATCTTCCATGCTTTCATTATGTTTTCAAATTAGCACACTGACCAGAACATGTTAGATATTGCTTTACACCAGAGTTCACGTTAATAGATATTGCTTTACACCAGAGTTCACTGTTTTATGCAGAACAGGGAGACCACACGAGACCAGAGGACTCTCCTCTTGCTCTCCTGTTTTGTCTATGCCTCTATGTCTCTCTCTCCTCCCATGTCTATCAAAGACATTGCCGACCTGCAAGACTCTGCTCCCCATATGAAATCCCCACTAAGGGAAGGCGACCATTCCGGACGCCAGAGAGGGCTTCTTGCATCATCTCCAACCAGGCCATTGGGTCCTGATCCGCGACCTGGGGCCGTACCAGATTCAACTCACCACGCAGACAGCTGCCAGAGTAGCTGAGAGAACTTTGTGGGTCCATGAGAGCCGTTGCTTCCCAGACCAGGGAGCAGATGAGCAGCCGGAGAAGAAGAGGCCAGAAGACATGGAAGAGAAGTAGAAGTAGCGGGGTGAACCTACCCGTCAAAGGTGGAACAATCAGGACCATGGCATTCAGGCCTGTGTGGAATAGCTGTCAAAAGTAGCTGAGAGGACGGTCCATGCAGCCGAACCAGAGATCTCAAGAGCAAAACAGTGTGGGCCGCCACACTGTCCTCTCCTCTGATGAGCAATCGGAGAGTGACCTTGCCGGTCACCTCCTTCTCGTGGTCGTTGTTATGACAACGTGAACAAGCTCAACAGCAATGACTGCACCACATCAACAAGCACACTGGAACCTACATTGGACATTCAGAGACGCATACATGGAAGCTACGATCCAGAAGAGGAAATGACATTCGATTGTTCACAGCAGGAGTGAATGAACTTTGAAATTATCTTGAAAAAATATCATATTTGTTTAGAAGAGTTACAATGGTTGAAACATGAGTTGATAAATGAGTTTGAAGAGTTATTTCTTTGGGTTTATCCTCTAAATTGACCAAGAGGTTTTTTGCCCTTTTTACACTGGTAACCATGTCATCTTTTTACCTTGTTTCTGTCAAACTTGATGTAGCCAGTAGAGGGAGGCAGATAATTAACCATTAGTGATGTACAGGTATTTAACACAGGCAGAGAGGCAGCGACCCGTCTCTCTCTCCGGTTCTCTCACGCCTCGCCAGTGTCGAGGTGCGGGGAAAAGTTTGGTGTCTTTGCCTGTGTGCTGTGCTGTTGCATTATGGATTATATATCTTGTAAGTTTATTTCCTTTTAGAGTATCCTTACTGATCATTGGATAAATTATGCACTCTTGGTCTGCAGTAGTCAACCAGTTGCGCGACAGGCAGTTGCAGAGAGTGTGGCTGTTGAATGGATGTGGGTAGCTACCTAGAAGCATCCGGTAAGGATCCAGTTAAAACTTTTAATAATATTTTCATGTTAAGGATGAATGGGATGCAATATTGTAATTTAACTTTGTTTTGAAGGTTTACGGGGAAACAAGTTGCTAATGTTGGACCACTGTTTCTTTTTTTCTTTTTAGTTTGTTATGTTGCAAATCAGCTGACTGGCCACCGCAAGTGAGCTTACAGTCTTTCGCTCACAGTTGGCCTTGTGAGATTGGATAATTGGAGTGCGGGGTTAGTTGGCTGTGTGTTTATTTTCTTTATCCTTTTTGTATTCTATTGTATGCTCCAGCCATCTCCCCACTTGCTGATATTAGGTGTGCAGTTGGTTTACCTGGCGGAGGCTGTTCTAAAAAGTTGGGGCCTTTTGCACCAGTTGGGTTGGTCTGCAGTGTCTGAGTTGCTCTACAGAGGTGCAGTGTCTGGGTTGCTCTGAGGAGGTGAAGTGTAGCCAATAAGGCAGAGTGTAGTGTAGTCACCATACTTATTAACCCCCTTCTCTCACCGCAGTCATCGGCCAGAAGCCAAGCCAGCTTAAGAGTCAGCGGTGGGCCTTTGTGGTACCCCGACTGTCCTATATATCTTTTTTCTATGTCATTGCTCTCAAGGAATCTTATATGTGTAGAATAAAAGTATTTTAATGTTATTGTATTTAAAAAATAAAGGAAATATTTTTGTATTCTACACTGTGTCCAGCCTATAAATATACCTGGGTTACATTTGGCGTTGTCGGCAAAGGCTGGGCACTTATTTAATTAAGTGGGATATTATTTTGAGAGCGACAGCATAAGTGTGGGAGATGTGCTTGTTGAGTAGTTAATTGTAAAAAAAAAAAAAGGAACAGTGGTTGAAGAGGAACGAAGACCACGCCTCAGTCATCGCCGCCCTGCCTGATTGAGGTCTTCACCCTTCCACTACAGTCATGTCCCAGCAGGAGGAGTTAGCACGATTGAGGGATGAGCTACAACGACTCCAATTGGAGAATGAAAGACTGAGAGAGGCACCGAGCCAAAGTAATGCGGCTCGCAGTGAAGGTGCTCAACGACGCAAAGTTGTCTACATCCCGCGGGAGAAGAAGTGCCCCATGTTTTCTGGGAAATTGGGGCCTGGTTCACTGTCTATTGAGGACTGGTTGGAGGAGGTGGATGGTTGTATAAGGGGGCGTCAGATGTCAGATGTGGAAAAAGGCTTATTCATGTATGATCACCTAGAGGGGGAGGCTCGGGCTGAGATTAAATTCAGGTCACGGGCGACACGAGAAGATCCTGCTGCCATTACCACTGCCCTGAAAGAATTGTATTCTTGTTCCGAATCCTTTGTTTCATTGCAACGTCAGTTTTTTTTACCGTAGGCAGAAAGAGAGTGAATCATTACAAGAATGTTCATTGGCATTGTTATCCATCATGGGTAGAATTAAAAGTTCAAACTCTGCTGACATGCCCAACTCTGACCAGGTTTTACGGGACCAGTTTTGTGAGGGGGTGAGGGACCACATGCTGCGCAGGGAGTTGAAGAAGGTGGTGCGTGATACCCCGGGAATGTCGCTCCTTGACCTGCGGAAGGAGGCCATTCGCTGGGTTGAGGAGGGACAGCCCCAAAGGGACAGGTACCCCCGCTTAACACCTCATTCCCATGAGACAGAAGCTATGATCACAAGTGAGGAGACTAGTGCCAGGCCGTCCAAGCTCGCACTATTAAAAGATATTGTAATGAAACAGCAGGAACAGTTGGATATAATAGTTAAAGCCATAGGGGTACAAGGGGGCTATAGCAGGGGGGTGATCAGAAGCCTAGACAAGCCACCCGGTACAGGCGGTCTCCTGATGGGCAGCCAATCTGTTATCGGTGCGACAAAACCGGCCATATAGCTCGATTTTGCAATAGCCAAACTAACCAGGCCGCACCAGCGTCTGACCCCGAGCAGAGCCAAGAAGCAGAATCACAAAAAAACTAGAACCCCCCAGCATGGAGAGCCACATGTTGGAGGTGGGGGTATTGGGCTCCAATGTAAAGGAGACAGGTCGTTCCAAAGTATTTAATCAGTTAATGGGCTCTTGCTCGGTCATACCAGTAAAGATGGGGGAGGCTGAGGTCCCTTGTCTGCTCGATACAGGGTCAAATGTCTCCAGTATTACAGAGAGTTTTTTATTAACAAACATTTCGTAGCTTTGGGTAAACAGGATGTTGGTGATTGTCATTGGTTGGGTCTCACAGCAGCCAATGGACTTGACATTCCCTATATTGGTTATGTTACACTAACTGTGAATGTCTGTGGGAAACAGGTTCCCAACTGTGGAGTTCTAGTTGTGAAAGACCCCCCCACCCCCAGTGTCCAGGAGCAGAAACAGAGACGTCCTGGAATTTTAGGTATGAATATAGTGAGAGATTTCTACCACACACTGTACCAACAGCACGGCCAAGCACTTTTTCACGTACCTAAGGTTCAGTCTTCCCCCTCTGCCTGGAAACTTGCTCTGAGGTATTGTGAGCAAATGGAAGCTGTTGTAAATTCTAATGTGGCCTATAAAGTCAGAGTACAAGGCAAGACACCAGTGTATGTTAAAGCAGGCACATTGACTTTGGTTCCCGTCACTTGCCCACAGATCCCCTCTTTAACACTAGCAGCGCCAAGCATTTGAAACTTACCAGCATAGCTGGGGGGTGGGTCAAATGCCCCCGCAGTCTTTAGAATGGGAGGCTGTTATTGACACACAATGACCGCTAGATGGCGCTCGTGTGTGTGTTTGTGACACCAAATGCGGCTGTATCGGCTTGGGCTACAAATAGATACACCTGTCTAGAAATAAGATGGTCGTGTCTGGGACTACGTTTTCCCAAGCCCTATTATCAAATAGAAAGCATATCACTGATAACACTTGAAAAATAAGAACACATTGGCGCAGTATGATGTAGGACTATTCACCTATTGAGCAATTTATAGATGGATTTATGGATGAATTCCATGTTTACTCAGGCCCGGTCGGATTTAGCCAAGCCGCTGGGGTAGGCTTGTGTTGCAGTTTTACCACATTAGTTATTATTTTGGGAATTTGAGCAGAAAGGCATTTTTCTTAACATGTATTATGATATATAGATATATATTATACTAAATAAATATATAATATTTGGGAGGGTTTTTATCGCATTGGGGGGATTTGGAGCACTCGTTGGGGCTGCAGCACCAATCTGGTAATCCGGCTTGTTTACATCCGGACGTGAAGTATGTAGCAACATTCTGTGGAGGGCAGTAATAGTTGCATCGACACTGGCCGTAAGAAGAAGTGATTGAATACATTTTCCGCATGTTTGTTGTATTCTATTTGACATGTTCCTTTGCCTCATTTAGCACCAGCTGCAACAATCTCCTCCAAATCCGTTCTCTCCGTTAGCAGGGCTAACGTTGCACTCAGTAGCTTGTGCTTATTAGCTAGGTTTGGTAAAAAGCTTGTGCAGTGGAGGGGTTCTTTTGGGGGAATTATTGGATTATGCCAGCTAACGTTAGTTCCCAAGCTTGTTTGATAACTATTCGATGCAGTCTGCCAGGCTAGTGCCTGTCGCCATCATGAATGAGACGGCCTAGTTTATATACGGCCCCAGCTTTTGTTTGCTTTTAACTTCAAATTAACGTTTTTGTGTTTTGGGGCCAACTCTTAAAATAATATAATACGGCATGCATAGCTAGCGAGAGATATTGCCCCCCGCATCATTTTTGCAACTTTGCAACTGCTTGCTTGCTAGCTAGGTGTATGAAACTGGATTGTGAACAATTGCACAACCCTCATCCCACGATGGAGGCTATCAACTGGGCTTGGGACTTTGCCTCTCATCGCTAACTGGAAACTGTCCCGGTTGAGCTAATGGTAGGTAACGTTAGCTAGCTCAAACAGTTTTTTATTAGGCTATTATTAGCCTATCCAACCAATGTGATTTAGTTGTAGTATACGGTTGTATGGGTGGGGGTTGCAGAGGGCTACAAACAAGAGTGTGAGGCAGCTCTGTAGGTCATTGAAGGCTATATATTATTATGATATGGTTGATAATAGTGAAGAACATGTGCAAGTTGTGTGTCATAAAATGTAAAAAAAAGTACACATCAGCTTATCACAGAGTTGGCTGTAATATAAGGTTGCTCCCTGTCCTTTGACATTCGCTACCCGCAGACAGACGGCATATTTGCATGTCAATGTATGCTCAAACTAATTTGAATTTCGTGGGGGTTGGGGGGGTTAGTTAGGGTGAGGAAAACGACGCGCGGTCTCTTTAGCCCTGAGACCATCAGGCAGGCAGCTCAGGAAGGCTATATATTAGTATGATATTATGTCTAATAATACATTTGTTGAAAGTAACGAGAATTACATGCCCAAAAAACAGAGATAGGACACGAACATTACAGTTGATAATAGTGAAGGACAAGTTGTGTCATAACATTTGGAATCTCTATCTTATTTTCGTTGTAGATGGAATCAAACCAAAAAATGCGAATTTTGAACCGGCTCTCCCCTACCTACACCGAGACCAATTAAATTGGGTGATAAGTGATACGATGATAGGCCTATAAAAACATACATGTTCAAATAAAATGCCAGATCAGATGCCACATAAACTAAAGTAAACATCATCTTATTGCCACCCCTGAAAAATGCCTTGCCAACCCAGTTGCCACCCTAACTGTAGGCAATTAATCTTTTTTTTTATTTTTATGTTGATTGTAAATGTTGTTGATATTTCTCCGTAGTTCATGTAAACGTTTTACTCACCAGTTTACAATTAACTTTGCCCTAAATAGAGAAAAAAATGGTTGCACCGTGACCCGCCCACCTGACTGACCTGCAGAAACCACAACAATACTAAGCTAACGTTACGTGGTGACTGGAGCGATCCTCACTACCACAGCATATTTCCAGAGTGAGTCAGGTAAGCAAGCTATAATTTGTTTGTTGTTGCTTTATGTTTAAAATGTTCAAATGTTCTGTCAAGTTTGACAATGTGAAAAATGTGATAGAGCTCAACCACATGACTATTGTTATTGTATGACATGAGTTATTCTAAACTCTTTGGCGTACATACTGAAGCGGGGGGGGGGGAATCTAGCTTCACATCAACTAGCTAGCTAGCACTAGTGAAATGAGACAACTGTTTCCCTCAGCGTGCGCTGTTGTCAAATGGTAGCCTGTAATGAAATGAGACCATCATGGTTTTCCTCAGCTAGGCCTATTTGCATGTCAATGTAAACCCGTGGGGGTTGGGGAGGGCTACAAGGTATGGCTTTTGGTTAGTGTAGTTGCTTGAAAAATGAGAGTACTTGCCAAAGCTTGGGTTCGCTCAAAATATGTTCAGTCAGGTTTATTAAGAAACAATACGGTTGCAAACGGACTTCAAATAGTAAAAACACAGCGTGATTCTATCAGAGAAGAAGTGAAAGTCAGATCGCCAGACTGCCCCTTATATTGCTTCAAAACCAACGAGGTAGTAGGTGTCATTTGATTGGCTGAGTCGGGTATCACCCAGTGGGCGGGGGATGAAAACTTACTTTGAATATACTTTGAATATAGACAAAGGTCTAAGTCAGGGCAGGAAGGACAAGGTGTGGCCTGTCTGACTTGGACAAAAGAGCGAAACAGAGGAGTGTTTACAATTACAAAAAAGGAGGGTTGGGTGTTTAGAATCATAAAGGAAGATTGAAACCTAGGGGTTTTCAGGGGACTTGATGAATAGAAAGGATATGCATCTGAATAGTCTTGAGACTGTGTGTTAAATTCCATGACAACTCCCACATCTGTGGCTGAACAGCCACATAAAAGATATACATCAGATAAAAATAAGCATAATCAAAAAAAATACAACGAAAAAAATTAAAGAAGAGAAAAAAAATCAAAAAAATAATCAATTATAACACAAATTTCAAAAACTCTATGCTATACATGTGGAAAGGAAGTAATCTCTCCACTAGGTGGAGCAAGAACAAAAATGCAAATTACGCTTTAAAACTCCTTGTTACAGAAATTTGACAGGAAAACAAGGTAAAATAAAAACATGTATAGTCTAAGAGTGGACAACCATTCACCAAAAACCCTTGATTTAAATTTTGAATAAGGCAAAAAGATAAAATGG
Organism: Borostomias antarcticus; assembly: GCF_949987555.1. Lineage (NCBI taxonomy): Eukaryota > Metazoa > Chordata > Actinopteri > Stomiiformes > Stomiidae > Borostomias > Borostomias antarcticus. Next base: position 12,752,691 of record NC_140249.1, read on the forward strand.
TTAGCAGTGTAAGGAGGGCAAAAAACCTCTTGGTCAATTTAGAGGAAAAACCCAAAACTTATTTATCAACTCATGTTTCAACCATTGCAACTCTTGTAAACAAATGTGATATTTTTTCAAGATAATTATAAAGTTCATTCACTCTTGTTGTGAATAATCGCATGTAATTTCTTCTGGATCGTAGCTTCCATGTTTGCGTTTCTGAATGTTCAATGTAGGTTCCAGTGTGTGCGGTTAGAGGTGCAGTCATTGCTGTTGAGCTTGTCCATGTTGTCATAACAACCACGAGAAGGAGGTGACCGGCAAGGTCAGTCTCCGATTGCTCATCAGAGGAGAGGGCAGTGTGGCGGTGACCGTCAAGGTCACTCTCCGATTGCTCATCAGAGGAGAGGACAGTGTGGTGGTGACCGCTTTGCCCTTGAGATCTCTGGTTTCGGCTGCATGGACCGTCCTCTCAGCTACTTTTGACAGCTATTCCACACAGGCCAGAATGCCATGGTCCTGATTGTTCCATCTTTGACGGGTAGGTTCACCCCGCTACATCTCTTTGACGGGTAGGTTCACCCCGCTACATCTCTTTGACGGGTAGGTTCACCCCGCTACATCTCTTTGACGGGTAGGTTCACCCCGCTACATCTCTTTGACGGGTAGGTTCACCCCGCTACATCTCTTCTCTTCCATGTTTTCTGGCCTGTTCTCAGGCTGCTCATCTGCTCCTTGGTTTGGGACGCAACGGCGTCGAAGTTCTCTCAGCTACTCTGGCGGCCGTCTGCGTGGGGACGGCCCCAGGTCGCGGATCAGGACCCAACTCCCAGGAGAGATGTGATGCAGGAACCCCTCCTTAGCCTCAGGAAATGGCGGTCCTCACTCTGTTGGAGACATCTGTTAACATCCTCCGCCACCCCTGTTTTTGAAACATGATCTGGCCCGTGGGCTAGTTTGAAAGCATAATGAAAACATGAACGAGGTAGTACAGGTTTGTCATTAGGCCCTTGATACAGGTTAGTTTGGTGGTGGAAATGTGCACTTAGTCCTTCATTTCTTTTTCTCCGCAGGTGGAGCAGATGCTTGTAGGTCAGAAATGTAGGCTCTTGAACTGAACCCGGTCCATCTCTGTACTGCTCCACGTAGGACCGGCCCGGGTCGTGCTGCTGGAGGGCTCACCTCGGCGCTCCCGCCTCCAGCACAGGCTGATGAAGTGCTCCGTCTGTGGATCCACAGATGAGAGAGACAAACAGAGACAAAACAGAAGAGCAAAAGAGAGTCCTCTGGTCTGGTCTCCCTGTTCCCTTCTTTGGTCAGGAACGGTTATTCAACAGTCTGTAGGAGATACTCAGAAACATGGTTAAGCGCAAGCTCCTGCTTTGGGGAAAAAATGTTGTTATTTTGTCAGGAAAACTTAAACAGGGTGACTGTTTAAGTGTCATTTAGAGCCAGTCTGCAGTAGCCTACAGTGACATCAGGGGCAGTGTTTAGAATGGCTTCAACACGCCCAGTCCCCAGTCATGATCAAGGCAAATTGGATTTGGCTCTAGCAGTTCTCTTGCGATTTTATGAAAAGAAAATACGCTATATTCTTGTCTCAACAAAACAACACCCCCTAAGGGTGAAAGCAAAAATTTCCTGAAGTCAGGATAAAAATAGAGATGGGGCAAAGAAAATGACACTAAAATGAACTGGCTTCATTTACAATTAACTAATCAAAGAACTCCATCAAAGCTTCATTTGTATAGCTAAAATTTGTATATCTAAAACCTCCCTCTTCTGCATTTGAGGACAGAGTATTTGGGCACTGCTTCGGACAAAATGGTCTCTTCTCCGTTTCATACTTATCTGTCGCTCACAGTGAGTAGGTGACATGGCGTTGGCGTTGCATCTCACGAACCCCAGATCGCTTATCTGTAGGGAAAACAGGCCAGTAACCTCCATCTCCACCTCCGGTCTGTGCCCGTCTCCTGGTTCGGCATTCACCCATCACTCCCGGAACGACAGTTGTCTGTAAAAACCCACTCAGAAAAAAACTCAGGCCCGATGAATGTGCCTCAAACTATAAACATGAGATATTTAACATAAACATTAAAAATATATATAATTGGGTTAGGAGATGCTGTATTCAGGTTAAGAAACTGGCAAACATTATCTATCCCCCCCCACTATCATGTACAAACCTTACGTCCTCAGCTACATCTGTCTCGTCCTGTTTATTTACCTTAAAAAAATGAGTCTATATTGGCTAGTTAAAATCTACCTTGTGGGTTGTTCAAGGGAACTTCCAGCAGGTGGCGCCGAACCCCAGGTTGCAGGATTCTTTCTCTCATTTCGCTTGCGGTAACTGTGACAGTCTCTGATCCAGTGACCAGTTTTCTTACAATGAAAACACGCGTCAGTTTTGTCTTCGTTTTCGTTTCCCTCCCTCGGTCTCCTCCTGTAGTCCATTCTGTTCCTATGCCTGCTATTCTTGTTCATGTGACGACCCTGTGGTCGTTGTTGGTTGGGAGCAGACGGAAAAACAGAGTTGGGAGGCGGGGCAGCAGCTGCGGGTGAACCAGTCATAGTTTGGGAAAAATGTGTGAGCTCTGAGTGCCGAGTCGGCGTGATAGAGTTAAAAACGGAATGACTAGGAGGGGGGAGGGACTCTGAATATTCATCTCTCTGATTAACTTCGTCAGCTACGCTTCTTTCTGACTTGAAAAAACACTCGTGTGCGAGTATTTCCCACTTCCTGAATGCATTCCAATCTATCGCATTTCCAGGCTTCCTTCCTAACCTAGTCATTTCAAACGCCTGTAACTGAGCCCTAACAGTTGCTAACTCACTAATATTGAGTGTACCGGACAGGGGGAAATCAGAATGCTTCGCCCAGATCAAATACTGTACACAAGCATCATCCCAAAGCCTTTGCGCAACAATCTTAGCTGGCCCAGACAATTTGAGAATATCAAGTGGCGAGCTAGTAACGCTAGTAACAGCACCCATTTTGCACCAAAAATCGCTTACGGAAAAACAAACCAAAAACACTCTCCTACACTCCTTCGTAACACGGAGATGAACGTCTCTCAGACTACTCACTAGCAGTTACGATTTACGGCCCTTAAAACCAGTGTCGGCAAAAAAAATAAACAGTACTGTTACCTGAAAAAAAAAAATATATATATATAGCGCTTAAACAACACATACAAGACAGAGCTGAATTTCAAACAGTAAACACAGCAGACTAACAATCCCGTGCACATACAATAAAGAAAGACAGCAAAACTCGCACGGGGACGCAAACACAAAGACCGACCAAAAGACGACCAAAAATGACGTACATACGACTAACACAAAACAAAGAACGACCAACAGACGACCAAACGACGACTTAACACACAAACATGAAACAAAGGCCCACGTTTACAACAACCTCGGCTGCACTAGCAATTTGGTCCAGGCTAAACCAGATGTCTAGATCCTACCAAATATGTACAGCCACTTGGTGAAAACTAACGCTCGTTAGGTTTACCAAGTCACCCAGGAACAAATGGGAAAACGTTTCTCCAAGAAACGCGGATTGGAAACACCAATCACTCCCTGTAGCTACTATCTCCGTTGAGCAAAAACTCTCTCAACGTGCTCGCGGTTAAACTCTCCCGCGACCGGCCAAAAAGAAAGCCTGTTCTGTGCCAAATCTTTGGCGTATTTAACTCAAAAAACCCCGTTCTAAGCTGTAACCGATAAACAACCTAACATTGTACATCAACTACAGGGGAACAAGATTCACGAGACCAAACCCTCACTTGAACAGCTTATTTTCTCGTAACGAAACAAGGACGAAGTCAAAAGACAAATATCTATTGCTGTTCACAACCTCCTTAGATAATTACACAATTTATAGTACTAAAATACCCACGCTGGGGTTTTCTGTTTTCAATAATCTAGACCAACAAGCTGAACCGAAACCAAGGCAAGTAACAAGCATAAAAGGATCTTTCAACGTACCGTGAGTTTTAGCCGAGTGGAACCAACGGCGGGGCGTCTCCAAAAGCAATGCGCATAGACGCAAAGAGAGAAGCTTCCCAAAGCGGCTACCGCTTCCGCACGTCTGCGTCCCTCGGTTCCACTCCAGGCGAACCTCACCGCAGTCGAATCCCGTCCCGAGTCGCCAATTGTAGTTGCTTGAAAAATGAGAGTACTTGCCAAAGCTTGGGTTCGCTCAAAATATGTTCAGTCAGGTTTATTAAGAAACAATACGGTTGCAAACGGACTTCAAATAGTAAAAACACAGCGTGATTCTATCAGAGAAGAAGTGAAAGTCAGATCGCCAGACTGCCCCTTATATTGCTTCAAAACCAACGAGGTAGTAGGTGTCATTTGATTGGCTGAGTCGGGTATCACCCAGTGGGCGGGGGATGAAAACTTACTTTGAATATACTTTGAATATAGACAAAGGTCTAAGTCAGGGCAGGAAGGACAAGGTGTGGCCTGTCTGACTTGGACAAAAGAGCGAAACAGAGGAGTGTTTACAATTACAAAAAAGGAGGGTTGGGTGTTTAGAATCATAAAGGAAGATTGAAACCTAGGGGTTTTCAGGGGACTTGATGAATAGAAAGGATATGCATCTGAATAGTCTTGAGACTGTGTGTTAAATTCCATGACATTAGCCTACAGCCCTACCAGGAAATGTTAGTTCTGCTTCATTCCCACAGCAATTTTCTATAGGGAGGCTTTAGCGGCTCTCAACCTCAAGTACAAACCCTTCTCTACATGGCCGCTCAGAAGATCTACAAGTCCAACTGGGCAGCCAGGGTCCGTGCCACAGTGGTGTGGATGAAGACGTCCCACAAGGCCAAAGTGGTCTTGAAGGAGAAGCAGCAATTGCTCAGTGAGATCACATCTCAGTACATTCTTTTGATTATAGATGCATGATTGAAAAATGAATATTAAAGTGTAATGCTAATTTATCGTTTTTTGAATCATGCTTTTTATTATTTTGTCATTAAAGATAACAGCAACATACAATATGTTATTCACTCAGTTAGGCTATACGAAAATTAATGCTAGTAAATTGATAGATTTTGGGTGTTTTATTTTGTTTGTGTGTGATTTGTTTGTGTTTTCCTGTCAGTTGGACCCACAGCTCAGGAAGTAGGTGGAGAAGGACAGAGTCAACAGCATGAACACAGGGGACTTCAGGAAGGCAGAGGAGTTTGTGGAGCCGATGCGTGTGCTGCACACATCCACACTCTGTCTCCAGTGAAAGAAACCCAACCTGTGGCCAGATCATTCCAATCCTCTAAAAGTTGCAGGCCCATTACACTGTGCGCCAGGGGGACTCTGCCCAGCTAGCAGATCATGAGTGGGCAGCCAGCGGCCCGCTGACGACCAACTCGGCGGCCCTACGTCCTCCGTCAGTGCGTTAGTGGCTTGCTGCTCACACTGCACCACCCTCCCTACACACTGCATGCTAATGCACTCTATACGTTGCTATGCTAATGCATGTAATATTGCTAATAATGCATTCAATAAATGAGAACAGATGTGTGAACTTTTTTTAAATTTTATTTAAAGTAGCACATCAATATAACACAGATTAATGCAATACTCGTAAGAGGAGACAGGTACAGTAAAGAAAATGTTCAAAAGCAGCATAACGAACATACAGTACATAACATATATCAGCATACATATAGTACACTATGAACAGCATATGACATTATGGAGATGGACACTAGACATATGGTAGGCTATATAAATACTCTAGACAGATGGTATGTACAGTAACAATCAATAGTTTGGACACCTTCTCATCCAGTTGAATGCAAAGGTGTCCAATCTTTTGACTGGTACTGTAACTGTACACAACTGTGCACACAACTCAGGTGTACAGTAGTCTGATGGCTGTACAACAAAAGCAGAATAACCTGGGGGGTTGTGTGTAGTCAAGACGTCATGGCCGATCTAAAACACAGAATTCAAAATAAATTTGACTTTGTAAATGGCTGAAAGAATTGGTCTTTGATAAGTATATATAATTTAAAAAATGTGAACAGGTCAGAAAAAACAAACACCAACCATAAGAACTGGCGTCGCATGCTGTGGTTTGTGGACGATGTGGCGTGGAGTCCCATGTTCGGGCCCCAAGGTAGGTGGTCTAAAATAAGATAAAAAATAATATTAAGATAAAGTAGGTGGTCTAAAATAATATTAAGATAAAGTCTATACCAAGTGCCCGGCTATAGAGTACCTGGTCTGCACGTATTTATGGGTTTCAAATGTAGTCCTAGACCTGCCGGACCAACACAGGTGTTTCAAATTAATAAATTAGTTCTACTGCATAAGATAAATTGAAACACCTGTGTTGGTCCCCAATATGGCAGGTCTAGGACTACATTTGAAACCCATGAATATGCTGGTCTGTGCTAATCTTCACTGTTCTGTGCTAGTATAACAGTAACATCCTGGTTCTACTCTGGTCTCCATACCTGTTCTCTGTACTGGTCCTCATGTCTCCTCTCGCCCTTCGCCTGCATCATCACCTCAAGTTTTTCCCAGTTTCTGGCACCTTCCAGTTTGGATGTGCCAGAGCCCATAGGCCACCTGGGCTGGAGGGAGAGACAGGACAATTAACCAAGTGAAAGAGACAGAAATACTGCACACAGAAGAGACATTGATATGACTGTCCAGCCTGTGATAGACATCTGAAGTTTTGCAGAATCTAATAAGATGGCTAATTTTAGCAATAATAGCTTAGCTAGCTAGTAGTGCCAACTGCCTACCTAGCACAGCCTACTCATTGACCAAATGAACATGGGAACTTTCACAGACGTTGCCAGAGCATTTGGGACAGTTAGCTATTCTGTTCTCTCTCAAAATGATTAAAGATTGGCTTATAGCCAATCAGACGACGATTACATTGCCAAAACTGTAGCTAGCTAACGTTAGCCGAGATGAATTTGCGTCAGGCAGCCTAATGGTGGCCAACGAACAAAGGCCCTCCACAACGCCTCACAAAAGTTCAAGAAACGGTCACAACTGAAATGTTTCAAAGTTGCCAACTCAACGTTACAATTACCACAAAAAGCAGAACGTATAACACTCATGGCGACAGAGTAATTTTAGCACTAGCCTAAGCACTAGCCTAGGTATGCTGCTAACGTTGGAGATGAAGTAAACATGGAGATGTTACAACGCCTGTTGCTCATAGCACTAGTGCTTATTCATGTATATTGTCCTCTTATTTCGGTTATTTCAGTTATAATATTTCAGTTATTCAGTCCCTCATCACCTTTGCGCTAGCTCGCTAGCTAGCTCGCACTCCACTGGAGAGTAAACAAACAGTGCGCCCCACAATGCACAGCGCATCTGACTACGGGTCTTTTTTTAGGTCAAACATGTTGCGTCCGTCCGAGAACGGGCGGTTTCACACAACTGGAGCTTCCTAGAAATCGGTTGTGACCGCTCCGAAAACACCTCTTCAGGAGGGTCTCGGAGCGGCTGTTTTAGTGCACACTTGTCTGCGATTGTTGTGTTCACACAGGCCCATACAGAGCGCTCTCGGGCCCAAAGCTCGTTTGGTGCGCACAAACTGTGTTCGGAATCGCTCCCTATTCACTATATTGAACTATATAGGGCGTCAGCCATTTTGGGCTGAACGAGGGAGCGATTCCGAACACAGCTTATGTGTGAAACCACCCTAAGTTACTCCCTTTACGCACAAATACAATGAGCGGATATTTATTCTTGATAAGTTCATGAGGTAACTTACAGTAGGATTGATCATTTTGTGTGCATAAACAGTGGCTAAGCATAAAACATAAACACACAGAGCTAGCTAACATACAGTGCTAACATAAACAGTGCTAGCTAACATAAGCAGTCGGCAACATTACAGTAACGTCAACATTACGGGTAAGAATGGGCTAATGTTAGCGAAGCTAGCCAAACTTACATCATCGACGAGATCCAAATTGTTGTCACGTCTCCAAATCCCCCAAGCTCCTCTTCTGATGAGCTGGACTCAAAGACAGCCTCTAAAACCTCAACAAATCTCCTGTTTTTGTGTTTGTTTGCTCATTTTATCTTCTCCGGTAGCCTAAGTTCATTCAGTAACGTTAGCCCAGCCGGATTCAAAACATCCTCCCTAGTTGTTTACAAACCACATGGCCCAGTTTTATCCAATGGGGGGCTCTCTTGATAGAAAGTGGTGAATAATGTGGATGGTCATTGGTTTATTATGTCTGAGACTGATAGACAGCTGAATCCATGGGGAAAGCGCCAACCAATGGAGATTCAGAGAAGGCGGCGTAGGCCTTCAGGAACCAATCATAAACACTGTAAATCTCAAGACACGAAACAGACGTCTTATACACAAAACAACGGTGTAAAATTATGTATATGATTTCTGTGCGTGTTGATATGGCGGAAAAATCTATAAAAACGTACGACGCCACCGCGGGCGCAGACTCCAGAGGGATAAAGCACAGTTCTTTTTACTCACACCAATGCTTCTATATAATTATAATTATATTATACTCCCAGTTATATTATATATTTGCTTTGTCCAGATTGCCAGTTGAACAAAAACGATCCAAGTGCCAAGTGCAACATTGTAACATATTATTCCCTGAACCAATGCAAACGGTCTAGAGCAGGGGTGTCAAACTCATTTTGCTTCAGGGGCCACATACAGCCCAATCTGATCTCAAGTGGGCCGGGCCAGTAAAATAATAGCAAAATAACCTAGAAATAACGTCAACTCCAAATCTTTACCTTTGTTTTTCAATATTTCAATATTATGCCTTAATTTATCATTTAGCCTATATATGTGCATTATAACTCACAGATCACAGTGGATCTACAAAGGCACAAAACATTTATTCACAGATAGGCCTATGGAACTGAAAAAATGGCATTTCACTTTGATTAAAACAACTTGTTTATTTTATTGTACAGTAGATACATTTTCACATCTGACCACCTGAACTGACTCACCACACTATGCACAAACTAAAGTGGGAGCTATGAAGAACGTTATCACCCTGCCTTGTAAATGTATTAAATTTGTACATTTCAAAAACCCATAAAAGTGATAGCAGTGCATGAGCAATAGAGTTACACCAGACCAAACTATTTTGTGCTGAAGCTGCTGACTGATATTATACTGCACAATGTTCATGGTCTTTAAATATTACATTACCACAGTAAATGTTATTTTTAACAGAACTGTATTCTTCAGAGTGCTCTCATCAATTGCAACCGAAAATGCAACAAATGACTTGACTTTGTGATTCATTTGGCTGTCCAAGTCTGCCGAGAGATCTGAAATTCTATCTGCGACAGTGTTCCTCGTTAGGCTAATGTTGGCAAAGGCCTGTCGCTTTTCAGGGCACACGATTTCTGCAGCCTTCAGCATGCATGTTTTCACGAACTCGCCCTCAGAAAATGGCTTGGATCCTAACGCTATCTCGTTAGCAATAAGGTAGCTAGCTTTCACCGCTGCATCACTGACCTCTCGGCTACGGGTAAAAACAGACTGCTGTTTCTTCAGACCCACTAACAATTCATTTATCTTCTCTATTCTCAGTTGTCCTCGCAAATGGTTGTATTTTTCACCATGATGAGTCTCATAGTGGCGTCGAATATTATATTCCTTGAGCACTGAAACTTGCTGATTACACACCAAGCACACAGGTTTCCCTTTCACTTCTGTGAATAAATAAGAATCAGTCCATTTTTCTTGGAAAACTCTGCACTCTGTGTCAACTTTTCTCTTTTTGACAAAGACATTTTGGTAATGACGGTGCAACCGTGGGTAATTTTGACAACAAGAGCTTAATAACGATAAGGCAAGATTGCCAGATGGCGCATTCTGGGCGCGTTGCTGTCACGTGCTGTTTATTTCCGGATCTCTCGTTATGTCAGTGCGACCTCTGCTGGACAAATTTGGAATATCTGTTCCTTTTTTAAAATTTTGGACGTCGTCTCGTGGGCCGGTTTGAACCATCTGGCGGGCCGGTTTTGGCCCGCGGGCCGTATGTTTGACACCCCTGGTCTAGAGGGTTGAATAGCCTGCACCCCTAGTAATTTTGCATTCATTCAATAGCCTACATAAGCATTCACATCCATAAACATAAGGCTGTGTTTTCAAGACATTCACAGCATTTCAAAATTCAACATTTGCATCATAGACTATTGAGTGCTATTCGTTTGAAGACATTTGACCTGTGTTGAGCTGAGATTAAACATAGTTTTTTATCTAAATGAGCCATTGTGTGAGTGTAACCTTTTGCATTCATTGTTGAAATCACATATAGTCTACCACAAAAATATTATTGCTGTGCACATTCTTATATCCATATGTAAGGATGGATTATTCATTCAATCTTGATTCCTATAAAAAAAAAAACATATTGATGAACCTAGGCGACATCTGCTGGGAGAAAGTAGCATTGCAGCCTTCAGGTCAGGTAAAAAAAGATGGCTGACCGGCTTTTAGCCAGAATACACTAAAAAAATGACCAAACTACCTTTTCCTGGTGGGATTTCGAAGTTTCAAAAACACTGACACGTAAAACGCACATATCTAGGAAAAGTCATGAAAGCAGGGCGCTGTAACTTGAACGGTTGCAGAGAATTATTTTTTTATGTAGTTGCATGGGTCACCTTGACCCACCCTCAGCTATTCTAGTGTTAAGCAAGGTAGAGTTTTTACTAGAACCCCTTGGGCCAGAGGAAGGTGCCCTCCCAGAGGGACTGCTACTCTCACCTGCTTTAGTTCAGTCGGAGAGAGGTCTCCTTTATGCTCCTGTTACTAATGTGAATACTAGTGACGTGTGGCTTTCACCACGCAGGGTCATGGGGTCTGTACAGTCAGTAGCAGCAGCCATTTTAAGTTCTAGGTCGAAGGTAGAACTTTCATTTGATGAGTCCTGCTGTGAGTACATTGCCCATGTTTCTTCATATGAAGTTAATGGTGTTATGGACCCAAGTGTTGATGTTCCCGCTCCTAGTTTTCCAAATTTATCAGAGGGTGATGAGATACAAGCTAAACAGTTATTGTTGAGGTACCAGTCTATTTTTGCGAAGGGGGAGGGAGACGTGGGGTGTACTAAGCTTATCACACACGAAATTCCAGTACTAGATTCAGCCCCAGTGCGTCAGCCTTATCGTAGGATACCTCCTGTACAGTACGAAGCTGTGAGGGCCCATATCCAGCAGTTGCTGGATAGCCAAGTCGTTAGGGAGAGTAGCAGCCCCTACTCATCACCAATAGTCGTGGTGCAGAAGAAGGATGGGACCATTCGGATGTGTGTCAACTACCGCCAGCTCAACGCCAAAACCCGAAGAGATGCGTATCCACTGCCTAGAATTGAGGAGTCCCTGGACGCCCTTACTGGAGCCCGATGCTTTTCCACCCTGGACCTCGCCAGTGGATACAACCAGGTACAGGTGGCAGAAAACGACGGAGCCAAAACAGCATTTTGCACCCCCTTTGGACTATTTTAATTTAATCGAATGCCCTTTGGTCTGTGCAACGCGCCAGCAACCTTTCAAAGGTTAATGGAACGATTGTTTGGGGACCAGCGCCATCAGTCTGTTCTGTTATATTTAGATGATGTTATTGTTTTTTCTTCCACCGTACAGCAGCATTTGGAAAGACTCGAAGTGGTATTCCAACGCTTGCAGCAGCAAAATTTGAAAGTTAAACTGTCTAAGTGTCATTTCTTTCAGAAGCAGGTGCGGTATTTGGGTCACATTGTGTCAGAACAGGGGTTGGCCACCGACCCAGAGAAGGTGGCTGCGGTACAGGAATGGAGGCGGCCCACCTACCTTAGTGAGTTGAGGTCCTTTCTCGGCTTTACCGGCTACTACACGGCTACTATCGTAGATTCGTGGATGGCTATTCTAAGCTGGCAGCCCCACTACACCATCTTGTCAGCAAGCTGAGCCCCCGGAAGGGTAAAACTCTGAGAATTCCCTTGCTGTCCAGATGGGATGAGAAGTGTGAGCAGGCATTCGAGCAACTGCGTAAGAAGCTCTGTGCAACACCAGTTTTGGCATTTGCAGACTTCAACAAACAATTTGTTCTGGAGGTGGATGCCAGCCACCAAGGCTTGGGAGCCATCTTGTCCCAAGAGCATGATGGTAAGCTCCAACCCATTGCCTATGCGAGCCGCACCCCGAGGAGAACTGAACGAAATATGAACAATTACAGTTCTATGAAACTTGAGTTTTTAGCCCTGAAGTGGGCTGTCTGTGAACAGTTTAGAGAGTACCTTTTTGGGAATGAGTTCATTGTATACACCGACAATAACCCCCTCTGTCATCTGCAGACTGCGAAGCTGGGCGCGATCGAACAGAGGTGGGCGTCAGAGCTGGCCTCCTTCAAATTTACCCTCAAATACCGGCCCGGGCGCTCCAACTCCAATGCTGATGCTCTGTCTAGACTACCTCTGGAGGAGTCTTCACCTGGCGTGCCGGTTCCCAAACAGCTTGTTGACGCCATCGGTGCACCCCATGCCCCAGTACTGGCTACGTGTAATCAGATGACCACCCTACCATGCTGTACCAGACCAGACCTCGCCTCTCTACAGGCCAGAGACCCAGTCATTGGACCTGTCTTAACTGTTGCGTAAAGGGCATCCCCCTGCAGCAAAAGAGAGGGAGCAGTTAAATAAGGAAAGCAGGGAACTGACTCGGAAGTGGGACCGGCTGTTGGAAAAAGAGGGATGTCTGTACCGCCTCACATATTCTTCAGATGGCCATAAAGAAGTCCATCAGTTGTTGCTGCTGTCAGGCCAAAATCTGTCCGGGGGACAAAATGTGTCCGGGTGACGTAATTGCTTATCGTTGCTGTGGAAACGCATGACACGATCGCATTCCTCGCATTCCCGAGTTGCTGTTGACTATGGAGCTCCTGCGGTCGCTGTTGACTATAAATAAATCTGTCCTTGTAAAAAATATTTTTCTCAGAGATATCTTAGTTAAAACATGATTGAACAAACAAGCTAATTTTATCTTTATAAGTGTAGTATTTAAATTCAGTTATATTCAAACTAGCTAGCTAAATAAGACGTTAGCTAGTGCTAGTCCGAGGATTTATTTTCATATTTTATTACAAATACATTAGAAACGTCCAATATTTGAGATCAATAACAAGATAGCTGTTCTGGCAAGTAGTAGTACATTGGCTCTTCCTACGTTAAATGCAATTATTGTTAGTCGCTTTGGATAAAAGCGTCTGCTAAATGACTGTAATGTAATGTAATGTAATAGCTAGCAGAGAAATACAGCCATTTTACTCACTTTAGTCAACTGAATTGTATAAACCAGCTCCGTCTGGAGCTAGTGCTGCAGAGATAGTGGATACTAGCTAAAGGTAGCTATAATCTTAAATCTAGCAACAAACAAGGGTCACAAAATATTATTTGTGAACTGAGAAGGCTAAAAACTGGACCCCAGTAAACTAGACATACACCAGTTACAGTACAGTTCACCTTAATCCCGAAAACCTATATAATTTGGTTTAGAATGTACATGAATGGCCCATTATCTGAAATGAACTCCTTGTACCCACACATTTAGATTATATTCAACTTTATTGTCATTGCACATGTCACAAGTGCAAAGCAACGAAATGCAGATTGAGTCTAACCAGAAGCGCTTAAGCAGTGATTAAACATATGGCACAGTATGTACAGAGTGCAAGGTATAAAATATATGTGTATATGTGTCTACATGAATGTCTATTGCTACAGGTATGCACAGGCTATGAACAATGGTAAATGGTAAATGGACTGCACTTATATAGCGCTTTTCCATCTTAGCGGCACTCAAAGCGCTTTACAATGGCCTCTCATTCACCCATTCACACACCAATGGCGGTAGCTGCCATGCAAGGTGCTAACCTGCTCATTGGGAGCAATTTGGGGTTAGGTGTCTTGCTCAAGGACACTTTGACATGTGGACAATCGGAGCTGGGATTCGAACCACTGACCCTTCGATCATTGAACGACCCGCTCTACCAACTGAGCTACAGCTGCTCCTGTAGGCGAGGTATGACTATTACTACAGATAATGTACATGCTATAAACAGGTTATGACTATGGAAATACAGTATGAATGACTGCAGTTATGTACAAGATAGTACAGGGGATTAAATGATATGTGTATATGATTGTCTGTGCTATAGGTATGTACAGGCTATGGTATAACCATTATTACAGGTACAGGCTATGAACAGGCTATGACTATAGAAGTACAGTATGGATAACTATAGTTATGTACAATGGTAGTGCAAGCGGGAATGATTTACACATACAGTACTGCAATGATACACGCAGCTGAAAGTGCAGTTAATAGTGAGGTTAACAGCACAGTGGGGCATAGAGGCGGGTGTAGTGAAGTGTATCAGGGGGGCAGAGTCAGGTGGGGCGTCGGGGGGCAGAGTTCAGCAGGGAGACAGCTGTGGGAAAAAAACAGTTCCAAATCCAACAGGTATAACTCATTTCAAAATACTGTGCCATGCCTGACTGAAGGGCACGACAATGAGGGGAGACGAATGCCAGGGTAAAGGAGTAACAAATTATAATTTATTAAACTAAAGCCCAACATAATAAAAAAAAGAAAGGCAGGATGAGGTTTGTCCATCCGTAATCAGTGGTGTAGGGAGGGTGAGTGGGTGTGTGACTAGTGTGTGTGAGGGTGTTGTAATGTGCAAAACCAAAAAGCCACAACATGAAATGATGCCTCCAGGTGGACGTGGAGGGGGCAGGTGATTCCCTCAGGTTATCAGCCAGAGACCTCCGCATTGAACCTGGATAGCTGAGGAGGAGATGGGGTGGGGGTGGGATGGGGGTAAGATGTGAATCAGATTCACACTGTGGTGTTACTCCTAACCTTGCTAGAATTAAATTTCACAGCTAAGGAACTCACTGAAAAGGTTAAACTTGAGAAATGTACAGTACAGAATGATTGGTTGACAGAAATAATGATTGAATGAAGGAATGAATTGGTGCTGTGTATCTCATAACAGTGCTGTGACTCAATGCCTACTTACCCTTCTGTCCTCTCTGGAATCAATTCGCCTTATTCACTTCAGCTGCCATATTGGTCAGTCTGACGTAATTGGTGGTACGGATGCGTTTGGAAATACATGGAAATAAATGCAGCTAAAAAAAAAAGCTGTAATGATGCGTTTGTAATCCTGATAGTGTATTCTGTCTGTTATTTTGACTATTTTGGTTTTTGAAATGGTGTTTTTATTGTGAACTTTTAACATCAGCACTTACGTAAGACTGACCAATATGGCAGCGAAGTGAATAAGGCGAATGCCTACTTACCCTTCTGTCCTCTGTCATCTGCAAAACACTAGAAAAGAACTTTACAGCAACTACAAACAAACTCACTCATATCTATTTTATCTGGCAGGCATGATAAATGAAATACCTTACCACAACTCCGACAAGGTAGTCGAGGCTCTCTCTTCCGGATGGTCCGCCTGCAGATGCAATGGACGCTGACCTCCATAGCATATGCTGGCCTGACCGACGGACACCGGGGGGAGCTGGGGAATGGTGCCAGACGTCCAGCCTGAAAGCAGGAAAAGAGGTGATGTCGCATGGCCGCCTGATGGTACTGCACCATAGATGGATCCTCACCTCTGCAGAGAGTAAGACTGTTTGCAATAGCAAACAGCCCACAATCTGAGCCACCGCTCTGCCACTGGACATCCGGCCACTGCACCCGGACCTGGTTCCCTTCGGAAGAGAGAAGGCCTGTTATTTGGAAAATGAACTCCTCGGTCTTGTTGTGACCAGAGGAGTCATAAACATTAACAATACCTACCTGGCAACCAATGTTACTTACCGTAACCCAGTGGTTGGCACAAACATTGACAATCTGTACAAACCCCTGGGTTGGTGCCTGCACGGAGGACAGGAGGGCGATGGACGTGGTGGCGGAGAGGCCTCCAACATGGGGATGCTGTGCCTGCAAGAGAGCCTGAGAATGGTCAATAGCACGGTCATCAAGCCAACACTGTGGGTTAAGGATCATATTCCTGAAACCCTCCACCCTGCTCAGTGAAGCGGGACAAGCCCGCCCCAGCTGGACACCTGTGATGACAACATCGCTGTCCTCACTGTCCTGGGCAACCTGGGAGAAAATGCAACTGATTAATATGATGGATTTAATCATCTGTACAAACACATGTAAACTCCTTACATGAAAGACAAATACAGATGTGGGAAGTTAGAAATGTCACATGCTGCAGCATTTCACCTCGCGGTATTTGGCAGGGAAATCCCGTTGGAAATCTCGTGGGATTTCAGACGGGTGTTATTTCGTTTTAGTGATGCACCACCGCCAGGTGGCGTCTTTGAGTAGATTTAGCAGGCTGGGCTCAGTGTTTTTCTCCTATAGTCTACGAATGAAGCATCATTAAGTTTCACATTCTTTAATTTAAATGCTCTGTTGTAAAGCACTTTGAGCTGAATTTATCTGTATGAAAGGTGCTATACCTTGTTCTCAAACACGTTTTCTCCATCTGGATGTAATTTAATTATTACGAACACCTATATCTAGGCCTACAGTAGCCTATCTATCTCGGTAACTGACGTCGGGTCAAGACGTGGTGGCTGTTTGGTCAAATGCGCAAAATAACAGTATTGTAAATATATTTGTTAGTAAAGATATGGTGAACATGGGGGTTTTGCGTTTTGTTTCTGGAACGCATTCAACTGGTAGGCTACTCGTAAACCCCGGAAGTAAATTTGAAGACGGGGCATAATGTAGCCAAGTCTGAGCGCAGTAGGCTATATGGCTTCAGCACGATACAAAGAAAAAATAAGCTTGATCGACTTGTGGATCCATACAAAATTGACATAGTCGCCATGAGTAAAGATCACTCATTGCCAATCATATCCGGACATTAACTATCTTGTGCATAGATAGCGGCAGGTTTGACAGTGTGCGTTCACATGCACAATATACACAATATTTTGTTATTTGAATGATCTTGAATATATATATATTCAAGATCATTCAAATAAGAAAATATCATGTATGTTTTTAGTTATTTATACCGGCCGCCAGCTGTGAGAGGCTATAGCAGAGGATATGTGCGAAGTGTATTTGAGCTGCCGCCTCAACCGTGCCTAAGAGCAGAGCGCATCAACTCGTCTACAACTAGTAGCCCATAGCCATTAAAACGGCTTATTGTTTTATTCATATATCAACTAGATAATTCGATAATAATGAGTAGCCTAGTAGGCTTAAATTAATTCAATGGGGCCAAATAAGCCTTAAGTTGTAGCCTAGGCTACAGTACAATCACAAGACGCATAGGCCTAGCCTATCGTAAAAAGCGTTGCGTTCTCATAGGCCTATATTAACTTAGATAATTATTAATTATGCTCAGGTCATAATGTCCGTTGAAAATAATTCCCTCTAAGCAGAATTTGAATTGTATTAAAATAGGCTAAAATTAAATTTCCACATATTCTGATTCCTTCTAGGTCTATATAAAAAAACATTTTTTTAATGTGTAGCCTAGGCTATAGGCTTCTGCGATGAACAAAACAGCCACAATTAGCCTGCTTAGCGAGCAGTCTACCATAAGTAGTGTAGGCTATAGCCTAACCATAATGTAATATATCTAGACTACATGCATTGTGGTATTTCTTTATATAGCCCAGCCTGCAATTGTTTCTCAATAAACAGTTATGTCATCCTCTGAGTCCGAGTAGGCTAATAGACCGGCAGCTCTAAATGCCTTCCCAATCAATGAGACATGGTTGTAAAAATGATGTTTTATTGATGAAAAGGGTAAAACTGAAAAACATGGAGTCATTGCATTGATCGATGCAGTCCGTTCAAATAGGCATCAAAAGATAAAGTAGGCCCATTTAAAATGACCAATTACATCTTCAAATCCCTTCTAATCTTGGCCTTTGAAAGGGTTTTTTCCCGCTATACTGCCATTTATATCCGAACATTAACTATCTTGTGCATACAGAGCACAAACAATGAAACGAATAGATTTCCTCCCTGTCAGCCTACTTTTATTCTTTAGGTTTTACAGAATTTGTCTACAATGTCCACACATGCATGCGCCATCTGACTAGCTCGTCACTCGCCAGCGAACCTGGACTAGACTATTGTAACCCCCCCCCCAAATTCTTTTATATTCAAATAAACTGGATTAACCGGTTTCCTAGCCCTGGATCGTGGGGTAGCCTGCGCGGGTGCTTTGCCATGACCGGCCATTGAATTCGTTAGTTTGATTGATAGATGGATGGATTTAACCTCCAAAGTAGATGCAAGTGCAAGTATTGTATAGGCCCATGTGTAAGAGATGAATGGCTGTAACCATGAACTCAGACAGAGGTAGGCCCTACTAGAGATTATCAGCATTATTACCAGTCTCAATTTATGTCTCAATTTATGTGTTGCCATTCATTTAATCCACCATCTCATCTAGACTACTTCTGTTGCTGCATTTTTACATTTATGCTTTCATGATTTTAGAGCGCAATAAACATTTTCCAGGATTCCAATAAGTCCATCCATTCATCCAACTTTGTGCTGAGCGCAGCGCAGGCTGGTAGCCTACTGTCAAGGCTCACGACTGATGCACTCCCTTAACACGTCTCCCAACTTCCCAGACCATCAAGAGAATTTCAATATGAAAGACCTTGGGATTCCAGGAGTCAATGCCGTTTCAGACGGGGAGCGACATTCCGCCTGCGTTCTCGCTCGGATCAGCGGGGGACGCACGCATCCTGCGCGCAGCGGGGAAAGCCGACTACAATTCAACTCTTGTCGCGGGCGGGCGTGTGCAGCCTAGTTCCATATGAGAACACTCCTCGGTCCAATTCCGTATAGTAGATCAGCCTGTGTACTTTCAACGAATGTATTATTAGACATAATATCATAATAATATATATAGCCTTCAACGACCTCCTCAGCTGCCTGCCTGATGGTCCCAGGGCTAAAGAGACCGCGCGTCGTTCCTCACCCTAACTATTGGCATGCTTAAATGAAAGAAAATACATTGTAAATAAACATGGTTTTAGGCTATTGTTTTTATGGAGGCCTATAGGTTAAGCTATTTGTGTTCATAAGATAACGTCATTGTAAACGAAAGTAGCCTATAGCCTATAATCCAATTGACTGGAACCAGGGGGTTTGACAAAAGGTAAGAGGCAATTAAATTTGTCTTGACTGCATTCAAGATGTATCTTTCACATTAAAACTACATACAAAGCTGGGAATGCTAAGACAATTGCATATGTTTGCAAATTAAAACAAGTGAACACAATTTTACAATCGAAAAATGCTTATGAGGCCATTATTTTACTTATATGGGGCAAAAGTGGTTTCTCTTCCTGCTTCTGCCTAAGCCCTCCACAATACCACAACACAACGGTGTCATGTTTTACCGAAGGCGAAGTGAAGAAGACGGTAGCTAGCAGTAGCTAAAGCAGTTAGCTAATGTTAAGATCATTCCTCTAGCTGCTTTGCTGCTAATGCGAGTTCGTCTCCGTTCCTGCCCGAGAAACAGAAGTTGAACTAATAGCATCAAAATCAAAATAGCTACAGGAATCATCGTTGTAAAGTTAGCTATCTGCTTTTTAGCCACCGACAGCTACCGTTAATATTATGGAAGCTGCTGTCGTGAGCTAACTTGCTATCACGGTCTTATCGTGCAGCTTCACAGCCTGCTATTAGCAGACAGCACTAAAGTTGACAAAATCACACTTGCACATCATTAGAATTCCAACCATTTATATGGGATTTATCATTCAACTAAACATGGAACCTGAATACTACCTGATATTTCAACCTGCTGCCATCAGTGATCGGCGCGTCTGCTTGTTTGAGTCATGAATATCTTACGCAGTTACATTCCATGTAGTGTCCCAAAACTGTTAAATCATTCCCCATGTAGTTCACTATGAGTCGCACTCAATACATCCATGGTAATAGGGAGGGAGTGAGTGAACCATTTCAAACACATCTCTGGTCATCTCCGTTAGCCATCTTACTCGTCCTGATGCCATGTTCCATATGAGAACACTCAGCCTAATGTATTAAACTTCTACTTGTCCCGACAGTTAACAGATATAGACCCGGCGACAGTTACAGAGATAGAAACTATAAATAGATAGGCTTTGTTCGTAATAATTAAATAACAACCAGACAGAGAACAAGGAGTTTGAGAACGGTAGGCTCATCTACTGTGCGAGATGAGCTACAGCAATGGGTCAATGAGTGGTATTACTGCGCCCCTATGGGCAGGCGAGCGGTGGTGCGGAATGCCGTAAAGCGCCTGTTAGAATACCGCGGGTCAAGTTACATTCTTATGTTCCCACATCTGTACACAAAAGGACAGTTCATGAAGTGTACCTGAAGTGTGTCCCCCTCCAGCATAGAGCACAGTGGTTCAGGGTCATCTGAACAAACTGGCTCAGGCGGATGGGACATAGCCTCCTGGAGTCCAACACATGTCACCTATCAGATAGACTTAAAGTTAGTTACAAGGCAGGTTCATTGTTCAATAGCTTATAAAACCAGGAATAATGCATATTTCCCAAGCAAAAATGTTGAGTACCTGAAGCGTGTCCCCCTCCGGCGTAGAGCACAGTGGTTCAGGGTCATCTGAACACACCAGCTCAGGCCGATGGGACACAGCTTCCTCAGCAGGCGCTCGTGATCCTTGAGTCAAAGATTGACAAAATTATTCAATGAAACCATATTTTACACAATGCCCTATTCAGTGAAAAACTTCTCAACAACAAGAAGACATACTTTTCCGCAGAGGCTTCACTGAAGCATATGGTGTCCGAGTCTTCAGCTGGTGGCCATCCAAGGTCTCCAACTGCACCATGTTGTTGGTCCCAACCTCAGACACCCTAAGAAAGACATGTATAGTATGTTATGGCAAAATTGGACATCATAACTCTCACCAATAATTACTCTTAATAGTCCAACATTTACCGGTACAGAGTTGGCCAGTCCGGATCCATCGTGCGACCAGGTCTCCCACGTTTCCTTTCGTCCTTCTTAAGGACCTCCGTGCCCGGCAGGATCACGAAACTCTTAGTCCCCTTCTTGATCCTCTTCTGGTAGGTTTCCCGCTGTTTCTTCTGGGCCTGCTCCACGTTGAGTCGCACCTTCATCGTTAAAGAAAAAGCAATGCAGCAGATATTGATATTTTCTATTGTGCTGTATAGTTCTGTATATTGCTGATGCATTGTTATGGTGTTAGCAGTTATGTGATATTTTACCTCTGCAAAGACCTTCTCATCTTTTTCAGCCCTAGCCTGGAGGTAGTCTGCAACGGTGTCCTTGTCAACCCCGTCAGCCTCCACAAAAGGAATATCACCAGTGATCTGAAGTAACACAGCAAATAACAGAAAAACGCAATAGACAAATATTTTCTAGAGTTAGTGGTTTTTATATTTTGAATCTATTAGTGAAAAAATTTACTGTATATGTAAGAAAATTAATATCAAGAGTTCACATACCTCAGACAACAACCGTGGCTCCCGGCCGTACATCAGGCGGTAGGGGGAATACCTAGTGGAAGCCTGGACACTGATGTTATGTGCAAACAGGATTACCTTCAGGTTGTCCTCCCACCGTTCCTGGTGCCCATCCAGATGCTTCCCAATCGCCCTCTTCAGTGTCTGATTTGTCCGTTCATCAAGTCCGTTGGTCTGGGGATGGTAGGCGGACGTCACCCGGTGCTTCATCCCGCACTTCTAGAACAAGATGTCGTTTACCTAAAAGAGAAAAGAATCAGAGTTATTGTTGCCATGTAGGTTGTACACCTACTAGGAATTTGTTCGGTCTCCTGGAGCCGGTTGCACCAGTCGTTAGTAAGTGGTGACTAGGCCTAGTCATAGCCTAAGTGCTGACTAACTCGAGATTTAGTCACTACTAAATTTAAATGAGTTGCACCACTCACGACTAGTTCCTAGTAACAACTAAATATTTACACCACCCTGGGAGGTGGTGTAAGTGTTGACTAGTGCGAGGAAGTAGCGTCTTCAACTCTGCTATTAGGACGGAGGTGGGCTGAAACATTGTACAGTAGATAAATCTGTCGGTGGAAAAATTACCGTTGTGCTTATTGGTGTCATATTTATTCAGTTTGAGTAATTTTACGATCGAGCTAGCTAACCACCACTCAATTGGCTTAGTTGCTGGTTAGCGATGAGAGGCGGAGTCCCAGCCCAGTTGATAACCCTCCGTTGCGGGGATGCAACGGTCGGCTGGGATCCTGCCTCTCATAGCTAACCAGCAACTGGTCAGTGGACTGTACCAGGCAGCCTACGTTATGTCGGAATCAAATAACGTTATCAAACAAGCTTGGGAACTAGCTTGCTAGGATAATTCAAGCAAAACATTATGCTTGAACTAACTCCCCCAAAAGAACCTATCCATTGCACAAGCACTAACCCCAATAATAATAAGCACAAGCTACATACACCATTTCACAGTTGGGATTATACAGAAAGGTGAGGATCAAGCCTGCTGGATGACCAACTCAAATGCCTGGCTAGCTCAATATTGTTGTAAGTTTAACATGAACCGTATGCGAGCCGGAGCCTGTCACTTTCACTGGATGACTCGAGTAGCATGCTACATTTATCTCACATACTAAACATGTTTTCGTGGAGTAGTACAGGTATGTACTAAATAGCATGTAGTAGGCGAGTTGCAGTATGTACTATATAGTATGTAGTAGGGACATTCGGACACGGCCCAAGCTCCTTGGTAAGGGCTGGGTAAGGGCGATCAACTTCCTTGTTTACATTTTTACTTGCTTGCCGATTGGCTATTTGGATCCTGCCGTCACAGTCATACGATAACTATTTTTTAGTAACTAGTTAGTAGTTAGTAGTTAAGACAATGCCTCAATTGCCGTGGTGCAACCGAAATTAGACACCAAGTAGTATGCGACAAACTAGTAGCAACTAAGAGTTTAGTCAGGGTTTAGACGTGACTAAATGCTTGGGTTTAGACACAATATAAGACAAATTGGTGCAACCCAGTCCTGTTGCACAATACAAAGTACGCAGAATATTACTATCATTCATCATACAATTATTATCATTTACAGTAGGACCCCACTCATCCGCACTTCAGAGATCCGAACCTCCCGGTCTACCGGACAGGCTTAAAAAACTTTTCTTTTTTTTTTTTAGCCTGCTATCTGGTTACTGGTGGGATTTTCATTACAGTACTGTATCCTACTGTGAATAAAAACAGCACTGTATGTAGACCTACATGTTGCCTGTAGGCTGTAGCCTACTGTCACGTTTCATTTCTTCTAATGTCGAGCGCAAAACCCTTTGTAGCCAGAAAGCGCGTCAGCAACATGAAGCAGAGGAGCATCAGGTCATTTTTCGTTCCCAGTTAATGGACTTCAGGAACACAGACGGGGCATGTAGATTAGCTTACTAGACCTACTGTATTTGTTAAATAATAGCCTACAGCCTAGGCCACGTTAGCCTACATCGGTTGTTTTAGAGACTTTCTTTTAGACTATGTGGCCTTGGCTTAGGCTTAGGCCTTAGGCTATGTGGCAGTGGCTAGTTGCAAAACTAGAATGGAGAAGTAAGACGCCTCCTTCCCTCCACTTGTCTGGGGGTCCACCTTGGGCAAGTGGTAGTACCCCCTAGCCCCCCTACCTGGGGTTACAGGAAAAAACCCTGATGACAGAACACCAAAAAGGAAGAGAGACCCGGCCCAGAGGAAGGCCGGGGCCCTCGTCTAGAGCCAGGCCCAGACGGAGGGCCCGCATGCGAGCGCCTGGTGGCCGGGCTTACCATGGAGCCCGGCCGGGCCCAGCCCGAATAAGCAACATGGAAGCACCATCTCCTCCTCCATCGTCCCGTGGACCCACCACCCGCGGGAGGAATTGTCGGGGTCGGGTGCGCTGACAACTAGGTGGCGGTGAAGGCGGGGGGCACCGACGGACCGGACCCGGGCGGCAAAGGCTGGCTCTGGGGACATGGAACGTGACCTCGCTGGGGGGGAAGGAGCCGGAGCTTGTGAGGGAGGTGGAGCGATACCAATTACACCTGGTGGGGCTAACCTCCACGCACAGCACCGGCGCCGGAACCAAACTCCTGGATAGGGGTTGGACCCTGTTCTTCTCCGGAGTTGCTCACGGTATGAGGCGTAAGGCAGGTGTGGCTATACTAGCTAGCCCCCAGCTGAGCGCCTCTGTGCTGGAGTTCACCCCAGTGGACGAGAGGGTCGCCTCCCTGCGCCTTAGGACTGTGGGGGGGGGGGACTCTGACTGTGGTTTGTGCTTATGCACCGAACAGCAGTTCAGAGTACTCAGCCTTCCTGCAGACCCTGAGTGGAGTCCTTTTGAGGGCTCCTGCAGGGGACTCCATTGTCCTACTGGGGGACTTCAATGCACACGTAGGCAATGATGGAGAAACTTGGAGGGGCGTGATTGGGAGGCATGGCCACCACGATCTGAACCCGAGTGGTGTTTTGTTGTTGGACTTCTGTGCTAGTCACGGTTTGTCCATAACAAACACCATGTTCGAACACAAGGATGCCCACAAGTACACCTGGCATCAGAACACCTTAGGCCGAAGGTCGATGATCGATTTCGTTATCGTATCATCTGATCTGAGGCCATGCGTTTTGGACACTCGGGTAAAGAGAGGGGCAGAGCTGTCCACTGATCACCATCTGGTGGTGAGCTGGATTCGACGGCGGGGGAAACTTCTGGACAGACCTGGAAAACCCAAGCGTGTAGTGAGGGTGAACTGGTAACGTCTGGAGGAAGAGCCTGTCCGGAGAGATTTCAATTGCCACCTCCGGCGGAGCTTCTCAGGCATCCCTGTGGAGGTTGGGGACATCGAGCATGAGTGGTCGGTGTTCAAAGCCTCCATTGCTGAAGCTGCGGCTGGGAGCTGTGGCCTGAGGGCCATAGGTACCTCAAGGGGCGGTAACCCTCGGACACCGTGGTGGACAGCGGTGGTCAGGGAAGCCGTCCGACTGAAGAAGGAGGCCTTCCGGGATATGTTAGCCCGGGAGACCCCAGAAACAGTTGCAGGGTATCGACTGGCCCGGAGGGCTGCGGCTTCGGCCGTGACCAAGGCAAAGCAGCGGGTGTGGGAGGAGTTCGGAGAAACCATGGAGAAGGACTTTCGGTCGGCACCAAAGTGTTTCTGGAAGACCATCAGACACCTCAGGAAGGGAAAGCGGGGGACCATCCAAGCTGTATACAGCAAGGAGGGGACACTGCTGACCTCAACTGAGGAGGTTGTTGAGCGTTGGAAGGAGCACTTTGAGGAACTCCTGAACCCGACTTATCCACCCTCTACGATCGAGGCAGAGCCGGAAGATGATGGGGGGTCGTCAATGTCCTTGGAGGAGGTCACTGAGGTAGTCAAACAACTCCATAGTGGCAGAGCCCCAGGGACTGATGAGATCCGTCCAGAAATGCTGAAGGCGCTGGGTGTAGAGGGGCTGTCTTGGTTGACACGCCTCTGTAACATTGCGTGGAAGTCTAGGTCAGTGCCGAAGGAGTGGCAGACTGGGGTGGTGGTCCCAATATTCAAAAAAGGGGACCAGAGGGTGTGTGCAAATTATAGAGGCATCACATTACTCAGCCTCCCAGGGAAAGTTTACTTCAAGGTGCTGGAAAGGAGGGTCCGGCCGATAGTCGAACCTCAGATCGAAGAGGAACAATGCGGATTTCGTCCTGGTCGTGGAATTACCGACCAGCTCTTCACTCTTGCAAGGATCTTGGAGGGGGCTTGGGAGTTTGCCCAACCTGTCTACATGTGTTTTGTGGACTTGGAGAAGGCTTACGACCGGGTCCCTCGAGAGGTCTTGTGGAGGGTTATGCGGGAGTATGGGGTGAGGGGGTCCCTACTTAGGGCCATCCAATCCCTGTACACCCAGAGCGAGAGCTGTGTCCGGGTCCTCGGCAGTAAGTCGTCTTCCTTTCCGGTGGGTGGTGGCCTCTGCCAGGGCTGCGCTTTGTCACCAATCCTGTTTGTGATTTTCATGGACAGGATATCGAGGCGTAGCCGTGGGGAGGTGGGTTTGCAGTTTGGTGAGCTGGGGATCAAGTCACTGCTTTTTGCAGATGATGTGGTCCTGATGGCATCAGCTGCCTGCGACCTGAGTGTGAAGCGGCTGGGATGAGAATAAGCACTTCTAAATCTGAGGCCATGGTTCTCAGCTGGAAACCGGTGGCCTGTCCGCTCCGAGTAGGAAATGAGTCCTTACCCCAAGTGAAGGAGTTCAAGTATCTGGGGGTGTTGTTCACGAGTGAGGGAGTTTGGCCGGAGAATCGGAGCAGCTGGTGCGGTTCTGCAGTCGCTTTACCGCACTGTTGTGACGAAAAGAGAGCTGAGCCAAAAGGCAAAGCTCTCGATCTACCGGTCTATCTTCGACCCCACCCTCACCTATGGTCATGAAGGATGGGTCATGACCGAAAGAACGAGATCACGGATACAAGCGGCCGAAATGAGTTTTCTCCGGAGGGTGGCTGGGGTCTCCCTGAGAGATCGGGTGAGAAGTTCAGTCATCCGGGAGAGACTCGGAGTAGAGCCGCTGCTCCTTTGTGTCGAAAGGAGCCAGTTGAGGTGGTTCGGGCATCTAGTGAGGATGCCTCCTGGGCGCCTCCCTAGGGAGGTGTTTCAGGCGTGTCCGGCTGGGAGGAGGCCGCGGGGTAGACCCAGGACTAGGTGGCGGGACTACATCTCCGCACTGGCCTGTGAGCGGCTAAAGATTCCCCAGGCAGAGCTGGTTGATGCTGCTAGGGAAAGGGATGTCTGGGGCCCCCTGCTGGAGCTGCTGCCTCCGCGACCCGACCCCGGATAAGCGGATGAAGATGGATGGATGGATCTTTTAGGAGCCTAAGACACGACAACTTGTCTGTCATTTCATCTATTTATTTATTGATTATCATTTGCTCTAATTGTTCTAATGTTGGGTTGTTTTTAGGCTATACCATTTTGTTCTGCGAATACAGTAGCCTATCGATGCAGCGTACGCCTCATTTGAGAATAAAGTACTGTATTTGATCAAAGCACGCACTCAAGTGGAAATTCGGTTATTTTATTATAGGCTACTGTAGGTCTATTATAGGCTAGGCTATATGAGTTAAGTTGGCTATTTGATTGCAATTTTGATGCATTTTCACAAGTAATTAAGGGTTTTTATCGGTCTATTAAGAGTCTATATGAAACAAGTATACCACTTATTGAATTTGGTGCATTTTAACATATGTTTCAGTCATCCGGACATTTCAGAGATACGAACGACCTTCGGTCCCGTTGGGTTCGGATAAGTGGGGTCCTACTGTATATGCATGTGCAATGTTTACATGTACGTATGTGCAGTGTGATCCAACTTTCAGACAGAAAGTTGTTTTGTTCGTGCAAGTATACGTTCATAACTGACATCACTTCACATGTTTTAGTAAGTACTTGACCTTGTTACAGAACTCTTTCCCCTGGTCCGTCAGGATGACCTCTGGTGCACCATGGGTGTGGACAATGTCCATCAGGGCCTGGGATGTTGCCGCTGCAGTCTTGTCCTAGCAATGTATACACAGTATATGCCATGGTACTATTATTTGAGATGTGTGTGGTTGATGAACTGAACAAATAGATCCAAGTACATTTTTAAAAGCATGATCATTGTTTATATCAGAAATCAATACTAAACACACAGAGCACAAACCTGGATGGGAACCGCCTCCACCCACTTGGTGAAGTAATCAGTCGCCGTGAGGCAGTAGCGGTTGCCATTCTTGGACGAGGCCTTGAACGGTCCGATGAGGTCAACACCTAGTAGCATACAGTCAAATACATGTCTTGGCATACTCTAATATTGGACAAGATGTAGTAAAACATTGCACTAAAAGAACTTAGAGAAAGAACATGGTAGGAAAAGTTGAAACCCCCAGAATAAATTGGGACATCCAGCTGTACAACTCACCAATCATGTACACAGTAAATTTATCAGAGTAAATTTTACTCAAATTGAATAAAATTTTACTCTACAACAGATAACATTTGGTCCCAGTCTAAATAGAGTAACATTTACTCTTACTGCAGAGTTCATTTTTCAGAGTAAATTCTACTCTATTTAGTGTTCATATTTTACTCTAGATGATGATAATTTACTCTATGTAGCATAAAATGAGAACAACTCCTGCCTTTTCACTCAATATAGAGTTGTATTTCACTCTTATAGAGTTGTATTTCACTCTGATAAGTTGTATTTCACTCAATATAGAGTTGTATTTCACTCAATATAGAGTTGCATTTCACTCTCTATATAGTTGTATTTCACTCTTATAGAGTTGTATTTCACTCTATATATAGTTGTATTTCACTCTATATAGTTGTATTTCACTTTATATAGAGTTGTATTTCACTCTTATAGAGTTGTATTTCACTCTATATAGAGTTGCATTTCACTCTCTATATAGTTGTATTTCACTCTTATAGAGTTGTATTTCACTCTATATATAGTTGTATTTCACTCTATCAGGGCCGGACTGGGTGAATATTTCCTGCCGGGAAATGTAGCCCCAGTCAGGCCACGAGCCGAGCCGACGCGGTGAGATGGAACACCTTCAGTTTCGTTTTGTTGACGGGGGGGGGGGGTGCTGCGCGATTTGTTGACGGGGGGGGGGGGGTGCTGCGCGATTTGTTGACGGGGGAGGGGGGGGGGCTGCGCGATTTGTTGACGGGGGGGCAGGCCATTCACCGCGGGCCAGGCCAGTTGGCGCGCCAGGCCACCGGGAAATATATTATAAATATAATATAAAATATTTTTTATTTTTTTTTCCCCCCAGCCGGTTCGGCCTGGATGGGTCGGCCGTTCGGGAGTCGTCCCGAACCTCCCGATGGCCACCCCGCCCCTGCACTCTATATAGTTGTATTTCACTCTATATAGAGTTGTATTTCACTCTTATAGAGTTGTATTTCACTCTATATAGAGTTGTATTTCACTCTATATAGAGTTGCATTTCACTCAATATATAGTTGTATTTTACTCAATATAGAACTATATTATCTGTGCAGAGTTGTCTTGTGGTGTTTCAACACGTTAAAATAAAATTGATCATTATAACTTACTCTGGAAGATTCTTTAAACTCAACAAGGACAATACATCCGAAATCATCGTATTTAACAAAGCCTACTTTATTAGGTTAGTGTACATCAAAAAAAACATTTACAATTGTAGATAAAATTTTGGCCTCTTCACAATATATGTAAATAAATAAATAAATAAATAAAATAGAAAAATAGGCTACATCTGGGTTTTAACGAGCGTACTGTGCACAATCTTTTTCAAATTTCACAGGAGACAGTATGGGACAATAAACAAACTTGAATTGTCACAACTGTATGACATCTGTATATCAAATGCTTTGTAACAGAAAAGCTCTTTGACATCAACTACATGAGGTCCCTCTCTTGTACACACAACTTGAAATGCATTAAACTGCTCATCAAGACACGTTGTTTGTAGTGCAAAAGTAACTAACAGTACACTGTCATCTTTAACAACAACATGGTGGATTTTGTGAAAAACTGGCATCTCACAATGGACTTTAAGACAAACGACTAAACCTGGACGATACATATTTCCATGGTGTTTGGCCCATCTAACATTTAAAACCTTGGTGTCAATTGGTACCTGAAGAGTCTCAGCTATCTTATAGCCCCACTCCATCACATATAAAGATAACATTTTCCCTGGACCGATCATCACTCTATTGGGGTCAAATGTATGCCAACTGTATGCTATTTGACTTTGGTGTTTCTTTGCCAATGTTATAGTTATATTTTTGAAGCTTTTTAATTGTTTTTTAAAGAAATGATGCTTTGCTTCATAGCGCATGCACCAGCTATGCAAAAGAGGTCCAATTTTAAGAATACATGTTGGGTAATGCACCATAAAATGATGCTTCGGTAGCAGTGTCCAGGAATTTACATCCAAACACCTTAAACCTTTGTCCTCAAGTCCCCTGCAAACCCTAGTTTCAATCTCCCCCTTTGTAAATGTAAAACACCTCAACTCTCCCCCTTTGTAATTGTAAACTCCTCTGCCTCGCTCTTTTGTCCAAGTCAGAAAGGCCACACCTTGTCCTTCCTGCCCTGACTCAGACCTTTGTCTATATTTCAAAGCCATATTCAAAGTGAGTTTCATCCCACATTCCTTTCTTTCACTGTGTGATATCCGTCCCCTCACGATGACGCATAGACAACTCAGCCAATCAAATCCTAGAAAGACTTACCTGTGTTTGGACTGAATATAAGACTGGGCATGACACGCTTTGACTTCACTTCTCTGACGAAACCACCTTTGTTTGCGTTGTTCAGGAAGTCCTTGCGCACGTAATGTTTTTCACAATAAATCAGACTTAACCTTTTGAACGAATCTTGGTAAATCCTTTAAAATCCATTACAGTTTGGCGACGGGGATGATCTGGGAGGACTACCTGCGTGTTGCCGGGATTCCAGTGGATGAACTGATCGACAGACGTGTCGGTCCATATGGGCTTGGAAAATCAATTTTCTCTCTTGCGCCAGAGCGCTAGCCGAGATTATTTCCTCAGTTCTGCCACTGGATTCCTGAGGCTCACAGGTACGTTTAAACGAACCCTCTTATGGGTTGAGTTGTATTTGCCTTGATTTGGTTCAGCTTGTTGGTCTGGATTGTTTGAAAACAGGAACCCCAGCGTGGGTATTTAGTCCTACCGAGGGTAGGAAGAGCATGGTTGATGTTTCGTTTCAAGAACGATACCAACTAGCTTAAGCCTCATTGTTGATGTTTCGTTTCACGAACGATACCAACTAGCTTAAGCCCCGTTGTTGATGTTCGTGTTAGCACGATTGCCAACTAGCTTCGAAGTGATTGTTGATGTTCGTTGAAGAACGATTACCAACGAGATGGTAGCTACGGGAGTGATTGAGCGTTTTTGCAATCCGCGTTTCTTGGAGAAACGTTTTCCCCTTTGTTCCCGGGTGACTTGGTAAACATAACGAGCGTTAGTTTTGACCAAGTGGCTGTACAGTATTTTTTTTGTAGGATCTAGACGTCCGGTTTAGCCTGGACCAGAATTGCTAGTGCAGCCGGGCATGCTGTTTGTAAACGTGGGCCTTTGTTTCGTCTTGTGTCTTATGTGTTCTCTGTTGAGCCTCGGCTCTTGATTGTATGTTTGTTACGCGCGCCATGGATCCAGGTAAGAAGTATTGTAAGTATTTTTGTACACTTTTTAGACTGTTAAAATTCTGCTAGATTCCAGTAGGCTAGCTGGTTGCCTAGGAGACGCAGGAAAACACTGTCCCGGTGATCCGCCATTGAGCCAGAGGAGTGAGCCAGAAGAGAACAAAGCACTTCGCTGACTGGGTGAGTACTAAGCGAATTTAATGTGTCTTAATGTGTGCTTTACCGCCGTGAGTTAACTCTAAGGTTTCCTTTCATTGCTGTTTTGGGGTTTTTAGGCTGCGTCGTGATTATTAGGGATTTGTTTCTTTAAATTTCCCCGCGCTGCCAAAGACAATTTCCGGGTCATACATGCAACATTTTGGGAGCACCACTAGGTGTCAATGTAACCCCGGCTAATAACATATGGCTAGAGGAGGTCACAGGATTCTACTGCTAGCCTGAGGAGATTGTTGCGCTGAAGCATTATTCTGCGAGCGTTTGTTGGCAGAATTTCGTTATGTGCTAAAGCATTTTCGATTTCTTACATCCACATCTGACATTTAGTGTTACATTTTTAGCTAAGATTCGGGCTCAGCTAGAGGTGGTTGAGATGATTAGGTTAAGGGAAAAGCCTGTTAATTCTGTAGACTGGTCTGTTTTTAAGATTTGGGAGAGAGTAGCACGAGAGCGGGTTTTTAGGTCAGGAAGGAAAGATAATGAGGTTCAGCAAACAGTCTCTCCGCCATTTCCCCAGCAGAATAACTCTGATTTAAAATTAGATTTCCCCCCCCCCTCGACTCGATGCTCCGTGCTCACACCCAACCAGGCTGTTGCTGCTCCCGCATTTAGCCACGCCCCTTCTCTCTCCCCTCTACAATACGAGTTAAGCGCGCCCCTTTCTACAAGGTATTCGGCCGAGCAAAAGCAGGACAGGAAGAAAGAATTGGCTGGAGCCATATCTGAGGCTAAGTTAAAGTTGGAACAACTACAAATAGCTAGTAATAGTCTGGAGGAACCGCAACTCCTAGCCCCAATGGTACGATGCCCGAACCCTAATCCCCGACCGTCTCAAACAGATGATGAAGAGGGCCACGCGGCCTGGACCCCTGAAATCAGGGTGTACAGACCGTGGCGTTCAGACGAACTCCGTGATGTTGCTAAAACCTTGCCCGATCCAACCAAAGACATGAACGAGTTCGAGAATCTTTTTAACAGTTTAGTTCGAATGTATGAGCCTCACGCCGAGGAAATCGCCATGATCATGCGACAAGTACTTGGGTTAAAATGGATCGAAGTAAAAGACCCGTTTGATATTACGTTGCCTTTTTCTCATGTCGATTTTACTGCACAAAATGCTGCGCTGTTGAACAGAATCAAAACTCGATTCCCTAAAAAGATGGATTGGGACCGTATCACGTATTGTAAACAAAATTCCGATGAGCAGTTAGAGAAATTTTGGGAAAGACTGGAATCAGTCTTCGCGTCACACAGTGGCATGGACAAAGCGAACGCCGATTATAAAAAGATTTTGAAACAACAGTTAATGAATAACTCTCTCTCCTCTTTGTCTGACCAAGTGAGGATGATATGCCACACCTGGGAATCAACTTCTCTCGGGGAAGTTGTTGATCATTTCCGGTATTCCGAACGCCTCCGACATTACATTGAACAACGGAATTTGAAAAAAGTCAAGGATGGTGCCGCTAGACTTCAGGCTGCTCAATTGAGACAATTAGACATTCAAAATAAAGGTGCAGGTCTGAAACAAAAACGGGGACGGCGACAAATGGAGAATAGGCAACGTAGCAGTAGGTCTAAGCATGTTCACAGGTACAGACAGAGTGGGAAAGATGAGGCATGTTTTCATTGTGGTCAATATGGTCACTGGATTGAACAGTGTCACAGTTACCGCAAGCTGAATGAAAGGGAAGAGCCTCCGTTTTGGGGTCGAGCGCCACCTGCTGGACTTCCCTTGAACAACCCATAAGGGAGATTTAAACTAGCCAAGATAGAGAGATTTTTTTGACAGGGTTTTGAATAGGTGTTTGATTCAGGAGTTTGTTTCAATAGTCAATGAATGGCCATAAGCTGTTCGTTTTATGCATTTCTAAGGTATGAATTTCATTCATATAATGATGTGTTTTTTGAGGAGTTGGCTAGGCCTTCCCCTCTGCTATTGAACCCAGTCTGTGTTTGAGTCTTATTTTTCAGGTGCTATGGACCCTGGGCGGCAGGTCTTTGAGGAGCCTGTATCATGCCTTCCTGGGGACATTGGAACCTGCTGTTTGTCTGTTTAACTGTTTGTTTTGTCTCTCTTTCTGATATGTAGCTTAAGACGAATAGATAAGGTTTGCCAGTGTCTTAATCTGAATGCAGCATCTCATAACCCAATTTATATTTTTTTTAAATGGTTATGTTAAATATCTCATGTTTATAGTTTGAGGCACATTCATCGGGCCTGAGTGTTTTTTCTGAGTGTTTTTTTACAGACAACTGTCGTTCCGGGAGTGATGGGTGAATGCCGAACCAGGAGACGGGCACAGACCGGAGGTGGAGATGGAGGTTACTGGCCTGTTTCCCTACAGATGGGCGATCTGGGGTTCGTGAGATGCAACGCCAACGCCATGTCACCAATTCACTGTGAGCGACAGATAAGTATGAAACGGAGAAGAGACCATTTTGTCCGAAGCAGTGCCCAAATACTCTGTCCTCAAATGCAGAAGAGGGAGGGTTTAGATATACAAATTTTAGCTATACAAATGAAGCTTTGCTGGAGTTTTTTGATTAGTTAATTGTAAATGAAGCCAGTTCAT
Organism: Borostomias antarcticus; assembly: GCF_949987555.1. NCBI lineage: Eukaryota > Metazoa > Chordata > Actinopteri > Stomiiformes > Stomiidae > Borostomias > Borostomias antarcticus. The sequence continues at coordinate 12,786,705 of NC_140249.1, forward strand.
TTTAGTGTCATTTTCTTTGCCCCATCTCTATTTTTATCCTGACTTCAGGAAATGTTTTGCTTTCACCCTTAGGGGGTGTTGTTTTGTTGAGACGAGAATATGGTTATTTTATTTTCATAAAATCGCGAGAGAAATGCTAGAGCCAAACCCAATTGCCTTGATCATGACTGGGGACTGGGCGTGTTAAAGTCATTCTAACACTGCCCTTGATGTCACTATAGGCTACTGCAGACTGGCTCTAAATGACACTTGAACAGTCACCCTGTTTAAGTTTTCCTGACAGAATAACAACATTTTTTCCCCAAAGCAGGAGCTTGCGCTTAACCATATTTCTGAGTATCTCCTACAGACTGCTGATAACCGTTCCTGACCAAAGAAGGGAACAGGGAGACCAGACCAGAGGACTCTTTTTTTTTGCTCTTCTGTTTTGTCTCTGTTTGTCTCTCTCATCTGTGGATCCACAGATGGAGCACTTCATCAGCCTGTACTGGGGGAGCGCCGAGGTGAGCCCTCCGGCAGCACGACCCGGGCCGGCCCTACGTGGAGCAGTACAGGGGTGAACCGGGTTCAGTTCAAGAGCCTGTACGTGCTGCTGGCGCCCTGGCTGTGTGGTGTCCCACCGCACCTTCACCCTGCTGAACCAGAACAGGGACTCCCTCCTCACCCTCCGAGAGCTCGCTGCAAAAGCTGCAGCTGTCTCTGCTTCCTCCCCTGTGCTTTCTATGCTCTCTGTACCATCCACAGACCCTGACAAGATTCCTCCACTGTCCCTGGCAGACATTTCTGACCTACAAGCATCTGCTCCACCTGCGGAGAAAAAGAAATGAAGGAATAAGTGCACATTTCCACCACCAAACTAACCTGTATCTAGGGCCTAATGACAAACCTGTACTACCTCGTTCATGTTTTCATTATGCTTTCAAACTAGCCCACGGGCCAGATCATGTTTCAAAAAACAGGGGTGACGGAGGATGTTAACAGGTATTGGTATGCACCAGGTTTCACGGTTTTTGAGGAACAAAACTGTGCCAAATGCATCATATGCATGCAAAACAATGTTGGAAAAGGGATAAAAATGGAACTGTCAGCACATCCTCGGCCAAGTGGGCCATGGGAACATGTTATGATGGATTTTATTGAACTCTCTCCATGCCAGGGGTACAAATATTGCCTGGTATTAACTGATGTTTTCTCCAAATGGACTGAGGTATTTCCTTGCAGGCATGCCTCAGCGTTGTCAGTGGCAAAGAGTCTCCTGAGAGAGATCATTCCAAGATGGGGCCTGCCAACCAAACTCTCTTCAGATCGAGGGAGCCATTTTGTAAATAGTGTCATTCAGGAAATCTGCTATAGCCTACAGATTGACCTTAGAACGCATTGTAGCTATCATCCAGCAAGTGCTGGAATAGTGGAGAGAGCTAAGCAAACTCTGAAAGTAAAGCTCACCAAGCTGATGGCAGAGACAGGTCTGTCATTGATGAAAGTTCTACCTCTGGCACTCATGTATATGAGAGGGAGACCGCACCAGACCACAGGGCTGGCTCCACATGAAGTCCTTACTGGTCGACCTATGAAAATGACTAACACACCGTTTCCCCAAAATAAGATTAGTCTCATGTCATGTGAAGATGATATGATACAATATTGTCTTGCACTGAATAACATTCTAAAAAATGTCTTCAACAGAGTGAGGACCGCCATTTCCTGAGGCTAAGGAGGGGTTCCTGCATCACATCTCTCCTGGGGATTGGGTCCTGGTCCACGACCACAGACGAAGGAGCTGGAACTCGCCGAGATGGCTCGGGCCGTACCAGGTTCTACTCATCACGCAGACAGCGATCTGAGAGGACTTCGTGGATCCATGCAAGCATTGCCGACGGGTCCAAGCAGCAGAGGACGGTCCACCAGGGGATCGCAAACACCAGGAGATCAGAATGCAGCTGAACCAGAGGGCTCAGAGGCCAAAACCATGGGCCATCACACTGTCCTCTCCTCTGACGAGGAATCGGAGGAAAAATGACCTTGCTGGTCACCTCCTCACAAGATGCACCACACACGCACACACACCTGCACACACTAACATTGAACATAACTGATTTCAAGCAACGCGACATTGAAGTGCGATCTAGAAGAGAAGACGCCTTGCATTCCCCAGATGACATTCTATTGCCCAAAAGAGAAGTGCCACGTAAATGACTGCTGGGATACACTGTGAACAAGAGTGACCTTGACAGTCACCGCCACACTCTCCTCTCCTCTGATGAGCAATCGGACTGCACCTCTGATCGCACACACTGGAACCTACATTAAACATTCAGAGACGCACACATGGAATCTATGTTCCATAGGACATCACATGCGATTATTCACAAGAGTGAATGAACTTTGAAATAATCTGGAAAATATCATATTTGTTTACAAGAGTTGCAATGGTTGAAACATGAGTTGATAAATAAGTTTGGGTTTTTCCTCTAAATTGACCAAGAGGTTTTTTGCCCCTCTTACACTGGTAACCATTTTATCTTTTTTTTGCCTTGTGAAATCAAGTTTTTTTTTTTGGTGAATGGTTGTCCACTCTTAGACTATAAATAGTATATAATCATGTCATCTTTTTTATCTTGTTTCCTGTCAAATTTCTGAAACAAGGGGTTTTGGTGCGTGATTTTGCACGTGGAAAGAAAATAATAAAAAAAAAAAAGAGATTTTTTTTTTTTTTTTTTTGCTCCACCTAGTGGAGAGATTATTTCCTTTCCACATGTATAGCATAGCTGACTGTTTACACTGTGTTTGGATTTTATATTTTATTTTGTGTGCCTGTTCAGGCACAAATGAGGGATTGTCCAGGAATTTACATCCAAACACCTTAAACCTTTGTCCTCAAGTCCCCTGCAAACCCTAGTTTCAATCTCCCCCTTTGTAAATGTAAAACACCTCAACTCTCCCCCTTTGTAATTGTAAACTCCTCTGCCTCGCTCTTTTGTCCAAGTCAGAAAGGCCACACCTTGTCCTTCCTGCCCTGACTCAGACCTTTGTCTATATTTCAAAGCCATATTCAAAGTGAGTTTCATCCCACATTCCTTTCTTTCACTGTGTGATATCCGTCCCCTCACGATGACGCATAGACAACTCAGCCAATCAAATCCTAGAAAGACTTACCTGTGTTTGGACTGAATATAAGACTGGGCATGACACGCTTTGACTTCACTTCTCTGACGAAACCACCTTTGTTTGCGTTGTTCAGGAAGTCCTTGCGCACGTAATGTTTTTCACAATAAATCAGACTTAACCTTTTGAACGAATCTTGGTAAATCCTTTAAAATCCATTACAGCAGCCTCTTGTTTGTAACCAAATGCTTGAATAACCTGTGGTGTTCTGCGATCAAGTGTTTCAAATAAATAGTAATACCCTTTGATAACTCTGGAGAAAATACAATGTTTACTATTTGAAGCAACAGTAGAAGCAAATACCAGTGTTGATCATTTGGACAAACTCAGTCTCCAAAGATAAGTGGCAGATTGCGAATTAAACACCAGGATTGGATGGCATTTAAACCCAAGTCATTAGAGTCATGTCCTAACTTCACTGCAGGAGGTTTGTTGTTTTGCTCCAGTTAACCATAGTTAAAGCTCTTAATTCTCCTGTCTATTTCCTTTGATGTTGTGTACTTGTCTATCAAGTGCAGTATTAGCAGTTTCATTTCATATTGTGCCACTCCCTCCAAGATATCATGCATAATATCGACAGAGAAGTTTTCACACGTATTGAAGTACTGCAAGGAATTTAGAACGCAAGAACGTTTAACACCCATTACATACGGAAGACTGGGATTTGTCTCCATTTCTTGGCAGTGTTCTGCATGAAGCGCTTGAGTTCGCATAACTATCTTGGGTGAATCTTCATCAAATTCTGTGAAGTCCTCTTTCTCAGCAAGACAAAAGCGGCAACAATATCTGGCACTGACTGATTCAACCAAACCAAACAAACAGTGAAGACCAAGGTTGTCACCTGTAACTTGAACAATAGTTCCATACACTGGCTGATCATACAGGGGGACCCTAATTCCATCGCTCTCTAGTATTTTAATATCCTGCACAAGTGGATCAAGTATTTTAGAAAAACCATAGGTTTTAATGTCTTGGGCATGAAATAAAGCAACCAAATGAATATTAAGCAGACTTGAGTTGTACTTTGGAGAAAAATTCCGCAAGGTGAAATAGATTGCTCCTTATTTATGTATTCCCCGTTTTGACCCTAGAGGATTTGCAGTTTCAAAATCATCATAGAAAAGCTGAATCTGAATCGCATGCTTCTATTTTGAAAATAGAACATGACTCTTGAAAAGATCTCCATCGCACAAGTCATTAAGATTTTCTCTTGAACTGGAATCAGTCTGCATCATCTCCTTTATATTAGGGTGTTTGTAAATAAACTGTAATGTTTTCAAAATTGGGATGTAATCAAATATATCAGTAACAACAACCTGATCATAGGCTCCAGTAGTCCGATTGCGCTGGGTATCAAATCTTGTACCAAGAACATATTCAACTGGGTCTACCCTTCCCCACTTCTCTGTAAAGTACTGCCTTCTCTTACTTTCAGAATTTAATACACCAAAAGGATTTTCAATTTTTTCAAAACACTGATCAATATTACACTCAATGTCACTTTTGATAGGCTCCTGTAAAGATAGACACTGCTTCACCGAATCTTTTGCTTGATTATGGACATCATTAACAATCTCTTCCATTGAAATGACCAAAGAGTTAAGTTCGGCTACTGTTGCAGCGCAGCTCTCTACAAGACGCTTATTGAGAAGGACTGAGTCAGAAGGAGAACTTATTGATGGCAAACTTGTGAACAACCAGCCTGACCACATTTAAGACGTAGTGTCTTTCCAGACCAAAGTCCATGGATCAATTTGAAGTGCTTTGTCAGAGAATTTGCATTGGCCTGGGGGCTCTTGCAAATAAAACACAACATCTCTGTATCAACTCAGTGCAGCATCCGAGCTCTCAACTCTGCAACCCTAGGGTTCACCTTAGTGGTAGCAACATCAATCTCATAAATTGTGGTTTGCAAGAAGTTGTACACATTTGCCAGATCCTTGTTGTATGAGGTACAGAAGACAAAATTAGCTTTGAAAAGCTCATCAAAACAGGCAAGAGAGTCAGGTGACTTACAAGGGATGGCATGTTTGTCAACCACAATGAAGTACTTGTGAATCTCACTCCTCTGGGTCCCCACAGCAAGCAGATAGGGTTGGCGGCTGTCCGTGATGCTGTCCAGATGCCCCTGGATGCTGGTCCCGGTCTGTGACGCAAGAACTTCATTAGTCTGCTATTAAAATGAGTCACAGTTCGCAAACAGCAACAGCAGAGAAAATGTGTTAAAATTAACACCATTTTACCATAATTTGACCATAATCTTAAAAACATGATCTTATCATGATTTGACCATAATCTTAAAAAGGCTTGATATGATTACGAATGGGGACAGAACAGTGATCTTTCTTCCAATTTCATTGAACTGTAACCTCACCTTGGTGAACTTCACGAGATGGTCACTGGCTTGTCTGGCTGAGAGCTTTCCTGGTCTCTTGCGGCCATGAGGTGATGGTGGCAGGAGGTGGACAAGGACCAAAATGGATGACGTCACTGTCCCATCCTGAAAATACAAGTAAAAAAAAGTTTGCACTGAAAGCTAACAGTCATTCCATTTTGCTTTTAAAAACAATTCTCCCTTCCATTAGTATAATCCTTTTATTCCAGCATACCATTTTCCACTTCTGCTGTGGATTCAGCATTTTGAACCAGGTCTTGAAGGTCGTCTGTCTGTGTGAGGCCACGGCTTTGTTCGAGGACTTTCTGCTTGTAGACAGTAGGCCATTTCTCCAGGAACTTTGCAGAGGCTGCATCACCAAACATCAGACTGAAATCCTGCTCAATCTGCAGACAAGATGGAATAAAGACAGAACAGTATTATGGTATGGCACTATCATCATTAGAGATATTACAGCCCTAAGCAGGCTATTGTGGAACAGAAAAAATGGTCCTGACTTGTTTCAAGGCAAGGCAGTCGAAGATCCACATACCATTCCTGCCATGTCTAGGAATCTTGGAAACGCTGTGAATATTTCACAGGACTTCACTGGGTCCTGAACCATCTTTTGGCGATAGGTGAAGGTCTGCTTCATCTTCTCCTTGACAATTGTTTCATCAGTCGTGTGCTTCATCAGTGCAATGGCCTCGCAACACTGGCTTTCTGTGGTTAGCCAGTTTTCCTCTCTGAAGGGGTCTCTGTCACCTACTGGACCACCTGCAACAGATGACTGGGTAGTTTACATATTTATTCTCCCAGCATGTGTCATGAATGAGACTTAGTCAAACAAAATCACATACCTGCTTGTGTTGGTGACTGACTGAGGGTTTTCTTGTGTCCCTCTGATGCTTCCTTCTGAATATATTTGAGTCTCCATGAAAGATACCCACCCCCATCTTCTGCATTGTAAAAATGCTCCTAAAGTAGAGTGTTATTCAGTTTTAAATAGCAGGTTAAAATCTTTTCATTTTTCTCCTTAAACCTACACGTGCCCATAGATGAAGTGCCCATAGATGAAGAATTGCTCAATCAAGACAACAGGTCTGACTCCTGCAGTGCTGACAGACCAGTGAATCGTTGAAACATCTGTTAGCGTCAGAGTATCGTAAGTGTCGTTTGCCTGACTGGTCTGGACTGGATGGATTGCTCAGAGATGACAGAACTTCTGTCAGATTCTCCAAAGGAACACCACTACTACTTACATAGCCAAACTTGCTCCTTGGGTCGGCTAGGTTTGGGAACAAGTTAGTGATGCCCTTTGCGTAGTCCTCTTTAACACGCCTTGAAGGACTTGTCCTACACACACACACACACACACACACACACACACACACACTTTACTGTATGAGATCCAAACAGAAGTATTGACAGGAGTATTGATGTGTAACTTGCACCTTCTGCAAAAAGAGGGGTGTTGTACTGCACCAAGTCAAGCCATTTTTCTAATAGGTGTGTAGGTATGTAATGATTATATGATAACATACCCATGTTCACTTGTCATATGTGCAACCAATATCTTGACCATATCGCGTCTTCTGGTATCGGTGAGGCTTTTGGTCTGAGCATACTCATTCATGATCCTCTCTCCTCCAGGTTTGTTCTTCAGGATGTCTTCAATCTTCTAAGTGGGAGTATAAAAAAAGAACACACTGAAGTTTTTAAAACAATAATAGAATATAAAGTATTATAAAACACACCATTGTCATCATTTCACAACTTTCATTCATCTGCCATTTATCACTCAATCTTCAAGTTTGGCATTTGTTTAAACTTTCTGAAAGGATGTAAGGAACTCTGCAGAGCCTCCTTGACCTAGATGAGCCTCAACGATCATTCTTGTAGCAGGACTATGCTGCAATATAATGGTGTCATCCGAGTCCCCCTCATTCTCTGCACTGGAGCTGGCAAAGGAGCTGGAGCTTGCAAAGGAGCTGCTTGCAGGGGAGCTCAACGAATCTAGCAATCATGTTTACATTTAACAGGTGTGATTAAAACTAACACAATTTAAATGGAAAATCCATTATTACTAGATTACTGTTTGTTAATGACAAGTGGAATGCAAAAATTCACATTAGATTCAAATAGGCCCCCTACTGTTCCAGAAGGGGTGGGACAGGTGAACACAGAAACGAAGATAACTCAAAAACAACTCAAGCAATTAGACCTCACTTCCTGTTTACGCGGTGCTGCATATACATGTCCGACCATTTACAGCTAAATGAAAGGAGAAACACCCCAGTCACATCAACCACACTCTTCACATTGCTGCCATCGACTTCCCAGTTCAAATGGAACGCACCATTATACAGCCCTGAGTTTCAAAAAAGTAAGGTGAGCGGCTGCGGCTCAGGAGGTAGCGTGGGTCGTCCAATGACCGCAGGGTCGGCGACTCGACGGCGACTCGAATCCCGGCTCCTCCTCTCTCCACATGTCGAAATGTCCTTGGGCAAGACACTGAACCCCAAATTGCTCCCAATGAGCAGGCTAGCGCCTTGCATGGCAGCTGCCTCCATTGGTGTGTGAATGGGTGAATTAGATGCCAATGTAAAGCGCTTTGGATAAAAGCGCTATATAAGTGCCATTTACCATAAGGTAGCACACAACAGGACATTGTCCAATGTCTCCATCTAGTGGCCAAATAGAGCCTACCAATCCCTCTGCAATATAGGAATTTTGAAACAAGCACTGAAAACTACTAGTAAAGACCTCAAGCTCTGATCTCTGTAGATGTAGAAAGTACATGGCTTCCAGAGTAAACTGGACTATTACTTTTACTGAGACACCAAGCATAGTTTATTATGTAAAAATCAAAATGTACTTGGCAATGGAAAAATGAATTATAATAGTGCCCCTTTGGTGGTGGCTCTGGTACTAAGTGTGCGGGACACACACACACACACACCAACGGTCAGCAGCCACTCACCATCAGGATTTGGGCCTTGGGGTAAACAAATCTCCAGCACACCAAGGTCTTGTTTCTTTCGAAGAAACTCAAACACCTCCTTGTCAACTTCAGTCTTCGATTCATCATAGACTTTTAAGTCCAAGGTTGGAATGTCAAATTTCTTGGCAACTGTGAAGACAAAATATGATTGCACAAGCTTATTGATTACTCTGTTGTGCATTTGTAGAGAAAAACTAGAACAAAACAGAAATCAAAAAGTCATCTTTACTTAAACATTGTAACCCCTGTGACTTAGTGCTATTAACCTTTCCAGGTTAATTCCAATTATCAGAGCTGTCTTATCTAATAGATGTCAATTATCAGAGCTGCTCAATTGTGTCTATATGCAGTCTACATTTCGTATTTCCTATCCGATTGTAAGGGGGCTGGTTGGCTAGCTGACCCAAACGCAGGACCACAGACACAGACGGACAGTTCCAAGCCCAGAGGGCGGTTTAATACAATAGCGGCGGTACAGAGGGCAAGGCAAAGGGTAGTCAAGATCAGGCAGGGGTCAATTGATCAACAAACAATGTCCAGAAAACGTAATCCAAGCCGTGGTCGAGGTCCGGGAAGAATGGGTCGGGGAAGCCGTGTGTCAGTCCAGGGAAAGAGCAGCAAACAAACCGGAATCTGGAGGAGTGGAGAGTAGAATGAGTAAAACAAAAAAAACAACTATAGCAACAACTAGCACGGGAACTTCAGAAAACCACAACTTGCCACAAGGAATCTTAGGGAAGAACTGGCGACGAACGTTGGGAAGACCGGGTTCTTATAGGGGAGGTGATTGGATGAGTAGTGGCAGCAGGTGAGCCGTGCCCTCGGAGCTCGTTAGCGGAACCGTGTTCAGGTGTGCGGGGGTGATTATGTCGGAGGGCGCGCAGAGCACGCGCTGAAGTGGAAGGCCGTGGCGTGCGCGCTGCGGGAACGGTGGTGGGAGCTGGAGAGTGCCCAGGCGGAGGCGGAGCCGTAACAGGACCCCCCCCCATGCGGGAGCCACCGGGCGACCTACCCGGGGCATCCGGGAACTCCCGGTAGAAGTCCCGGAGGAGAGCTAGGGACATGATGCGGGAGCGGGGCTCCCACAACCGCTCCTCCGGACCGAAGCCCTCCCAGTTCACCAGGTAAACATACCCCCGGCCCTGGCGACGGACCTTCAACAGCCTCCTCACAGACCACTGCGGGTGGCCGTCAACCAGTTGAGGAGCCGGGGGAGCCGCCGCCGGGGGCACGAGGGGGCTGGTGACGTGGGGCTTGATCCGGGAGACGTGGAAGACCGGGTGGACACGCCGCAGGGAGGAGGGCAGGTCCAGCCGGACCGCGACAGGGTTGATGACCCGGCTGACAGGGTAGGGACCGATGAAGCGGGCCGACAGCTTCCCGGAGTCGGTGTTGAGAGGCAGGTCGGCGGTGGAGAGCCAGACCCGCTGACCGACCTTGTACTCCGGTGCCGGGGTGCGTCGCCGGTTGGCCCCGCGGCTGGCGCGCTCAGCGGCCCGGAGCAGCGCCGAGCGTGCGGACCACCACCTCGACCTCCTGGAGCGGGAACAGGGGTGGATGGAACCCCAGGGAGCACTCGAAGGGCAACATGCCGGTGGAGGAGTTGACCACGGCGTTCAACGAGTACTCAACCCAGGGTAGGTCCCGGCTCCAGGAGGACGGGTGGAGGGAAGATACACACCTGAGGGCCGCCTCCATACACTGGTTGGCCCTCTCCGCCTGCCCGTTGGTCTGGGGATGGTACCCAGACGATAGGCTGACCGTGGCCCCAAGTCCCTCACAGAAGGCCCACCACACCCCTGAAGTGAACTGGGAACCATGGTCAGACACAATGTCCAAGGGAAGGCCATGGAGGCGGAAGACGTGCTGCTCCAGCAGCCCAGCCGTCTCTGCCGAGGTGGGAAGCTTGGGGAGAGCCACGAGGTGCACCGACTTCGAAAACCGGTCCACTACGGTCAGGACGACGGTGTTACCATGGGACGGAAGGAGACCGGTGACGAAGTCGAGCGCGATGTGGCTCCAGGGACGGCTGGGCACAGGGAGGGGACGCAGCAGGCCCGCTGGCGGTTGGTGGGAGGACTTGCTCCTGGCGCAGACCGGACAGGCGGCGACGTACTCCCGAACGTCCGCCGCCATGGAGGCCCACCAGAACCGCCGGCGCAGGAAGGAGAGGGTCCGGTGCGTCCCAGGGTGGCAGGCGAACCTGCTGCCGTGGCCCCACTCCATCACCTGGGTCTGCACGCTGTCCAGGACGTACAGCCGGTTGGGGGGTCCCCCTCAGGGACAGGGTTGGGCGCGCTGAGCCCTCCTGACCACTGCCTCGACATTCATGATACTGGCCCCGATGATCTGAGACGAGGGGACGATGGTCTCCGGAGGCTCAGGGTCCTCCTCAGAGTCGTGAATGCGAGACAGTGCATCGGCCTTGATGTTCTTTGACCCCGGGCGGTAGGTGAGGCGGAAGTCGAACCGCCCGAGGTACTGGGCCCAGCGCGCCTGTCGGGGAGTCAACCGCCTGGCCGACCTGATGTACATCAGGTTCTTGTGGTCGGTCCAGACGGTGACGGGATTCTCTACCAGTGCCAGTGCCGCCACTCCTCGAACGCCTCCACAACAGCCAGCAGCTCTCGGTTGCCGATGTCATAGTTGGCCTCCGCAGGGGTGTAACGACGGGAGAAGAAGGCACAGGGGTGCATCTTGCCGTCCGCTGCTGACGGCTGTGAAAGGACTCCGCCGACCCCGGTGTCGGAGGCGTCCACCTCCACGATGAAGGACCTGGACGGGTCCGGCTGGACGAGGACGGGTGCAGAGGTGAAACGCCTCTTGAGGCCGGCGAAGGCGGCACTGGCCTCAGGTGTCCAGATGAAGTGACGCAGAGGGGAGGTGAGAGCCGTGAGGGGAGCGGCAACCCGGCTGTAGTCCCGGATGAAACGCCTGTAGAAATTGGCGAACCCAAGGAACCCCCTCAGCGCCTTCCGGGAGGTGGGCTGGCCCCACTCGACGACAGCCTGGATCTTCTTAGGGTCAGGCCGAGTCTGTCCAACCTCCACGATGAATCCCAGGAACTCCACAGAGGGAGCGTGGAAGGTGCACTTCTCGGCCTTGATGAAGAGGCGATTCTCCAGGAGACGCTGGATGAAGAGGCGGACGTGCTGGACGTGTTCCAAAGCGCTCCTGGAGAACACCAGGATGTCGTTGAGGTAGAGCACAACGAAGACGTCCAACATGTCCCGGAGCACGTCATTCATCATCTCCTGGAAGACAGAGATTGGTGAGGCCAAACGGCATGACCAGGTACTCATAATGGCCTCTCGGGGTCTTGAACGCGGTCTTCCACTCATCCCCCTCACGAATGCGAACGAGGTGGTACGCACTCCGCAGGTCCAGTTTGGTGAAGATGGTCGCCTTTTGGAGGGGTTCGAAGTTCGCACTCATAAGGGGGAGAGGATACCTGTTCCTGATGGTGATCTCGTTCAGCTGCCTATAATTGATGCATGGCCTCAGGTCTCCTCCTTTCTTCTTCACGAAGAAGAACCCCGCTGCCACCGGGGAACGTGAAGGACGGATGAGACCCTCGGCCAAGCAATCGTTGAGGTAGCTGTCCATGGCCGCCCTCTCAGGAAGGGAGAGGCTGTAAAGGCGGCTCGCGGGGAGTTGAGCACCGGAGCGGAGCTCGATGGCGCAGTCGTAGGGCCGGTGAGGAGGGAGAGAGCGGGCCCGGTCCCTACTGAACGCCTCTCCCAGGTCGTGGTACACCTCCGGCACGGTGGAGAGGTCCGGGGGTGCAGGGGCCGGACGGGCAGAGAGTGAGGGCGTCTGGGCGGCACGCAGGCACCGGGCATAACAGGCCGTGCTCCAGCTGAGTATACGTCCGGTGCCGTCATTGATGTGGGGGACGTGTTGCTCGAGCCATGGCCGGCCCAGGATGAGGGGAGTCAGAGGGGATCGGAGAACGTAGAGGCGGATCTCCTCCACGTGGTTGCCCGAACTGGTCAGGGTAATGGGCACCGTCTGTTCCATGACCGGACCCAGGCTGTGTCCATCCAGAGCCGTGACGGTGAGGGGTTTCTCCAGGCGGGTGAGGGGAAAAGCCGCCCCCCTGACCAGGTCCCCGTCGATTAAATTACCGTCCGCTCCTGAATCGATGAGCGCACCGATGGTATGAGTGCGCCCATGCCAGGAGAGGGTGACATCGAACCTGACCGGAGGGAGGGGCGAGGGAGACTGCGAGACATGGCTCACCAGGAGGCCCCACTCCCCTGATGAGCCAAGGCTTTTGGGCGGATGGGACAGTCCTCTCCCCTGTGGCCCTCCTGGGCACAGTAAAAACAGAACCCCTGGACTCGCCGGCGGTGCCTCTCCTCAGGTGAAAGGCAGGCCCTGTTCACCTGCATTGGCTCCTCCCGGTCGGAGGCAGTGGGGGGGCGTGCCAGGCTCCCGGGAGTGTGGGTAGGTGAACGGAGCCCGGGTGGGAGGAGGACTGGCTCGGCGGGGGGTAGCGGGGTGATCCCTGACCGCCAATTCGTCCATGAGGACCTCCGACAGCCCCTCCCGAAAGGCCACCTGGAGGGCCTGGTCGTTAAAACCACTGTCAGCGGCCAGGATACGGAAGTCGATGGCGTATTCAGTAACAGAGTCACTCCATGCCGCTAGAGCGAACTCTCTCTCCTCTGTCCTGATACTCCTAGACCTGTCAGCAGCATTTGATACGGTAGACCACCAGATCCTCCTCTCCACCCTCGAGGAGAAAGGCATCGATGGCTCTGCACACTCCCTGTTTGCATCCTACCTGACGGGCCGCTCCTACCAGGTGACATGGAGAGGGTCGACGTCGGAACCGCGTAGTCTGACTACGGGGGTTCCACAAGGGTCTGTCCTGGGTCCTCTCCTGTTTTCCCTCTACACTACATCTCTGGGCGCTGTCATTCGCTCGCATGGCTTCTCCTATCACTGCTATGCCGATGACACCCAACTGGTTCTGTCATTTCCCCCTTCTGATACAGAAGTGGAGACACGCATAGCTGGGTGCTTGGCTGACATTTCGGAGTGGATGACGACACATCACCTCAAGCTCAATCTGGACAAGACTGAGCTGCTGTTCCTCCCGGGGAAGGGCTGTCCGCACCGGGACCTGGCCATCACCATTGAAGACACAGTGGTGACCCCGACTCGGACTGCGAGGAATCTGGGTGTGACCCTGGATGACCAACTGTCATTTTCCTCACATGTCACATCCGTCACACGTTCCTGCAGATTCATGCTCTACAACATCAGGAGGATTCGCCCTTTCCTCACTAATGAAACAGCGCAGGTACTCATCCAGGCCCTGGTCATCTCCCGCCTGGACTACTGCAACTCCCTCCTCGCGGGGGCACCGGCGTCAGCCATTAAACCTCTGGAACTTGTCCAGAAAGCTGCTGCTCGCCTGGTGTTCAACCACCCCAAATTCTCCCACACAACTTCCCTCCTCCGTTCCCTACACTGGCTCCCTGTAGCGGCTCGCATCCAGTTTAAAACTCTGGCGCTAACCTACAGGGCAATGAAAGGAACAGCCCCCTCCTACCTCCAGGCCATGGTCAAACCCTACATCCCCTCCCGACCACTACGCTCTGCTACCTCAGGGCGACTGGTTGCCCCGTCACTCCGAGGCTCCTGCGGTCGATCGACACGGTCACGGCTCTTCTCTGTCCTGGCCCCGCAGTGGTGGAATGAGCTGCCCACTGATGTCAGGACAGCAGAGTCGCTGCCCATCTTTCGTCGCAGGCTCAAAACTCATCTCTTCAAGAAGTACTACAACAATCCTCCCACCTAAGCACTTATTATATTATATTGCACTGTACTTTAGATTGTGATTCTTGCACTTTGCCTTCAGCACTAGATTATGCTCTTAGTCACTTGTTTGTTTTAGAAAGAAAATGCACTTGTGAGTTCTGGCAAGTAGTAGTACATTGGCTCTTCCTACGTTAAATGCAATTATTGTTAGTCGCTTTGGATAAAAGCGTCTGCTAAATGACTGTAATGTAATGTAATGTATTCCGAGACACTGCGAGCCCCCTGGTGGATGTGGTGGAGTCGGCCGGCAGCGTGGAGTGCCCGGGTGGGGTGGTCGAACACGGACCTGAACTCGGCACAAAAGTCATCGTAGGAGTCCATACAGGGAGCACCGACCTCCCATGCCGCCATGAACCAGGAGAGGGGCTTGCCAGTGAGGAGACTGGCAACGTACCTGATCCTGAAAACGTCCTTCAGGTATGCCTCCGGTTGCTCCACGAAGATGAACCCGCACTGCATGACGAACTCGCCGCAGGTCTCCACACCACCGTCGTAGGGCTTGGGGTGATGTTACTTGGGCTCCCTCCGGGGAGAGGCGTGGTCGGCCGGAGCCATGGGTGCAGGAGCGTTGGAGAGGCTCCAGTGGCAGATGTTGCATGCGGCCGAGGGCGCGGGGAACACCCCTACGGGCATCAAGGAGGGACCCGAGGCGGGAGCTGGAGAGATGGTGGCTGCAGCCGGAGTAGGTGAGGGAAGCAGGCGAGCCATCTGGTCGATGAGCTGAGCGAGGGTCTGGTTGAGATTCTGGCTGGTGGCGGCCTGGTGTTCTACCGCTTGTTGGAGTTCCGCCAGCGAAGCATCCGACGCAGCGACCTGGCGGGTAAGGTCCCCGATCTGCTGGCCGAGGGACCGCACGGCAGCGTCAGCATTTCCCAGGGACTCCTCATGTTTCCTCAGCCAGGTCCCTTGCTGGGCTAGGACCACTCCCTGCTGGGCTACCGCCTGGGACAGGGCATCCGGGTCCGCTGGGTCAGCGTTCATGGCCAGTTCTTCTGTAAGGGGGCTGGTTGGCTAGCTGACCCAAACGCAGGACCACGGACACAGACGGACAGTTCCAAGCCCAGAGGGCGGTTTAATACAATAGCGGCGGTACAGAGGGCAAGGCAAAGGGTAGTCAAGATCAGGCAGGGGTCAATCGATCAACAAACAATGTCCAGAAAACGTAATCCAAGCCGTGGTCGAGCAAACAAACCGGAATCTGGAGGAGTGGAGAGTAGAAGGAGTAAAACGAAAAAAACAACTATAGCAACAACTAGCACGGGAACTTCAGAAAACCACAACTTGCCACAAGGAATCTTAGGGAAGAACTGGCGACGAACGTTGGGAAGACCGGGTTCTTATAGGGGAGGTGATTGGATGAGTAGTGGCAGCAGGTGAGCCGCGCCCTCGGAGCTCGTTAGCGGAACCGTATTCAGGTGTGCGCGGGAGGGCGTAGCTGATGGATGTCTGCGATATGCCCACCTAGTCTCCTAGCTCCCTCTGGAATGTCCCAGTGGCTAAGAAGCCCAAGGTGGACAGTACCTGGACGTGTGGTGGTACAGGGTTTGAGCGTCTGGTCTGGGTCCTCAGTGCTGGCTCCAGGGTGTTACAGAGCTCCATTAGGACAGGTATTGGTAGCCTGAAGCATCCCACCAGGTATTTATCGCTCTCTGCAAATAGGTCGGCATGGTCGAGGTACTGGCGCTCCCTCCTCAGCACGCGATCAGCGATATCTTCCAGCAGCAGTAGATATGCCATATTTTGTGTGTAGGCCTAGGGTGCAGACTTGGGCCTTTAAATAGCGTGATCGATCACTGATTATTGGATGGCATGTTTCCCAATTGACATAATTGATGTTCAAGTTCACGTGCAAATTTGACGTTTTATTCGTCACATGCAACATACCAGCAATTGAGCAGTGAGATGTTTCTCCGCTGGCTCTTACAACTTGCACACTAAGCAAGGTAAAAAAACAAAACAATACAAAGTAACAATAGAAAACAAGACGGTATATGGACTTTTAATACAAAATGCTAAATATATAGCCTACATGAAAAGGATAGGATGTGCTGAATTGTACAGTTTAGTTAAATGTATGAATAGGGTACTTGTGGATCTTGATAGGCCTATATTATTATATATTATGTAGGCCTATATGATATATTTTAGTTATGGATATTCACATGTTTATTTACAGAATCTAGATCTGTCCATTCTGACAACTATGGAATATAAGGTGCTGTTGTGCTGAGTCTGAGTATAGCGACTGAGTTTAGTGCTTATTTATTAATTCACTGTCATTTGCAGTGTTCGTGTAGTGCTTTTATTTATTTTAGGACACCACGATGTCTCGTAGAATCATGACTATAACTGTGAAACGTAATTGGAAATTATACAAATATTCTCGTATTAATTATTATTATTTTTTCAAGCCTAGGATGTCTGTAGAATTGATGTGAACGCAATCACCTCGGATTTTTCATAAATTCTGCCCTTGCGAACATGGGCGCACTCCAGTCTGGCCTACCTACGACTGCATTTCCGCGTTCTTAAATCCTGTTCTTAGATAAGAACAAATCCGAGATAAAAAAACATTCAGGAATGCCAGAATTGTCCCGGGAACTTTGTAAGTGGAGTTAAGAAGAAATTTCTTCTTAACTTCTTCTTAACTGCGTTCAGGAATGAGGTCCAATGTCCGTAGCAAGATGGTAAGCTCACCCCGTCAGAAACAGGGAGAATACTCCAGGAATGTCCAAGAATGACCCTCAAGTCATTCGTGACTCCACACAGTCCATAGCTCCACGCTGGTGAGGGGCAACCACTCCTTGGTCGCCCACACAATGCACTCCAGGATAGTATTAAAACATCAACACAAAACTACACAGAAACAGAACATCCCTACAATAATAGACTAAACCCAAATTACTACAAAACAGAACAACCTAACCAAGGAGACGTGTACACACACCTGAATCAGTAACACAGGTGAAATGTAGCCGACACCCTCAAGCTTGATTGAACAAGAAAACCCTAAACAGAAATGACACATAAAGCTAAACATCAAGTAACCTCATGTTCCAACATATATCAGAAAGAGATAGAAAAGAAAAACAAAAGTTAACAGACAAACAACAGGTTTCAGGCAGTCCCCAGGAAGGCACATTCCAGGCTCCTCAAAGACCTGCCGCCCAGGGTCCATTAGCACCTGAAAAATAACACTCAACACAGACTGGGGTCAATAGCAGAGGGGAAGGCCTAAAGCCAACTCCTCACAAACAAAAACATCATTAGGGAAATGAAATTCATACAGTAGAATGCATAAACGAACAGCTTATTCATTGACTATTGAGACATATAAACTGATGTTGTATGAGACCATAACTGAATACTCCTACTATTATGACAAATTTCTGTAATAAACTGAACAACCTGAACATTCATCACTCTTTCAATATTTCGCCACTTAATTGATTTATGTTCTCCATGTCTCCATTCCAGACATCTTCTGTCAACACTCTTGTAGTGGTTTGTACTGTAGGGTCAACTCTCTGTTCTTCTGCACCGTCAAGGTTATCGTTGTCACTGTCACTGATTTCTTGTTGTTTACATTCTTCATGTACCTGTAGACTCCTGCATCACTGTCCATCAGGCGTTGCATTTCAATGGCACAGGTCCTTCCTTGACCTTCAAGCCATGTTCACTTCCTGCTTGACTTCTCCTTTTCCTTCAACTGCACACGTCGATCTGGGAGACTGTCATCATCATCAGTCCCACTCCGTTCTTTATCCACTTGATGGTAATAGCACTACGCCTAAACAGTCACATGGAAGTATGACTGTACTCCTCTACTCAGCTTCAATGGAGTTCAGCTGTCTTTTCTTCCTGCTACGAATAGACATTTCCACTTTCAACTTTGCACTCCATTCATCTTCTTTCTGTGATTGATCTTGGTGTCTCATCCAAACAGGGATAGACCAGAATTCCTTCTTAATCTTCTAGATTTTCCCATTGCACCTCCTGACAGTGAAGACACACCTGTAGACTAGGTGATATAGTCCTCCTGCCATCAGGGTTTTTTCTTCGTCCTGGCTGGTATTTACCCTCTAGGTTGAACTGGTAACTCATCATCCTCTGATGACATGACTCTTGGCATTGCTTGGAGCTGATGACATCTGTCAAATGACATGCTCGACTTCCTCTTCACCCCCCCCCCCTTTTTTTTGGGGGGGGTTGGTTTTGAATTCTTCAGAATGAATAACAAGCCTCTTTCCCACCTCTCAGTGTCTGAGACTGTTGGAAAACAGGGAACGGGAGTGAAGATTGCATCACTGGTTGTTGTTGAAGTTGTTGTTGAATCTGTGATTGTCTATTCTGCAAAACAACAGCTTGTTTTTTCTCCATTACTTTCCATGTTCCATCCAATATCTGGGTTTGTGAGAGTTTCTTCTTCAGCTCTGCATCTTGTTCCTTCAACTACTTTCTAATTTCCTTCAACGACTTCCTCAATTCCTTCAATTCTACTTCCTCATTTCCTTCAATTCTTCCTCATTTCCTTCAATTCTACTTCCACTGGTACCTCCTCGGTCCACGTTATATCATCTTCATTCGAGTCAGACTCCTCACTCACTTCTTCACTACTGCTACTAGAGTCTGTTTCATTAGCAAACCTTCCTTTCTTTTCAGCACATGCCATAATCCTTCTAACACTTCCATCATATCCTTCAATATTCACTCCTCCATCTTCAGAAGAGTCACTGTCACTTTCACACTTTCCCTTTTTCTTCTTCTTTTCTTCAACTGGTGTCAGAGGGTTGGTCTAACTTCCTGGTTTTACACTTCACATCAGGATGGGTAGTGATGTTCGTTCTGGCATTTCCCATCTGCAGAATGTCGTCATTATCATCTTTGATGACATATCTTCCCTCAGTATTTAGCACGGGTATCTGTGAATAAGCCATAGTAGATTCCCTCTTGATGTCATAAGAATGCGAGCTCAAAACTAGAGCCGTGTGGGAGAATGGAGCATCAATTTCACTCAACAGCTTGTCCATCGTGCTGTTGACTTCCTGTATTTCAGTTTGAGCTGTGATTACTGCTTCCAATGCTGCTTTTTGTCTCTGTCCCACTTTACTGAACAGTGTCAAGACTACAAGTTCCAACATAAACCTCTTAAGAATCCAACACTATTAAAATGAAGCTTTACCAATTATGTAATTAATAAAGAAATGAACACTCAATCACTCACGGACATAAGACTTTTCTTGCTCTGTCTAAACTTCCTATCCAGATCTAATCTTGCTCAACTCAACCCTAGGCTTCAGCACAGGGAGCGATCGGCCTCATTAAGCACTTTAATTTTTTACAAATTTAAAGCCACAAAGCCTGATTTGACACAAGCTTAGGGTATTGTGCGCCAGAGAACAATCCCCTCATTATGCTTGAGTCTTTCGGACCTCCCACCCAGGGCACAGTCCCAGGCTAGACCCCGTTCCATCTGAGGGCTCAGCCCAGGCTACCCCAGAATGAGAGCTCAGCCTTCTGCTTCCCGATGTCTTCTTTTCAAAGCCCACCGATCACAGAAGCACTACTCGCCTACTAACGCATTTGCTTTTGGCTTGTAGTGGCCTGACTGTACATTGAGCCGAGCACGCCGGCCATCTCGTGGTCTTACTGCCATCTGCGACCCGACCGGCCGGTGACCCAGTCGATAGCGATCCCGGACACTAGCGATTATTAGTCGCTCAGCTCAGAACCGACAGTCTGATCCTTATTCCACGTTGCTATGGATATTAGAACTTTGACCGTTTTCACCAGCCTTGCCTATTCACAGAGGACGTCTCTTATACCCCTCTGCTAGGTGTGGACTGTCGTCCACGTACCACACAGTGCCAACCCCTTACTGGCGACACAGTGCTGACTAAGCGGTACCAGAGCAGTATGTTGATTCATACTTCACCAGACACGGGGGCCTTCAGTCTCCTCCCCAGCACTATATGGGTCTTTAACGTGCCCTTGGAACCTTGCAATTCCACCCCCGCTTGTTAGAGACTAGGTCCAGGGGTGCCCAATTCCCCAAAGTCTTATTGTCTGTCCACTCACAGTCCTTTCACTCCACACACATACAATATGCAAAGCGTAATATATGTATGTAGGTCTATACCTCTCTACTAAAGCAATCCCATAAACCAATGCTTATTCTATCAAAAACAACCAAACCACTTCTAAACTGAATATCAAACAGACCACCAATCACTCAAGAACCGCAAAGTTCAACACCAAACCATCTACAGTACATCCATTAACAATTAAACACCATCAAAACCACATATCCAGTATCAGCAAATGCGCTCAAGTAGAATGATCATATAATGTAATACTTATAATAATAAAGAGTTGAATAACTATAAATAATTAATCAAGTAATCAATGAAATATTGAAGAATTAATCAATTAATGAACTAACCATGTATCCTTATTATCAAATCAAGTAACCAAACCAATCAATCATAAAACACCAAGCCTCAAATGCAGGTCAACCACTCAAAACAATTAAATCAGATGGCCAATCTACTTCAATCAATGAGCATTAATCAGCAGTTCAGGCTTACTTTTCAGTACAGGCGACGGATGGTTTTTGCAAAGAAGTCCCTCTAAAATGGATGGTCTGAGATGGATGGTCTGGTAAGGACAAAAACTATTCCGGGTATAACTGTAACAAACTTACTTAAACAAATGAGAAAGACAACAATTAATCACAAAGCAATAATAATTAAAAACTAGAAAGTACATTTCCTGGCGAAAATGTGAGGTGGGCTAGTTGCTGAAGCTGGTTGGAACAATTACTGCCAGTACTATAAACTACTAACTATTGTAAATATAACTACTATAACTGTTAGCACTACCAATACTACTACATATAACTATAAATATATACATTTTAAACTACTATAAACTACTACAAATGGCCTACTACTCATGGCTTGTACAGTTTTAATAAGCTCAATAGCTCAAAATAGGTATAGAAGGTATCAATATTAGTTTACAGCCTGATTGCCATTATGAATAAGTATTTGAATATAAAGAAGGACAGTAGTTGTGGTGTTGGTATCGAAGTTGAGGTGAGTGCTACTACTGTTATATAAAGGATGCCTGTTGAGAGGATAAGCCTACATTAACAGATCATCACTGCAGTGGTGTAAGGGTTGACTGTTGTATTAGGGTTAACAGTAACCTTATTGTTAGAGTCAGGGTATGTAACATCTACTGCCAGTACTATTATAACTACTAACTATTGTAAATATAACTACTATAAACTATATTGCTAGTACTATTATAACTAAATATTTAAAAACTATTATAAACTACTATAAATAGCCTACCACAGTTAGTACTACTGTTAATTGAGTAGAAGAAGGATTATAAAAACCAAGTAGTGTTACAGTACAAATAGGGTTAGAATTCAAGTAGGCTAATGAAGGTGCTGATAAGCCCAAGTTAATTTAAGAACTATGGCGCCTATAACAGGATATTGAATAGATTTTTGAAGACACCAACATCGTTTTAGTAGTCACAGCTAGCTCAAGAATATGTAGCCTACATTTGAGTTCTGATTTGTTAATGTCGTAGACCCAGGACTAGGTGGCTGGATTACATCTCCGCACTGGCCTGTGAGCGGCTAAGGATTCCCCAGGCAGAGCTGGTTGATGCTGCTAGGGAAAGGGATGTCTGGGGCCCCCTGCTGGAACTGCTGCCTCCGCGACCCGACCCCGGATAAGCGGATGAAGATGGATGGATGGATTGTTAATGTCACTCCTTTTGTTACCATCAATAAATAGCAGCAGACAACAGTTATTGCAATCCCCAGCACACACTACACAAGGTCAGGTTCACAGTTCAATGCCACAGGCTTTATTTTTCAGGCTTTATTTAACACATTTTACTGATTGGTTGTTGATTGGAAGCTTGTGATATCAGGGGCCTCATATATCATTGAGGTACGCCTTCTTTTACACAGTCTTTTCCGCTATTTCAGGCGTACGCCATTCCCCCCCCCCCCCACATTGCGATCTATCAAGCCAAAAGGGAGGATATTTAGTCGCCTTTCTACGCGCTTTTGTAGGACACCTCTCAACTTGTCGTACCGATTTAGACGGGTTTTTACACCCTTTTTGAACACGGGGAACTGGCGACGCAGGTGGTGCGTCGGTATATTACAATGTTTGATGGAGAGAATAAGAGCGAAAGTTTATGAACGCACAATCATGTAGGCTAATAGCCCAATTCAGCACAAACATATATCGCAATGCAAGATCGTGTCCTCTAACCGGCTCATTAATGGTCCGATATGGATTTGTTCCCCAAACTTAACCTATGCGCACACCTAATGCAGGCACTCCATCAAACGGCAATAATTGACCAATTAGATTGTCATTAATATGTGATCATGTGGACCTGTTTGCTGTTTGGTAAGCATATAAATGACAGTCCTCCTGTGCGTAATGCGAGCCTAAATGAATCCGGCGCTACTCGGCCTACTGGCCGAGATAGAACTCCAAAGAGGTGACGGCGATGGCGACTGCACCCACATAAGGGCACCATCAGTGAATGAATACGTCTATGTGAATCACAAAAATGTGCACACTATAAATGCCCAAATCATATGTGACGCCGACATGCTCATCACAAGTGTAGTGGCACGGTGGCCTGGCTCCAGGCATGGCTCATTCATCCTGGCGCACAGCAGGGTAGGGGCTAGACTGGAGGCAGGCGCCGCGCGTGACGGCTGGCTTGTTGGTGTGTGCATAGCCAAGATACATATTCTTTGTCTTTTTTACTTTAATCTTTATTAGCATTTTCCATCCATACAACAACAATACAATAAAACATAAAAACTTACAATAACAGCTTATGGGTACTTCCATCCATGCAGCTTTTTTCTCTTACTCAAATATTACAATTTTAATATTAGTGGTATCATCACACTTCCTTCTATTATCCATCCATTTTTCCCATCTCCCTTCAAACTTTCCTTCCTGCATCCTCAATGCATAAATACATCTCATAAATCTCCTCCACAACACCCACCACTGCTCCTTGGTTGGGGGTTCCACCTTATACCAAGCCCTCATTATTGTCTTTTTACTAGCAACCAATAGTACTTTCACTAGGTATCTGTCCCCTCCTTGTACATCATTCTGTTATGTTTGCCAAGATATATATTCAAAGCTGATAAGAATGAGAACCAGTCAAGACCCCACCACAAAATGAGGACCCAAGCCCTCAGCCCCCTCCCCGTCATGAGGGTTACCAGCGGGGCCAAAGGGCCCGCACTGAGGTCATGCGCCAGCTATGAAGACACAAACAAGTAAGGTTCACATTTTTACCATTTTATTTTCTGTTGGTGGGTGACTGTGTGAGGTGTGTGAGTGCGTTTGTGAGTGAATGTGTGAGGTCCGTGAGTGTGGTAGTGAGTGAGTGTGAGGTCCGTGACAGCATGTGTGAGGGAATGAAGTGCAGTGAGGATGTCCTGTTGGCTCTGGTGGTGTAGTGTGGTGACCTCCACCAACTGCTGCACAACTGCCCCACAACTGCCCCAATCCCTTCTGCCATGTCCCTCTGGGCCTCTAGGGTCATGAGCCTCCAGCACAGTGTCTGAGAGGAAGCCCAGCCCTCAGGGACCCTTGAGGCAGGGACGCTAGCAGCCGGAGGTGGGGGCGTGGGCGGTGGAGACGGAGGCGCTGGAGATGGCACTGGAGGTGGAGGCCGGCGCGCTGGAGGTGGAGGAACTGGAGGTCGTGGCGCTGGAGGTGGAGGATACAACCGGCGGGGGCACGACCGTCAGGTCAAGGACCACTGCAGACTCCCCCTCCTCTGAGTCCCACCCCACGTCAGAGTCTGGAGAAACAATTTCAGTCATTTTCTTTGAGTTTGTCTGTACACTTTATTATGCATTAATCATTTCATTGTGTAGCCATATTCATTTGATATATTTTTCTGTTGGCAGTCAAATAAATGCTGTGATTTACCGGGTGATTTAGATGAGAGTCTTAATTTCCCAGAGGGGAAAATGTTTAATGTGGTCTAACATTATGAAGTGGTCATCTGTGTTATCGTTCCCTGTTTCTGGTCCTAAATCAATCATAGCCTACCACAG
This sequence comes from Borostomias antarcticus, assembly GCF_949987555.1. Taxonomy (NCBI): domain Eukaryota; kingdom Metazoa; phylum Chordata; class Actinopteri; order Stomiiformes; family Stomiidae; genus Borostomias; species Borostomias antarcticus. The sequence continues at coordinate 12,811,212 of NC_140249.1, forward strand.
AATGTTTGCTTTCCTCACAGCCACATAATACAGAATGTCCGTGTAGCCTACGCCAAATACAGAATGCACGAAACGTACAGTAGGCTACCTAAACTGTAGGAGCAATCAGACAAATGTAGGCTAGTACAAATAGCTTACCTTCCGAAGATGATTTGTTTCCTCGTGTGGACCTCACCAATAAGCACATGCACCTCCCTCTCCGAAAAGTTTATATTTTTTCCGCGTTTTTCCATAAACGTAATTGTCTTGCCTTTGCTCCACGCTATATTATGTCGGTTCCTTACGGGTATCCACGTTGTGCGCTGTCATAGTTTTTGACCATATATGGTTGAATTTGGGCGTGGAGAGGGCGGAACATGAGGCGCGTGCACGTCCGCTGTCTTCTACGACACCGTCGGATTTTTCTTTGAGGAATCGGCGCAGCAGCGTGTACGCCATGTTTGATAGATCCGAAAAGCGTGTAAATATTCTCGTTGTACGCGGCAGTCCGCCCTTTTCTCGTTTTCGTCGTACGCCCTATTTTACACCTGAATTTACACGCTCTTTGATATATGAGGCCCCAGGATGGTCTCACCAGTCTAGAGTAATTGTGATCCTGCTTTAGGTTATCCTGAGGCTGAGTAATCGTGAGTGGGCCTGCCTTAGGTTGTCCCAAAAGTTTGAATGTGGGATCTTACCCGTCATTGGCTAACCAGCCTTCCTTACTCACCTATTGTAGGATACCAGTTTCACTTTTAGGCTGAGTAATCGTGACTGTGCCTGCTTTAGGTTGTCCCAAAAGTTTGTACGTGGGATCTTACCCGTCATTGGCTAACCAGCCTTCCATACTCACCTTATGCAGGAACTTATTAGGCATCAGAGACTGATTATACTGTTGGTTTTAAATGTTTTGTCAAGTTCATAATAGGAGGTGCAGCAGGGGTGTGGTAACCTTTTGCTTCCAATCTTGTTGTTTTGTCAATGTTCATATGTGACAGCGGCTGGTGATTTGGTCCGCAACTCGGCAAACCCCGAAATGCGCTAGGGGGCAAAATAAATAAAAAAAAGTGATTTTTTGTTTTTTTGTTTTGTTTTGTATTACCAAAGTTGAAGTTGTGAAGAACCCACTTACTATAACAGACAACAGTTTTAGGTTCACGAAATACGTATAATTAGTCTGCAAACTAAGCTCGTTTTTAGCTGATTGACAGCCTTTTCCTGTTTGTATACTGAGGCGTTGCTTGTTCTCTTGCACAGACTTGCCCACACTTGGACAGACTGCATTGTCAGAATATTGAATACTGAGCTGAGTACTGTTGTTATTACCTTGAGTATTGAGCTGGGGACTGTTATTACTTTGTTGTACACTTGATCACAATGAACACTATGCACCTTGTCTGTAAAACAGACAACTGACTGCACTTTAACACTTAGACTGTTGCCTTTTTTTGTACACTTCACTACTTATGCTTGTACTTTATATCATGTATGTGACAATAAAGAACGTTACATTTGAAATTCATCTTATATTGTGTTGTGAATGCAGTTGAGAACAAGATTAATACTGACTCAAAGAGTGTGGGGTCATCAGTGAGAGAGCACCCCACTTGGCAGCCACTCTCAGTTAATACCCCAAGTTGACAGCCACTCTGACAGATAATGACAGATCGTCCAGTGGGGGAGTGGCTGGGGGTGGGGTTACCAGGCTATAATGTTCTCGTTCAGTGTTGTAACTGAACTAAATTGTTGTGGTGTTGAGATTGTTGTGAAATGTCTCCCACAGGTTGATCCACATTAGCATCAACTGTCAATAAATCGCATGGCAGCTACGTGGCAGGGAATCTATATGTGAATCAACCTGTGGGAGACATTTCACAACAATCTCAACACCACAACAATGAACTAAAGTCTGAGAAAGACAAAAACATGTACTCACCTCCACCAAACCTAACTGATCCTCATGCAGTTGAGATGACGTCTGTGTCTATAAGATCAAGACGAACCATGAACGTAAAAGCTCCATCATATGTTCCCCAACACATTCCGCCAGCTAGAACATCAGATCGGGTAGAGCCATTAGCACAGTATTTGGCACAACGAGACCTAGTTAATTCAGGGCTGTACCAGTTCGACGATAAGCCAGAGAATTATCGTGCATGGTACTCATCATTCATCAGCGCAGCCAGTGAAGCTAACCTGACGCTAACCGAAGCTAACCAGACAATCACAGCGGGAAGTATGCTAATGCCAATAAACCCATCCTAGTGAACAAAACGGATGTTTCAACAACTCAAGTTGACCCCAGTAAGAACTGCCCACTGCACAGCAATAAACCCCACCCTCTCAAAAGGTGCAGAACCTTCAGGAACAAATCTCTCGATGACCGAAAGGCTTTTCTCAAGGAGAAAGGAATATGTTTCAAGTGCTGTTCTACGACTTCCCACCTTGCCAAAGACTGCAAGACCTCCGTGAAATGCTCTGAGTGTGACAGCATTAGACACGATGCGGCCATGCATCCTGGCTCACCGCCTTACACCAAGGACAAGGCTCCTCCACCGTCACGAGAGAACGGCGGGGAGGAGGAAGTGCAACTCAATGAGGCTGAAGTCAGCGCAACCTGCACAGAAGTTTGCGGTCCAGGTCAGTGGAGACGCTCATGCTCGAAGATGTAATGCTGTAAGTTTTGAATGTGTTTGGGAAGATTGTGGGGTTTATATATTAGTCATTATTTCTTATGGGGTATTTAGAAATGTGTTTGTATTTGGCATTGAACTGTTAGCTATTCCTAGCTACATGTACCTTTGGACTGCAAGAATGACTGAGTGCAATTTTGTATTGTTTATTCACAGTTTTTACCACACAATAGCCTGTGGAGAAAAGGAAAAGTAAATGATTAACCTTGCTACGCCTCCATCTTCATTGGATACGGTTTAGCTTGATGTTTAGTTCAGTTACAACACTGAACGAGAACATTATAGTAAAAAAGCATTACATCTTCGACTGCTGACGGCGAAATGAATGAACAAGAAGAAGACAAGAGCATGTCAACATGTCCGTTTCTGGCCTTGGATGGAAGGAAAGACTAAACCGGAAGTAAAAACAAACTAAAGATCGCCAAACCGGAAGTGATACAATCGCCTTGAAAATCACATAAGATTAACTAAAACATGAATTGAAATTATATATAAATTTCGCCTTTTGCAAGGTAAGTAACATTTATCCATATATTCAGAATCACTAGGAATTTGGTTTTTAACTTTCTCACAAAATAAACAAATGGGTTGCCGGGCAACACACAGGCTATTGTTCACGCCCATTACCTGGCAGTCAGAGGTGTGAAAATGTTGGAGAACTTTGGAGGAGGATTTCTCAGCTAAGTTGATTTGGCAGTACTAGCATTCAAATAAGCATATCTTCTTCAACTATGTTCAGATTTCAATGTATGAGACCTCATTTGAAAGCTTACAATCTGCACTTTCATAATCACCACGTCCCTGAGAGACATGAGGAAAGTCACATTAGACAATGCAATGCCGCTCTTCAGAAATGCTCAGACAGTAAGCATGACTCCCACACTTACAGTTGTTCACCACAACACGGAGGGACTGTTGTCACATATTGATGATATCAAGACTCATGAGTTGCAATCATGAGTTGCGCCTTGCAGATATTTTGTGTTTCACAGAGACCCACCTGTCAGGTTCCTTGGTTGCTGATAATCTCCAGTTGGAAGGCTACAGCATGTTTAAACGCAACAGACATGTGTCATACACAAACAACCCTCATCTAGCACAAAGAAGCGGTGGTGGAGTGGCCATATATGTGAGAAACAACCTTCAGGTACGACCCATGCAGTACTTCCAGAACGTGACAGACCTAGAGTTTTTCGTTGTCAAGGTCGAAGCCCCAGTGAATGCATTGATTGCTGCCATTTACAGACCTCCGCTCTACAGTCTTGCACAATTTCTACCAAACCTGCGCAACCTCCTGGACTGTTTGGAGATACTAGATCACCATCCCATCATCATCTGTGGAGACCTCAACAAGGATCTGATGCCCAACAACAAGAGTAAGCCCATCTTTGCACATCTTCAGTCACGAGGATACACACAACTGATCAGAACCGCCACCACTGAGAAAAACACCCTCCTCGATCACATTTTCATCTCACGACCACAGCACTGTCTGCAATCTGGTGTACTGCAAACCTACTACAGCTATCACAACCCTGTGTACTGCGTATTAACCTCCCACATGGCGTAAGTATTACTGTACGAAAGGCTAATTTCCTCTCTTGTGAAGATACGATGTAACCTAGTGCAGTTCCGGTCAGAGAATCGCAGGGATGGTGATCCCTACAATCAAGAATAAAGATTGTGTGAATATTATTTTTATCCTTGTTTAGTTAGATAGTCAAAGAACACGCTGAGTGGTCGATCAAGCTGGTTTTAACAAAGTACAATAGTTTATTCTATGTTACGATTCTGCAGAAGCGGACCCTCGCACCGGAAGTGATTCCAGGCAAGAGTGAGACATGGGAGGAGGGTTCGTTGGTTTATACATTGAAAGAGGAAGTGACAGTTTCAGGGGGAAGACAGGGAAGTGATGTCACACAGGGAGGGATTTGTAGTTCTGACAGACTGATCTATGAGAACGAACTACAAGGTTTAGAATTACAGTCCAGGGGGAAAACAGAACACTTTGTTGAGACTTGAAATTCATTCACAATTCCCCACTTTGTGGATTAAATATCCACAACTATAATAGAAATGAAAGAATCAACAATGTGAAATCAAATTATAAAATAGGCCTATCATAAAAATAATCCAACATCTTTGGCAAAAACCCTATTCTACACATATGGAAAGGAAGTAATCTATTTCTCCACTAGGTGGAGCATAATAAAGATTTAACAAACTCAAGTTATTTAACACACCAAGATCATTTTCTTCTCATATGCAATCACTTACCAAAACTCCTGACCTTAATTTGGCATAAGCAAGGTAAAAAGATAACATGATTATTAATCTAAGACATCATATATTCATGACTGAGTGGGAAAAACCCTATTTGTTTTAGAGGAAAAACCCTTAAATTCAAATTAGAACCAACAGATTATGTATCAAAATATTCCAAATAGTCAATGTCAATGGCACAGACATCAAGATCTTGAATTGAATTAATAGTTAATTTAACTTTTTCTATCATTATTTAGGCAGCATAGGCATATCTGGAACAGCATTTAAACATACACTTAAGAATATTAAGAAAATAATAACGATGAAGAACATGCATACAATTGAAAACACACATATTTGAGAATATCCAGGACTTGCAAAAGCATTCCATTTAGGAACATTATCTAAGATCTGAATACCTTTATCGTTTGCTTCATGGAACTCAATGTAGCATTGGGATCTGAACTAACCGAACAGCAGATATAGCCAGTATTATCTCTAAGGGAAGTCTATTTTGTAGCACAATCTTTTCCATGTAATTTACTTCTGTAGCTAAGGCTGAAATTACTTGGTATTGTGCGATCATGTGTCATGCGTTCATGAGAGAAATAATATACTGAAACTAAATTGAAAATTTGAGACAGCTCTATGGTGTCTAGTTTGATTGCTGATGAATTCCCTGCATTTGAGTGTGATCAATCTTCTTACTCCTGGACATTACATGAGCAAGATAACATTCATATGACACTGTTGCAATTTAAAGTTAAATACGCTATTTCCCTATAGCTCAAAAATACGCCATTTGGAATGGCTCTCTGAACCTTAATTTCACATCTCATAAATCTGCTTGAACACTAATTTGTCCTAATCTATGTGTTGTATCTGAAAGTATTAATACATGCTGTGATATATTGAAGAGGTCACTTCAAATTGTTTAACTCGCTTTTCAAGTTCAGCCCTGTGGATGCAATTCTGTTAGGCTTAATTTTAATACCTGGTTGATGTAGTTAGGTGCATAGCAGTTAAACACAGTTAAACACAGTCCCCTGAGAATAGTCTGGAACAGCTCTACAAAGATCAACTTTATAATTATGAATTTTCAATACTTCTATACCCACTCTAAACTAAACTCCAGTCACAGTTTCAACAGTATAACCTGGAAATCTCTGTTGCTTTCAAATCTTATATATGCAGAATGTAGTATTTTCCATTCATCTTCGTCTCAACAGTCAAGTGGAGTGCAACATTCAAATAGGACAAACGCTTGTCCACGTTGCCATAATGATCCTGAGAAGGAGGTGACAGGCAAGGTCACTTCTTTCAATAGCTCCTCCTCAGAGGAAGCCACAGTGTGGTGGCCCATGATTGTGTTTTGCTGAAGTGGCGCTCAGAGTTGTCATCCTGACAGCAATGAGGCGTTATTCTTTGTCTGATTCCTCATCTGAGACCAGAGAGTGAGCTTTCGCCCTGGTGGTGACACAGGATATTGCATCCTGGTTGTTGGAATTCTCAGGCCGGGTGGCCTCGTCCTGGTTTGGAACCAGCCTGCAGTGGCTGGCGTGTACCCGCAAAGTCCTCTCTGCTACGTCTGAGTTAGCAGCAGGAACTGGTACGGGCCCAGCCAACGGGCACTCTGGTTTCAGGTCTCTGCTCACAACCCATTGGCCTGGTTGGAAATGATGCAGGTTGGCTCTCTCAGGTCGGCAGACCTGTGAATCCACAGATGAGACAGCATAGACAAAACAGGACCGGACCGCAGCTTTTAGCAGCGGAGTTAGCAGCCATACTGGACACAGGATCAGAGGTTTCAATAGGAGCTTGGCCTTTGCCACCATCTTAAAATATTACACATTAAGTTTCTTCTTCAGCTCTGCATCTTGTTCTTTCAACTACTTTCTAATTTCCTTCAACTACAACCTCCTCACTACCTTCAATTCAACTTCTTCATTACCTTCTTCACTACTACTAGTCTGTTTCATTAGCAACAACCAGTTAACTTGATAACATCCTTTACTCCCCCTCTTTTTTGAAACATGATCTGGTCAGTGTGCTAATTTGAAAACATAATGAAAGCATGGAATATGCAGTATAGGTTATGCTAACTATGAAATGAGCATTCATTCAAAATCAGAGTGAGAGGAGAATATCTGAGAGGTTTGAGCGTGGCTTAATTGATCTCGTTCAATATGTTGAGTCATGTCTCTCTGCCTTCTGGAGGAGGAAGCAGAGTTAAGAACAGTGCATCTTTGAAATGCACGGTCAACAGTTCAGTCTTATTAAAGCAGCAGCCACGCTGTGTGTAGGTGCGATGTAAATTATGAAGTCACAACATGCAGGACATGGATAAAATCGCTTGCGCAATGCTACTAGGTCTAAAACAGCATCAGTGGTAGTTGCCACTGGTTTCAAGTAGGACCCAAGTCCTTTTAACAGAGTCAAGTCTGTTTAGTCAGAAATACTTAAACAGAGTGCATTAGTCATCTTTAAAACCAGTCGGGCTCGTCAGTCCATGTAATCTTGTCAAGTGGAGCTAGCTTTTGTCTAATGAGGGTTATGTCTGCTAAATCAGGGATAGACTCTGCAGTAGTCTATTTCCAAGCAGTGCCTTTGTTTATTTATCATTATTAATTGATCAAGGTAATTAACCTGCTCACGCACCAATTAGATTTAGGTCTTAGAAATTCTATGGCCATTTCCTAAAATAAAACAACATATTCGTATCATCAAACCATGAGTCCTTGTTTCTAACAAGAAATTGTTATTCAAAATAATCATTTAAAAAGGGGAGCGCCAACACATTATGTAAAACAGCGCCCTCTAATGGTGAAAACAAAAATTCCCTTAAATCAGGGTGAACAAATGGAAAAAATGCATTACTCAAACCAAAACAATAAATGAATAGCTTCATTATGGGGTTCTCAAACCATGAACAAATAATTTATCTAAACCGCTCTCAAAAGAACACTAGGGGTGTTATAAGTTGAGCTCAATTTCAATAACCACATTTCTGCGTTTGAGGACAGAGGGTTATGAGCACGCTTAGGACGTGATGGTTCCTTGGGTCTGACAACCACTTGGTTACTATTCTTAAATTATCCTAGATCATATCTATCTCTTACCCACAGTCAGTTGGGCAACGTGGGGGTGAGGCGTTTGACCAGCGTCCCCACGAACCAAGGTGTCAGCCCATATAAATGGGAATTCGGTTACTCCGGTTGTATCCAATTCTTGGAGTAGCCTCCATCACTCGTCCCGTGCCTGTGTCTACTCTGTAAACAAACTTCAGAAATAATACGTGACACATTTGTTTTACCATTCAGCTGTCTCTGTGGGCCATCAGACTCACAGACAGAGCTGCATGGGCAGTTTACATACAATAAAAGACAGACAAAATAAAAGACATTTCAATTTCTCACCACTCTTGTGGGTAACACCAATTCTTAGAAATTATGCGCCGGAGGCACATAAACATAACAAAATAAATCATAGACCGCAGTTTTGATAAATTGGAGTGATGTCTTTTCTTTTTTTTTTCAAGAATATGTATCTGAGCATATTAAGTTAACATGACAATACAGTGAATTGAGGTTGAAGTTAGCATCATCTAACACAACTTTAAGTGGCAGTCATTTCAAATTATTAAAATACTTGCGGTTCCAACCGGTTTGGCATTTATCCGGTAGTCCAGGAACGTCAATTCTCTGTAAAACTCAAAACCAATGAATGTGCATCTGAAATCAGTAAAACATGAAATCTTAAACAAAACAAAATTCTCAAAATTGGGTCGTCAGACAATATGTATCAGACTAAGATATTGGCAAATATGAATATTTTCTTTTTTCTCTTACCTTTAACCCCCCCCCCCCCCCGTGCTGTGCAGCTCGTCTCACAGAGTCCCTTCTTATCTCAGCTTCACATTGTTCACTTAGCAGATGGATTATTGGCAAGCATAGTTTACCAAACTCATTAACCAGATATTCAAAAGAATCAGCAGACCCTGGACGGTCAGCTTGTGAGTTATAAGCAGAAACAAAGGGATGGGGCAGAGACACTGAAGGGTCAAAATGGTGACATGGGGTCACAGAGAGACCAATTTGAGACACAGCAGGAGGGTATGAAATAGGAGAAGCAAGCTGCTGGTCAATGAAAGAGGAACCAGAGGGAGGTGTGGGGGCCGTTATTTCAGACATCCTTGTTTGGGTGAAGGTTGTTATCTGAGAGGTATCAGGCGTAGAGATAACATTTGGTAGGGACGTTTGGACAGGAACGGATGTGGCCTGAACCAACAAAACTGTTTGGATAGGTGTCACAACAAGGAGGGGCCAGTATTGGGGGTTGGTTGAAATAGTTTACATCTGCTTAACAAGGGACATGGCCTGAAACAACAAAACTCTTGTTTGGATAAGAGGTCAGAACAGGAAGAGGCCTATCTGTCCCTTCACCTCTCACACACATGCTTCAGTGCACTAAAAATAACTCCCATTTTAAAAGAAAATATGAGAACAAACAATGTAATAAAAAGTTACAGAAAAAAAACTAAACACGTTTAGTCAACCAAATTACTGCTGTGCTGAGAGATACATGTTTGTTTTTTTATCCTGTTATATATTTTTTTCCCAAGATGGCAGTCATCAGAAGCCAAATTGGTTGACCCTCGAGAAGAGAAGAGGGAACAGGAAGTCTCTCTTTTTTTTTTTTTTTTCTTTTTTTTTCACACAAGCAGCAAACCAGGAAGTTAACCACGTGGGCACAGAGGATAGAACTAACTAACACGTGGGTAAATCAACATGTGGATGAACCAGCTAGCATTGAAACAATAGAACAGAGAAGATAGCTAGTTTGGAGCAGAATTAAAAGAACAAAGGATGAGCACAGAGTGCCGTAGAAATCCCAAAATAACCCCAACACTTAACACAAAACAAAGCCAGCACAACACCAAACAAAGCCAGCACAACAGACACTTAAATGCACAACCAAACCGTAGCTAGCATGTACAGAAGTTCAACACTAAACAAAGACCCAGAAAACAGGACCTGAAATCCCAAGACAAGACAAACACAATGAAACAAAACAAGGCCTACTCAACTTACTTAGCAAAAGCAAATCACCCGGGGTTTAAAAGTTCTCGAAGTGTAACAGCCACCTCCGTGTTATGCCCTTCACAACCGGAGTACAAAAAACAAAATAACGAGCCTTAAAACAACAAAAGCCCCGTCGAGTCGCAGCAACCTCCCGCAACGCGGATCCCAAAACCAAAAATTCAAAAGAGAAGGCTTTTCGAGAGTAATAACGCTGTGTAGTACTCCACTATTCAGTACTGAAACGCTGTAAATGCGTCGCTAACAAAAACCTAACCCTGGTTAAGATATATAGGGCAGGGAGAACATTAGGCTTTTAAAGCGGGCATGCGGTTCAACAACCGGCTTTAAGAACAACCAGGAAATACATACAACAACCGGTGCGAATAAAACTATTGTCTAAGTTTATCACACAGCTGAACAAACAAAGGGACCACTCTTAACTAGGTTCAAAACAACGTACCAGACTCCAGCAAATTCCAGGCTGACTCGGGTCTCGGGGGAAAACCGCACCAACTAGATGTGTGCGTCCCCGAGATTGAAATCCCCCAGTCTTTGAGAAAGGAACGTCACGCGTCCGTGAATTCAGCCCAAAACACACCGAAGTCCAGCAGTCGTTCCCATTTTAGAGCATTTTCGTCGCCATATTGTGAATATTATTTTTATCCTTGTTTAGTTAGATTGTCAAAGAACACGCTGAGTGGTCGATCAAGCTGGTTTTAACAAAGTACAATAGTTTATTCTATGTTACGATTCTGCAGAAGCGGACCCTCGCACCGGAAGTGATTCCAGGCAAGAGTGAGACATGGGAGGAGGGTTCGTTGGTTTATACATTGAAAGAGGAAGTGACAGTTTCAGGGGGAAGACAGGGAAGTGATGTCACACAGGGAGGGATTTGTAGTTCTGACAGACTGATCTATGAGAACGAACTACAAGGTTTAGAATTACAGTCCAGGGGGAAAACAGAACACTTTGTTGAGACTTGAAATTCATTCACAATTGTATTACAAATATATCTGGATATGCATTGACATGACTATAATTACTATAATAACAACACGAGACATATTACTAAATGAATATCACATACTGTAAAATATGGTACAAAGTAAGAATGTAACAACCTAGCTCAGCAATGTAGCTCAGAAATCAGAAGCTAAGTAGCTAATTCAAGTAACTAGCAGTAACTAAATTCCACAGATACAGTGCTGCTACCAATACACAGAATGACAGAGATTTCAATGTATGAGACCTCATTTGAAAGCTTACAATCTGCACTTTCATAATCTGTAAAAAACTGAAAAATGACCTTTGCCTAGTTGAGGACCAAATTACCAGCGGCGGTCACATATATCAAGAAACAAGTCACAAGAGTCCATGATTGAGGAGGGGCAGCATGGGGTTCTGGTGTGGTAACCTCTCTGCAGCAGGAGAGCAGTAGAAGAGACTGGCTGGTAGGCAGAAACGCAGTGGTGTTGTGGATCCTTTTACAGGGGGCTCTTGCAGGGGCCTTCTCTGCAGAGGGCTCTGGGGAAGGCTTGGGGATGCAGGCTGCACTGATGGAGGTAGGACACCAACACTCTCTCTTTGTGTTCCACCTGGGCATCGACCTCTGGTCCACTCTCATCAATGAACTCCACCTGCAGCAAGACACATTATTCCAGAGTGCATCCCAAGGACAACAACCAAGAAGATACAGAAATTTGGTGGCAATGATATAAAACACCATTTTCTATTTTGACACCATACCTTGAAACAACTTCTTGATAGCCTGAGGGCTGCAGGTACACACTGGGACTTGTCCTGGGCTGGGGACAGTTCCACCTTGCATGGCAGTTGGGGACAGGTTTGGCAGCCCCCCTCTGTGCTGAGGTGGGTGCCTGAACCCCCTCTTTCAAAGTCAACCTCTCTGCTGTGAGGTGGGATCCTCCGTCCGTTCCTCCCACCCTCCCAGCCTCTAACTCCTTCACTCTCTGTGAGGCTGGGGCAGCAGGCCAGGTGGTGAGGCCTGCTGCAACGGAGGATCCACCTACTTTGGTTACATTGAGAGTATTGTACATTTATGGTAAATTAAACTTTGCTCTGTCAAATTGTTCTGTTAAACTATGCTCTTTCAATCTATACTTTGTTATACTACTTATTTAAACTTTAATCTACAGGTAAAATCTTTAATACAATACTTACATAATTTAATCTAATCTAACTGTAATACAAAAGGTCTCACAAATGTTTGCTTGAATAATTTGGCTTCAAATAGGTCTTGCTTCATAAGTTGGGCTTTGTTAGCCGTTTTATTATTAATAACTCTGAAATACGTCAGGCAAAAGGTACTGTAATTATAGGAAAGTCAAATAGGAAATATACTACTGTATTAGTAGACCTAACATTAGTAATGTGATATGTGCAGTATTCTCTTATAGCCGCTAGGGGGAGACGTACACCTTTGAGTTAGATGTCGTTTGTTATGTTCCGTCTAGTCCTAGCTCACGATGGAACTTCGTTGTTTCACAAGTTGTGCGTAAATGCAATATGTGAGTATATCGTTCACCATGTTAATGTCCGTACACTGTGATTCTGTGTATTGGTAGCAGCACTGTATCTGTGGAATTTAGTTACTGCTAGTTACTTGAATTAGCTACTTAGCTTCTGATTTCTGAGCTACATTGCTGAGCTAGGTTGTTACATTCTTACTTTGTACGATCCCACTGGACGATCTGTCATTATCTGTCAGAGTGGCTGTCAACTTGGGGTATTAACTGAGGGTGGCTGCCAAGCCCCCAGGAATCGAAATCTAAAGTGAAGGCCTATTGAACCGCGCCATCTTGGCTAGATTTGTAGTCACTTGGCTATTTCCGGTTACTTTTGACTTGCGCAGTTGAGCTTCTCTGGCCGACGCGCGTCCACGAAAAAGTTCACATTTCTCTGAAATGTAGACGCGCGTTCCCGGCTCTCCCCGCTTTGATTTAGCAATGAAAACCGGCTTGCATATTAACCTGTTTTTGTCAAATATATCAATTGGAGAAATTATTTTTTGATCCTGGCATCTTAGTTTTAACAAGTTAAATATAATTGAACATGTTTTGTTTGCTAGTAGATGGTATTCATTCCGTTCGCGATAACGTTATTGCAGCCAGGCTAAATTCCTCCAGGGAGCCAGTGACAGGCGAGTTGAAGAGCTTCACTCCCCGCCAGCAGGAGCTCTGGCCGCGGCTACCGCATCTCGGAAAACCCGCTGAGTTCGTGGTGCTATTTCACACTCGCCCTTGATCAATCCCAATACCGATCCATGGTAATAATGAATCAATCGTTCAGATCAGATCGGCAGTGCTGCATGCATGTTACAACATCATTGTTAGCTTTATTAACATAACCATAGCCTACATTTATCTCTCTAACGTTAGGCTATCCATCTTACACCAGTCGGCCATTCGATAGCTGGAAGCGGTCAACGCCAACGTTGACTGAAAACACCCAAACTCAGTGTATCGTTTCATCTTCATGCTACACATCAACTCCTTTACATTGTATGTGAATAAATTCCTGTTATTCTAAAAATATCCCATTTCTGTCCATTCCTGGAAAAGGCTAATAATTGCTGTCAAATGATCACTCCAGTTTATCACCGTATCCCACTACCATTTCAACTATGCACAGGAGGTTGTCTTGTGGTCATTTTCATTAAAAAATGTGAACTTTTTCGTGGACGCGCGTCGGCCAGAGAAGCTCAACTGCGCAAGTCAAAAGTAACCGGAAGGCCAGAAAAGCACAACTGCGCAAGTCAAAAGTAACCGGAAATAGTCAAATGACTACAAATTTTGCCAAGATGGCGCGGTTCAATAGGGCTTCATTGTTGATAGCGGCCAGTGAATGGAGTGGCTGTATCCAGTTTATATAATACATCCATGGTGGCTGCCAAGTGGGGTGCTCTCTCACTGATGACCCCACACTCTTTGAGTCAGTATTAATCTTGTTCTTAACTGCATTCACAACACAATATAAGATGAAGTTCAAATGTAACATTCTTTATTGTCACATACATGATATAAAGTACAAGCATAAGCAGTAAAGTGTACAAAAAAAGGCTACAGTCTAAGTGTTAAAGTGTACAGTCAGTTGTCTGTTGTATAGACAAGGTGCATAGTGTTCATTGTGATCAAGTGTACAACAAAGTAATAACAGTCCCCAGCTCAATACTCAAGCTAATAACAACAGTACTCAGCTCAGTATTCAATATTCTAACAATGCAGTCTGTGCAAGTGTGGGCAAGTCTGTGCAAGAGAACAAGCAACGCTTCAGTATACAAACAGGAAAAGGCTGTGGCCTTTCTCCTGCAGTGCTGTCCGTCCTGATGATCTGCAGTGAATCTACAAGCGGACAGTCTTGTTCTGAGCTGCTGTGGAGTTTGGCGGGGGACATGTGACGTCTCGTCCCTCATCAGAACAGAACTCTCTGATCTTGTCAAAGAGACTACGTATGTCTAGCCATGTCCAGTCCAGGTGGGGCTTGCACAAGAAGACCTTCTCTGGGGGGCAGGACATCAGGCTTGCGCAGCAGCTGAAACTCGACTGCCGGTGCATCACGGTGTTCTCTGGCCACAACCATGCCAGGTCTCTCAGCATCAAAATTGCAATAGAATAGAAGGAAGAAAGTACATTAAACTATTGCCCACAGTACTGGCACTCCATATAGATAAAATAGTACCAGAAAGTGTTGATTAAATAGACTAGCTAATGCATGATAGGATGAGCGTATTCTCACCTGTTGTGCAAAATCAAAGCTGTAGTGCATAGTGATCTTCTTGCTGGCTGGTATGGAGGGGCCAAGGGAGAGCTGCAAATCCTCACAGGCCTGGAGCTTGTCTTTGCTCATGCTGTAACCAAAACAAAGGTGTCAGACTACCATACCTCTCATGCTCTCTCATTCTGTTTCCCTCTATAATATAGCTACCTAGCTAGATATTAGCTGCCTCGCTGGCTAGTTTAGGAACAAAGGGCTAGCTCACTAGCTAGCCATGTCCCTGTGCTAGGCAGCTGGCTGGATATTAGCTGCCTCGCTAGCTAGTTTAGGAACAAAGGGCTAGCTCACTAGCTAGCCATGTCCCTGTGCTAGGCAGCTGGCTAGATATTAGCTGCCTTGCTGGCTAGTTTAGGAACAAAGGGATAGCTCACTAGCTATAGCCATGTCCCTGTGCTAGGTAGCTGGCTAGTTTAGGAACGAAGGGACAGCTCAGCTAAATAGCATGTTAGCTAACGTTAGCTAGCTAGCCTTTGTTAGTTAGTGCTAGTGCCTTTGTTATGCTAGAAGGAGCTACTGCTAAACAACTAACGTTAATGTAATGTAAACAGCACAGATAGTATAAAGATAGCTTACCCCAAAGCAAAGCAGAATGCTTGGCGGCAGACAACAGTGGTGTGAATCTGGTACGTCGTTCGACGAAACTTTCGCTTGGCAGCAACTTGCTTTGTTGATACAGTCATCTCTGTATCACAGGTCATCAAGAATAATACTCTGTGTACGAACGAGTCCTGCTCTGCTGGAGTTTTAGCTGCTCTTAAAACTCTTTCCATGTCCTGGATGCCATCCCCGTCTTCTCTTTAGCAAAAGCTGTAGCATCCATGGTTAAACTTGGGACTGAATGTAAACAAAGCCGGCGTGTTGGGGAAGGGTGTGGGGGCGGAGAACCCGGAAGCAATAGCCAATGAAACCAAATCATGCTAATCGATCTGCCCGCCCCCAAACCCGACTCGAAATCAGCTGAAAACAAGCTTAGTTTGCAGACTAATTATATGTATTTCGTGAACCTAAAACGGTTGTCTGTTATAGTAAGTGGGTTCTTCACAACTTCAACTTTGGTAATACAAAAAAAAAAAAAAAACGATAAAAAACTTTTTTTTATTATTTTGCCCCCTAGCGCATTTCGGGGTTTGCGGACCAAATCACCACCGGCTGTCACATATATTTTCTTTTCATCAAAGTCAGTGATGTGCAATCCTTGAAGCGAGGTAGTTCTACTCAGTGCCACATACGCCATCCCCGGCTCAAAAACTCTCTTCAATGAAACCACTGCGGACACTGTTGTCATGCCTTGGACCTTGTGAGTAGTGCATGCGAAGGCCAGTTTCATGGGGAATTGGCGCCGAACAACTCCTTTTCTGCTCAAGGGCTCCTCTACTCTCTCAATGTACACAACATTGTCAGGCCCGTTGGGTATCTTGTTTCGGTGTCTCTGTCCTGCACTGGTATTGTCAAGCTGAAGTCCCAGCATGTGTACAACCGTCCTGCCATCCTGAACGTGGGTAACTATTCTGGCGACATTGCCAAAGGAGCCATTTACCAGTCCATCCTCCACATCAATGTTTTTGGTGAGCATCACACGAGCACCCTCTGCCACTTGCAATCTGTCTGCTAGATCTCCCTTGCGCCCTTCAAACGGTATACTAACTCTCTCCATCCATCCTGTGCGAGGATCCTTCTTGTAATCATCTGCATCAACACTGACAAAATCAGAATGGAGGACAGACATTGTGTTTGTGTTGTGCTTGTCCACTTCTTTGTTGGTAGCGAATATATATGCAGCACTTAGGCAAACTCACTGGGTCACTCACAGCCTGGACCAGCAAAGATCTGTCTGCTTGAGATAAGGCCTCTCCTTTCTGTTTCACTCTGATCCTGTTTAGCAGCTCAGCAAAGGCAATGTCCTCTCTCTGTCGCATGATCTCTGTGAGCGTGATCATTTGGAAATGGTCTTGCCAAAAATCAAGCATGTGCTCCTCAAACACACACAGAGGTTTAGCGTTCCCAAGCGGTGGCAGTTGATAGAAGTCTCCGACAGCTAGAACTGACATACCACCAAAAGGTTTCTTGCTTCCTTTTATCTGTTGCAGCCTCCAGTTCACATAGGCAAAGAGGGGTTTGGAGACCATTGATACTTCATCTATGACGAGTATCTCAGCGTTTGACAGCGTTGCCCTCACTTCATCTAAAGTGTTTCCGAGTCCTTGATATGGAGGCTTAAGGCTTCTGGGAAGTTTGAGGATAGAATGAAGCGTTATATGTTGAAGGCAGCAGTGCCGGTGAATGCAGACAATAGAACAGTGGGCATTGACATGTCACTTTCCTCACAGACACGGGGGAGTTTGCACAGTATCTTTGTGGCCTCTGTGTAGATGCACTTAATAAGATGTGATTTGCCAGTACCAGCGCCACCGGTGACAAAGTAGAAGAACTGACCGGGAGTCTCACCATACACGCGTTTCGTGCACCAGTCTCTGACCATGTAGAAAATGGATGCTTGGGTCTGATTTAGGCTTTGGTACACCTTGCGCACAACTGCAGGGCTTATCTGTGGTCCCTCAATTAAGGGTGCAGTACCTCCTCTTTCCACTCTGGAAGCAGTGTATTCAGGGACATCATCTTGTTCGTTGTGTTCGTCAGGGTTTACTTCTTCATGTTCTGAAATGCACTCCAGTCCGACCAACTCTGTTTCAGGTGCCAGCGTTGTCCATGCATCCTCAATGGGTCCTTGTTGTTGAAAGTCCTCAATGGCTTTCTCAATGGCAGTGTTGTGTTTATCATACACAGACCTGTTTCTGTTGACAATTACACACACCCGCTCAGTATACTGTGTTCCCGGGAGTTGCACAGAAGCACCGGCATTAAATGATTCATACGACTGGAATCCATGACACTTCAGCTGTGCATCTGAGCGGTAGGGCAGGTAGAGTTTCAGCAATGTGCCATAAAACAACTTTGCTGTGAAAAACGGCATATCTGATGATGGCAGGTTTCCCCTTTGAGCGCTTTTGAATGAATCCTTTGTCATTATTTAGTCGAATTACATTTTTACTGTTCCTGTGTCTCCCATAGACTACTCTGTAGGTTGATGCAAAGTCTGCCATGCACATTGTTTCAAATTCAGGTGTGTGGGGCCTGGCTTTGTATTTGTCTGGTAACCCTGACATCCAAACATCCTCAGAGTCTGGCGATTTGTTCTCCAGGTATTTAACAGGAAGGCTCATTCTCAGTGCGTCGTCATCTGTGGGTATGTATACAACGCTGCGTGAACAGGATTTCAGTTTCAAACTACAACTGTAGACAACAGCCTCCTGAGTGCTAACCTCTGTTTTTTGAGTAGGCCTGCATTATCTGTTTCATTTGTTAATCTCGTGCTTTGCTTTTGAAATATAGGACAGCATGTACATAATGCAACAGTAAGGATTCAGTATGAATTGGATATCCATGTTGGCATTCCAAGCCCTCAGCAAGTGGGGATTATATCCGTTCACCCAACAGTCTTTTGGATCACGCTTCATGACAATCACGCTGGCGTTGGTGAGTGACTCCACATTGTCTACATATTCCTCATAGCTTAAGTTGCATTGGGCGAGTAGCTGTGGGGTGTTTTCAAAAGTAGCTTTGGGGTCGTTAAGCAGGTCCCACACAGGTTTCAGTTTTGCTTTAGCTGTCTCTGGAGTCAACACTGGTTGTTCATTGGCTTCACTGACCTGTGGTGGCATAGGTTGAGTTACCATTGTTTTTCTCACAGGCGGTTTTGGAAATCCAAATCTGCAGTGTTTGTTGCCTTTCTTGCATGACTTTGAATGGTTTTTGCTATGAGTCTGTACCTGTCACAATTTTATATAGTTCAGGGTCTGCATTTTGGTCGGGCAGTTTGCATATACTTTCTGATCAGGGTCTTCCTCAAATACAGGTGTGTTCTGGCACCAAACCAAAAGATGGATGTGAGGAGATCCACATGCTTGATATTCCACACGAATGAAGAAGTCTATCACTTCACCGATGGGCTGTGCAGGTGACATGAGCAAATCTCTCATCAGCGCATCAACTCTCTTATAAAACATGCGCATGCAGGTGACAGGGTTACTTCGCAGTATTTCACATTTTGTGGCCCAGTCTTACTCTGAAAAGTCTACCTGTTGACCCTGTTGTGCCTTTATTGCTGTTTTCATTTCAGGCCATCTCATTTCTGCTGCGCTGAACGTAAGGAAAAAAGTTGGTGTTCCCAGTTGTCTGAGCATGGAAAACAACTCCCTTAGTGTTTTCTCCCAGTAGGCTGGAGTCCCTCTCAGTGGTGCCATAAATCTGGTTACATCTTTGTTCTCCACCAGCCTCTGAACCTCACGTTTGTTCTGCTGCAATCTAGTGCTTATTCTGGATCCATCTCTGGTCGTGGCTTGCCTTTTCTGAGCTGTATGGACATACTGGAGGTGGCCATATGCATTTCTGTGACAAACTGTGCAAAAAATATGTAATTTGTGTCCATAGCAAAACGATTGTCGACACAGAACAGCCTCGCCTTGAAATATCCGCTTGGCGATAACTTCCTCATTCTGTTGACCTCATCTAAGGTGTTCTTTCCAGTGGGGAACTGAACGGGGAAAGCCATAGCCTCCAATTTAGGAACTTTAAAAAAAGTGACTGGTCTGTTTCCCTCAGCAGGAGCGATACAATAAACACTGTCACTGTAGGTTAACATCTCATGTGCTATGTCAGCTGGCTGAAGGCACGTATCCAGGGCAACACCGGGTCTCTGCTCATCTATGTCCTGTTCT
Organism: Borostomias antarcticus; assembly: GCF_949987555.1. Taxonomy (NCBI): domain Eukaryota; kingdom Metazoa; phylum Chordata; class Actinopteri; order Stomiiformes; family Stomiidae; genus Borostomias; species Borostomias antarcticus. The sequence continues at coordinate 12,830,799 of NC_140249.1, forward strand.
GAGTCAGTTGTCTGATTATCTGCGGTCACATTTTCATCAGAGGGCAACATTTCAGTGCTGGGTTGATCCGACAGATTTGCCTCCACAATTACACGTTCCTCCCAGCTGTCCATTTCCATTAGATCCCTTTGGTCAAAGTTGTCAACAGCATCACAAATGTCTGGCTGTGGCATATCACGGTTTTGCTGCTGCTCTACCACAATATCTTAGGGCTCTGTCACTTCACTGTCATCACAGTTATCAAAATCCATCAGTTCCTATGCTATACTGTCAACAGTTTGGTCATTAGAAGAGGCTTCATCTCTGATAGATATGTCGTTATACTCAGAGTGGATCTCTTTCAACTTTGATAAGGCTGTTCCTCATGTTTAGTGTCTGGAACTGGTAATGGCCTTTGTAGTTCATGCGTCTTTTCAACTTAACTTTCATGAGCTGAGATTCACTATCGGGTCTTGGTAATGTATTCACAGTCGCTTCCAGCTCTGAAGGTACACACACCACAGCTCCATGTATCGCTCTCTGTTGTCCTTTTGGAAGGGTGATGATTTTAGCAAACGGAATGTGTCTGGCTATGACGTGTCTCTCAAGTATGTTCAGGTCACAGAGTTCAGCAGGAATCGGTGATAACTCCAGTTTATTTGCCACAGCTAAGGAGGGAATGCTTCCTGCCTTGAGATGGTCATGACAAGTGAAACAAATCCACTCTTTCTTTCTCTCACTGGGTACTTGACACCTAACCACATTAGGATTTTTTATGTAATTTGACCTGATGCAGGATCGTACTTGATTTGGAAATGATGCTTTATGACAGACTGTGCAGACATATGTGGGTCCGTGTTTTATTTGTGTCTGAAAAATGGCTATAGCTTTTTCAATCAAAGAGTTGTCAATCTGAGGGTTTAATGTACAGGTCTGTTGCATATTCATCCTTTGATATTTTCTTTTTATTTTCATTGCAGATCTCATGTCATGAAGGATCATAAATGCTGCTTCACTGTGATATATTTTGTGAAGGTTAGAAGCACAGCGCTGCCTGTGATGCATTCTGAAATCTGTGTCATTTGTGTACCTGTATTTCATGCGTTGTTTCTGTTAAAGACTGTGATGCATTCTGAAATCTGTGTCATTTGTGTACCTGTTTTTCATGTGTTGTTTCTGTCTAAGACTGTGATGCATTCTGAAATCTGTGTCATTTGTGTACCTGTTTTTCATGTGTTGTTTCTGTCTAAGACTGTGATGCATTCTGAAATCTGTGTCATTTGTGTACCTGCTTTCATGTGTTGTTTCTGTCTAAGACTGTGATGCATTCTGAAATCTGTGTCATTTGTGTACCTGTTTTTCACGTGTTGTTTCTGTCTAAGACTGTGATGCATTCTGAAATCTGTGTCATTTATGTACTTGTTTTGCATTTGTTGCTTCATAATTTGTTTCTGTTTCAGTCTGAATGCAGCCTCGTTTGCATAACGGTCTGTGATGTAAGACTTTTGTCTGAACTGGAAGTCAGAATCTTGACGGTATCGGCTGGTTATGTATGACTTTTGTTTCCCCCTGTAGTCTGAATCTTGACTGTAACGACTGGTTATATATGACTTTTGTTTCCCCCTGTAGTCTGAATCTTGACTGTAACGACTGGTTATGTATGACTTTTTCTGTTCTCTGATAGCTGTATTGTTTGTATACTTCTCTCTTTTTTTCATCTTATTAACTTAACTTCGTCTGACTTTGTCTACCTTTCTGACATAGTGATCCTTTGCAGTTTCTTTTATTTTTTCCAAGCGCAATGCCCTCTTCTTTAACTTTTTCTGTTGCTGAATAGTCAATTTTGACACATCTGGAATATGTTGCTTGCTTAGGTTTGGCATTTCTGGTATAGGACGTTCCACCATAATGTTACAGGAGATTACCTGCATCATATTTTCATTTACAGAAGAGTCGGTGAGAGCAGAGAGCATGTGTGGGGTACTCAAGTTTGAGTTTGGTTTATTGTGAGTAGCATCATGTGTGAGGGAAGTTAATTTTGATGGACCTGTCATGTCATGCTCAGCTTGTGTGACATCGGAGTTTATCTGAACCTCCTGCTCGCCTATAGGTGATACACCAGTAGCATCTGTGTGAATACTGTGATCCATGTTGGGCACATCATCACTGTGAAATAGCATGGGAGTCAGTTCATATTGACATGTAGGGGGTGTTTCTAACATGTTACGGCACTGGACAAGCCTCCTAATCATATCACTCAAATGGGTGAAAGTAAGCATTAAGGCAGTGCCGGCACTTTGCATGCGGTGGGATAGTATGGGTAAACCACCAGGACCTCTTGAGTGTGGATCAAAGAAACCATACCTTCCTGCCTTGTCCCTAAATACAGCGATGCATGATACACCCATTATCAGCAATGCGTTGTTCACATCTGATGTCAAACACTGAAGTCTTTCTTCCAGGTTCAGGTAGTCGTCTGCGCCTTCAGGTACAGGTGCTCTAAATTCGCCATACTTGAAAAGTCATTTCTCCACACTGTACTCTTGCCTACGTGTAGCAACTCTCTCAGGGAGCACATCACTAGCCAAATGTATGTGAACATTGTTTGTCTCATTCCTAACACGTCTATACATAGCATCACCCGTATCTAATACAAGGTCAAGGTCTGCACTTGTGAGTTCTAGATTCTCTTCAAGGAATGCAAGAAACGTGAGGGAGTTGCAAGTACACTGCTTGTTCCGAGAGAACTCACCATACCTCAAGGACGCCTGGCTACGGGACGCTTGCACACATGTAACATCAGACTGACCTCCCTGTTGTACACAGCCAGCATAAAACAGCTCTGACAGATTTACCTCTCTGCTTCTCACTGGACCATGAGACTCAACCTTTTCTGCCGATGTTCCACAGTTGGATTGATCCAGCTTCCTCCAGCGCTCTTTTGTAGCCTGAGATTTCTTACCCTTCTTCACCATGGCCACGAGGAAATCAGAAAATGAACACAACCTTGATGTAGACTATCTTTTAATTGTCAAAACAGTTTGAACAGATTAAATATGATGTTTTGATGATAATATACTGTATTATAGACAACTGATCATTTGGAAGTGAAAAAGGGTGTACAGGTAGGTATAGGTATAATCAAGGCTTTCTCAACAAGGCAGGTATAGCACAATCAAGGCTTTCTCAACAAGGTAGGTACAGTATAGCACAATCAAGGCTTTCTCAACAAGGTGTATGGCACAATCAAGGCTTTCTCAACAAGGTGTATGGCACATTCAAGGCCTTTTCTCAACAAGGTGTATGGCACATTCAAGGCCATTTCTCAACAAGGTGTATGGCACATTCAAGGCCTTTTCTCGACAAGGTGTATGGCACATTCAAGGCCTTTTCTCAACAAGGTTTATGGCACATTCAAGGCCTTTTCTCAACAAGGTTTATGGCACATTCAAGGCCTTTTCTCAACAAGGTAGTAGGTGGCACAACCGAGGCTTCTCAACAAGGGTCCGCACAATCAAGGCGTTATCAACAAGGGGATCACACAATCAAGGCGGGGGATGGGACGTTCTTTAAAAGGGGGTAGGGGAAGATGGGACATACTTTTCAATAGGGTGAAAAACAGGCAGAGTATTCAGACAGAAAAGATAGAGGCCAAAATGTGGACAGCAGGGTTGAGGGGGGTGGGATTTGAGAGAGTCTGGCTTTCCCAGCAGCAGTTTTACCTGAAAGAAGAAAAATAATACAAGTCTCCTTGTGATAGCTCACATTGACTTAATCATCTTTTATCCAAAGCGACTAACAATAATTGCATTTAACGTAGGAAGAGCCAATGTACTACTACTTGCCAGAACTCACAAGTGCATCTTCTTTCTAAAACAAACAAGTGACTAAGAGCATAGTCTAGTGCTGAAGGCAAAGTGCAAGAATCACAATCTAAAGTACAGTGCAATATAATATAATAAGTGCTTAGGTGGGAGGATTGTTGTAGTACTTCTTGAAGAGATGAGTTTTGAGCCTGCGACGAAAGATGGGCAGCGACTCTGCTGTCCTGACATCAGTGGGCAGCTCATTCCACCACTGCGGGGCCAGGACAGAGAAGAGCCGTGACCGTGTCGATCGACCGCAGGAGCCTCGGAGTGACGGGGCAACCAGTCGCCCTGAGGTAGCAGAGCGTAGTGGTCGGGAGGGGATGTAGGGTTTGACCATGGCCTGGAGGTAGGAGGGGGCTGTTCCTTTCATTGCCCTGTAGGTTAGCGCCAGAGTTTTAAACTGGATGCGAGCCGCTACAGGGAGCCAGTGTAGGGAACGGAGGAGGGAAGTTGTGTGGGAGAATTTGGGGTGGTTGAACACCATGCGAGCAGCAGCTTTCTGGACAAGTTCCAGAGGTTTAATGGCTGACGCCGGTGCCCCCGCGAGGAGGGAGTTGCAGTAGTCCAGGCGGGAGATGACCAGGGCCTGGATGAGTACCTGCGCCGTTTCATTAGTGAGGAAAGGGCGAATCCTCCTGATGTTGTAGAGCATGAATCTGCAGGAACTTGTGACGGATGTGACATGTGAGGAAAATGACAGTTGGTCATCCAGGGTCACACCCAGATTCCTCGCAGTCCGAGTCGGGGTCACCACTGTGTCTTCAATGGTGATGGCCAGGTCCCGGTGCGGACAGCCCTTCCCCGGGAGGAACAGCAGCTCAGTCTTGTCCAGATTGAGCTTGAGGTGATGTGTCATCATCCACTCCGAAATGTCAGCCAAGCACCCAGCTATGCGTGTCTCCACTTCTGTATCAGAAGGGGGAAATGACAGAACCAGTTGGGTGTATCGGCATAGCAGTGATAGGAGAAGCCATGCGAGCGAATGACAGAGCCCAGAGATGTAGTGTAGAGGGAAAACAGGAGAGGACCCAGGACAGACCCTTGTGGAACCCCCGTAGTCAGACTACGCGGTTCCGACGTCGACCCTCTCCATGTCACCTGGTAGGAGCGGCCCGTCAGGTAGGATGCAAACAGGGAGTGTGCAGAGCCATCGATGCCTTTCTCCTCGAGGGTGGAGAGGAGGATCTGGTGGTCTACCGTATCAAATGCTGCTGACAGGTCTAGGAGTATCAGGACAGAGGAGAGAGAGTTCGCTCTAGCGGCATGGAGTGACTCTGTTACTGCAAGGAGGGCGGTCTCTGTCGAGTGGCCAGCCTTGAACCCGGATTGGTGGGGATCTAGGAGGTCGTTCTGGTGGAGGTACGAAGACAGTTGGTTAAGGATAGCACGTTCAAGTGTTTTGGATAGAAAGGATAGAAGGGAAACCGGTCTGTAGTTTTTGACATCAGAGGGGTCGAGAGATGGTTTCTTTAGGAGGGGGGTGACTCTGGCAGTCTTGAAAGCAGAGGGAAAACATCCTGAAACAAGAGATGCATTGATGAGGTGGGTTAGGAAGGGAAGGAGTTCGGGTGCAACAGACTGAAGGAGAGTCGAGGGAACAGGGTCTAGGGAGCACGTGGTGGGGCAGTTAGATGTTACAAGGTTGAGGGCCTCGTTGGGGGAGAGGGGAGAAAAGTGGGATAAGGTGGGGCGTGGAGAGGAGGGGTGAGCAGGGAGTGGAGAGAGGGTGGGGATGGGGGGGTGAGTTTCGTGCATGGAGCGTTGACCGGGGGAGGGGGGAAAGAGGATCTGATATCGTTAACTTTCTTGTCAAAGAAGTTGGCGAAATCATCAGGGAGAAGGGAGGAGTTGGGAGTAGGAGGTGGGGGCTGGAGTAGTGAAGAGAAGGTTTCAAAGAGTTTTTTAGGATTGGAAGCAGAGGTTAGGATTTTAGAGCGGAAGAAAGCAGCTTTAGCAGCAGACAGAGAGGAGGAGAATGTGGAAAGAAGAGATTGGAAATTAAGAAGGTCCTCTGGGAGCTTGCCTTTCCTCCATTTGCGCTCAGCTATTCTCAGGCTCCGTCTATCAGTACGCACTGAGTCCGACAGCCATGGGGCAGGTGGAGTTGGGCGTGCAGGCCTGGAGGTGAGGGGACAGAGATTGTCCAGAGAAGAGGAAAGAGTAGAGAGGAGAAGATCAGTGGCAGTATCAGAGGGTAGGAGAGAGAAGGATTCAGGGGCGGGGAGGGCGGAGGTGACAGTAGAGGAAAGGTCAGTAGGGGAGAGCGAGCGGAGATGGCTACGGGCGGTAACCATGTGGGTAGGAGGAGTAGTTACAGGGGAAGAGGGGATGGAGAGGGAGTAGGACATGAAATAGTGGTCAGAGAGATGGAGGGGAGTGACAGAGAGGTTAGGGGTGGAACAGTGTCTAGTGAAGATGAGATCCAGCTGGTTGCCGGCTTTGTGAGTAGGAGGAGAAGAAGAGAGGTGAAGATCGAAGGAGGAGAGGAAGGAGAGGAAAGGTTCCAATTTCTCACTCTGGATGTTGAAGTCCCCGAGAAGGATGAGTGCGGACCCATCATCTGGGAAGTGCGAAACTAGTGTATCGAGCTTCTCTAGGAATTCACCAAGAGGACCTGGTGGGCGATACACAACAGCAATGGTGAGCTTGATTGGATACATGACAGAGACAGCATGGAATTCAAAAGAGGGAGGGGAGAACTGTGGGATGGAGACGAGTGAGTATTTCCATGTTGGGGAAATGAGCAGGCCAGTACCACCACCTCGCCTCGCAGCTCTGGGAGTGTGGGAGAAAGAATACACATCTGACAGGGCTGCGGGTGTGGCAGTGTTCTCTGGTGTGATCCATGTCTCGGTGAGAGCAAGGAAGCTGAGGGAGAGCAAGGATGCATAGCCTGAGATAAACTCAGCTTTGGGCACCGCCGACTGGCAATTCCAAAGTCCCCCTGTCACCACTTGCTCTCTATGAGTTGAGACAGTCGGATAGATGAGGTTAGAGGGGTTACGGAGTCTGGGGGTGACCCAGTGTCTGCGTGACCCCCGGAGAGGGAACACAACAGGAATAGGATGCAAACACATAATGGTACCAAAACAGGTACTGAGGTAAATGTAGACGTACTACCTTCCTGACAGTCTTACTTGACAAAGTCGCTCTTGAATAAGTCGCCCGGTGCCTTTGGTCGCCCAAGCCTTCGGTCGATCGCGCGCCGGAGGGAGCTGTCGCCTTCCCGCTGTCGCCGTCTAAGCCGTCAATGCTTAAGGCCTGTAACTGCTGATTGCTAATCGTCTGCCAGGCGAGTAGGCCACTCCCTCAGCCCACTCAACAGGGCAATTAGTCTAGCTCAGGCCGAAACTAACTCTCACAATAACCTTGAATAACAAAGCAGTTTCACTACAACACTGATGACTTAGCACTAGCTATTAGAGAAACAAAAATATACTTATGTTTCTAGTTCAGTCTTGTAGCTCCAAGTTCCTTCCAGGGGTTAAAGCAATCTGGGGAACCCTTGGCCCTGTGGTATTTATATATCCTCACTTCAGCAGGCCACTCCCTCAGCCCACTCAACAGGGCAATTAGTCTAGCTCAGGCCGAAACTAACTCTCACAATAACCTTGAATAACAAAGCAGTTTCACTACAACACTGATGACTTAGCACTAGCTATTAGAGAAACAAAAATATACTTATGTTTCTAGTTCAGTCTTGTAGCTCCAAGTTCCTTCCAGGGGTTAAAGCAATCTGGGGAACACTTGGCCCTGTGGTGTTTATATATCCTCACTTCAGCAGGCCACTCCCTCAGCCCACTCAACAGGGCAATTAGTCTAGCTCAGTAGACAGAAGTATGCCAGGGGGGAGGGAAGAGAGTTTGTATTAATATAGGGTTGGAGACAATAGGCTGATCAGAACACATTTGCTACATAGGTATAACTTTCATGGAAGGTGCAGTGTGTAGAATTTTGAAAGTATTTGGTGTAGCCTTGGCAGAAATTTAATATAACATTCCTAAGTATGTTTTAATTAGTGTATAATCCCCAATCTGCAACATAACTACTAGATGCAGTCAAAACACCAATTTAACATGCTTGTGGCAAACTGGGACACAGCCATACAGCATGTCCTGTTGTGAGATAACCTTTACCATGAATTAGTGGATGATTTAAGTGTATTGAACTTACCTGAATCACTGTCAAATCTGTGAATAAAAGAGAAAGAGCAGGTAAGGACTGTCGACCTGGCCGCCAAAACCACAGGTTCGCCTGCCTGGGGATCAACCGTTAGTATTCAACCTGGGGTTAGTATTCCCAGGAGGGAAGTGGTACCAGACGAAGGTACTAGGAAAAGGTTAGTGAAAGCAGACAAGAAGAAGTTTCATGTCAGGATCCCCACGGATGTTTGGAGGAAAATGACAAAACAAGAGAGGTCAGTCATTTTGGAGGAAAGGAACAGAGAAGCCAAGGCAAGGAGATTGAGTAAGGCTATTAAGGCCGAGGTCCAGCCAGAACCAGAGCAGGCAAAGGTTAAACAAGAGCCAGAGCAGCCAAACTAGACCTTTAAATCACTTGACCCTCAGTTTACACCCTTTGAACCCCTCAGCATTGAGGCAGCTCTTATGAGCTGCTCGTCTAATCCATTTATGGGCCCTACAGGAGAGGGAAGCAATATGGGTTTTTCCAGAGATCCATTCATGGGCCTCACAAGGGAGGGAAATACAGAGCAGACTGTAATTGACCCCCCCGTTGAGGAGGCCACCGAATTGGTGATTGACCTCCCCGTTGAGGAGGTCACTGGGCCTGTTAGTGGGGGGACAGATGAGTGTATAACCGCCTTGCAGGGGATGTTAACAGATCCTTTCGTATAACAACCTTGTTAAATGCAAACCTGATCTGTTGAAATGTGCTTAATATGCTGTGCTACATGCTTACAGTTAAGAGTAAAGACAAGCATATACAGACAGGTAAAGTAGCAAACACATGTGAACACATAGACAAGGAACACACTCCACTCACACACAGACTCATAACAACAAAAGAACAAATATACACATTTACACATGCATAAACTATATTTTTAAGAGGTAATAGAAATGTTATTAAGTTAAGTTATAAGAAATGATTTGTTTGAAAGTAATATTGTGAAAGCATTGAAAGAACAAAGCCATAAAAGATAACTACAGTATGTTTAGCATGATTGCCTGTATTCTGTCGTAACTACTTTGAGCCTGCTAGGTTTGGTGGTGAACGGTTGAGAGAGGAAACGGGATGTGGTGGGAAGTGAAGTAACGGCCGTGCTGCGCTGCACACAGAAGCTGAGGGTGCGTTTGAGAGCACTTTTGGCCTTATGGACTGAACATTCTACTAACTAACTGTTTTGATAAAGCAAATATTAACAACAAGGTACAACTGTTGAATTCCAGAGATATGTTTCTCGTGTGAGAGTATCTCTGGATTCCTAGTACTTTTCCAAAGGCATGATAAGATCACATGTACAAAATGGTGGCTTGGGGACTTTCCATTGACGACATGCTGAGATGGGACAAAATGGTGGCTTCCATATATGGTGAGAGGCTGAAGATTCACCGGTTGTTTCGAAGGTTCTCGAGGGAGAGCAAGGGGTATAAAAGAACTGTATGACTGTTAGTCGGATGAGATGTCTACACTGCTCGCGAGCCTCGTCCAACCTTCCGAAGCAGAAGATCCGGCTGAGAATCTCCCAGCTCCTCCAACGGCGTCCCAGCGGTCGTCTCCTCCACGCAGAGAGAGAGAACCTGAGCTCCAGACGATTTGCAGCACAGAAGGACCGTTGCGACACAGATTCCAACTTCCCTCCAGCTGGAGGGGCCTCGCCTTGGTGAGAACTGTATTGTGGTCCGTGTGGAAGCAGCGCTAGGCCAGGTGTTTTCCTTCTACACCCACATCCTATTATCTTTTATCTCGATCATGGTATACAGGTTTTCATGTTTTCATATTGTTGATTGAATTGGGTTTTAGGTGATGTTTTATATTACTATTGTGTGTTATTAATCATAGGTTCATTGGCAGGATAAATTCTTATTATATATAGGATAGGACACATTATTACCACTTAGATTGTATATATACACATACAATTAATATGATTTATATTTTGATCCTAAATTTAGTACTGATTTGGTTTATTCTGTTTATTAAGGTATTATTATTATGTTCAATTGTGCGCTCATGGTGGCTGGCAATGTGTAATAAGTAAATCTTCTATAACCATTTAATCATTTCATTCATTAAAATTTCCTCTAAAGGGACTGAGTTTCATTCATTATTATTGGATGTCCTGTAATGTAAATTTAAGCTGTCCAGGCATAACATCTCAAGCTCTTTAAGGTTGACTCTAGACCCAGTGTGATACTCCCTTGCAGTAAAAGTTATTGCTAATCATCCTACCCGACACGTAACAGCTGTCAATAAGGAACAGAGTGGTCGTTAACCAGAGTGGTTTACAAGCGGGTGCCTCTCTCTAGGTCACAGAGAGACGTCACAGTAAACTGTAACAGGGAGAGCTCTGGGACGGAGACCGTAAGTAGATCGGGCGTGTCTGTTCGAATTACCGGTTGTAGCTCACACGTATTGTGCAATTCTCTGAAGGGTAAAACCCACGAGAGCATAAGCGTAGAGGCATCCTTGGAGATGACCGGTACTGTAAATCCCATAACACCATAGGGATTTCAGGGAGACAGGACACATTCATTGAAATGCATCCATTATTGGGTATACATGTCAAGTTGTTGTACTTAGTTAATAAAACTATCATATGAAAGTATTCTGGTCTCCGAGTCTCTATCCGCGTATTTGCTGGCGTACTGGCGCCCGACAGCCTCTTATCAAATATCAGTTTATCCTTCGCTATGTACACACACCATACATTTGACTAGGGTAATGGCATATGCTGATAAAGACGACGGGACAGTGCAGACTGACAGTGTAAATGCAATACAAAGAATCCAGGGGTTGATTCCCTTATCACAAAATACCACAAGCAGCGGTCCTTAACACCGAGACAGCCTTTGTTGGCCGGTTACATTATAGAGCCAAGTTAGCTAGCTAGGTAACATTGTTTCCCAAGCCAACCAGCTAACTAACCTTACTACCAAACAGATGTACCATGCTTTACTGTCAGACATAGCATACTGGTAGCTAACGTTGGCTAACTAATAAAACGACCATACACTAGCTGTCAACATCACATAGAAAGTTAACCAGACAGATGTCGTTGCATATAGCCGTTTATGCCACCGGCTAAAGCAATTAGCACTTGTTGCAAGCGCTAGCTAACGTTGGCAAAACTTTACTTTGGCAGATTCAGTTTATATTTAACTTTGTTTACGTTGATTTAGCAACATTTACAAGGTGTAATTATAATATATGGAGATATATATTGCCATTTACTTGATACAATCGTTCTTTTAGCTACTGTACCACCTCACCTCGTCCGTTGCCAGGCAAGACAGATTACAGCTTGACAACAGGACGCACGCGCGACTCCCTGTAGGCTGTGAAGCTGGTCACATTGTGTGCCACAGTAATCGCATGTGTCAAAACAATTCCTGTTCATAGATCAGACATATAGAACTGTGTTGCAGTACTTACTTGGATATTTGTCTGTATATGTCCTCCGTCTCCGTGGTGCACATAGCACATAGTAATCATTTTAACTGGTACAATGGAAGTGGCTGGTACAATGGCACCTATATGGTACAATGGCCTATGCACAGGCGATATTGACTATTGCAAACCATGGATGGATTCAGACATAGGAGAGGATCCTTGCCTTGTGATTCCATCAAAAAGTCACGTGGCTTTATTCTATCCCTAAATGTTGTTGCTATTAACAAATCAGATAAAACAAGTGTAGTCAAGTCTAAAACAAGAGTGTCAAAATCAACAACTGTACTACAGAGGACAGTCAGTTATTACAAGTTACACTATCACAGTTGTGTACAGCAACATTTCACTGTAACTGTATAGTACATTACATAAGACAAATAAATCTTGAATCTGAATAATGCCAAAGACACTTCAACTCAAACACAGTCTCATAGGTTTGTAACTTTAATGTGCACACACACACACACACACACACACACACACACACACACACACACACACCCCAGGGCCGCAATCATCTCCATGACGTTGGGCAGGAGCGATGACTGGGGCTGACAGTAGGGCAGCACTTCAGGACCGGCCTGGCAGCTTCCTCTTTATGTGCAGGCCCAGTTTGACCGGTACCGGCCTCCAGTCACACACTGGGTCTATGGAGATCTCCTCATAGTCTGGACTGGAGGGAGGGAGAGAGGTGTGAGATAAAAACTTTTTTTTAAATACACCACACAGACAGACACACTAACACAGACACTTCTGGGTGTAGATGAGAATCCCCAGCATGTAGCATGTATTGGTCCACTTCCAGACCCTCTTATAACGTTGTCTTACTGTGATGAAGAGAGAGGCACGGAGTCAGACATGCAGATCAGGGCCCTGTACTACGAAGCTAGATTACGGGGTTAGCGCGATAACTTCAGGTTCATGCCTGGTTTATCCGTATCATGAAAGTTGATCACTTTCACTGTGCTATATCAGCATGGTAACTCATGCTGCCAAGCTAACCTGTTTCGGGGCAGGTTAGCTTCCAGATTACAGAATGAAGTACTGCCTGCTGACTGATGAATTCACTTGGAAAATGGCATTGGATGATAAGATCGCATATGGAACTTCAGCGACAGAATTAAAAAATAATCTCAGTGGACGAATAGTGATCACTCTTGAGAGGTTCTTATAATATAGATAAATAGATAGATAGCCTATATAAAAATATAGCCTAAATGTATACAGATCGCGGTAGACTATGCACTTGCACTATGCATTTTATTGTTGTCATGTAGGCTGTGGGTGATGCGTAGAACCAAGTAGGCTAGGCCTACATTTTCTATTCCATTTTCAAGTAGGCCTACGCTATTGTTGAATTATTAGACTAGCTTTCCATTCTTAGGAACACTGAAATAATACTGAAATAAATAACTTCTTTTCGTGGGCTAGCCTACTTCTCCACCTCGAGATTCACTCTTTCCATCTTAATATTTCTTAATTCTTAATCTTATATATATATATATATATATATATATATACTATAGTGTGGCGGGGTTGGCCGTCACAGTCATCTGGATGGTGTTTCTCCCTGGTTGGCACACCTCAGGTACATGGGCTTATGGGACATCTTGCTGTCACCTCTTTCAATGGAGAGAGGCGTGGTGTTCACCCTCAATCAATCAATCAATCAATCAATCAAAGCTTTATTTGTATAGCGCATTTCATACCCAGAGGCAACACAATGCGCTTTACAGAGAACAAGGGAGGTGGGCATACGAGCCACTCTCTACATATTCCAGAGAGAAGCAAAAAAACTGTAATCACCCGGGGGCCAGATAAGTGAGCTGTAAAAATTCTTCCCTGACCCCTCTCAACAAGGCGATCAAGCAAGCTCCAGGAGTATGTTTGTCTACCGGCTAAGAACATGCAATACATTACATTACATTAAATTACATTTCAGAGTGAGAGAGGCTAAAAGCATCATAGGAGAGAGAACATTCTACGGACATGCTACGACATCCACAGCAGACACGGGGGTATCTATCGGACTCCGGGAGGTCTGCTGGTGACAGTGGGGCATCCACTGGACCTGGTTAGAAGATAGGAGGGAGAGAGAGAGGCACTAGGGAGAGGGAAGGCAGAACAGGGTTAGTAGCACATAGAGCCATACAGACCACACAGATATTGAAACAGGCAACCTGGGGCAAGCTCCTGGAATATGTTTGTCTAATGGCTAAGAACATTTAAAGAACAATAAATTACATTAAATTACATTTTCAGAGCAAGAAAGGCTAAGAGCATCAGGTCCAGGCCTAGCCGGATGTGGACTGATGTGTGTCTGTGTGTACGTGTGTGTGTGTGTACTAAATACTACGATATCCACAGCTCCACAGCTGACACTGGACCTGGTTAGAGGATAGGAGGGAGAGAGAGAGGCACTAGGGGAGGCAGAAAATGGTTAGTAGCACACTGAGTCATTGAAGCAACATTGAAGCAACCCTCATCTGAGAAGGGGGAGAGAAAACAGAGCTACTGGTCAGACAAGGGAGGAGAGGTGCATCATAGCTAACAGTAATCTCCATCTGTCTGTCCTCATCATGCTGATACTCATGGGTTCAGTTATGAGAACAGATTGGAAAAGACAGATGACACTGTAAGACCAGTGTCTCTGATTGGCTGTGGGAGGTTCTGACCTCATCATGAGGGTCTTGTAGACGGACTCACTGAGCTGGAAGGCGTGGTTACTGACAGCCAGGTTGTGTTCCAGGTGGGGCTTGCTGTACTGCCCAGGGGACAGGTAGAGGGGCATGGAGCTGCTGGCATCGTCCAGAGGAGAGCTGGGATACAATTAAATTAATGCCATCATACTGTATAAATATGAGATGAGATGAGAAGGGAGGAATTGTTCCAAATTGTATGAAATTACAAATGTTGCTGAATAAAACAAATGTTCAGTTTGGTGCCATCAATTATCTTAATTTCTCAGATCCCAAATTGTTTTTTAAATGTTGCAAGAATTATTGCTACATCTGTGTCTAACTGCAATTTCAGAACAATCTGGGATGGTGGGTCTCAACTTCTAAGTGATCAAGCTATATCAACACATATGTAATGTACGTTCATATTGGTGTGTGTCTTAAAATATGAGTTGGGCCGTTTGTTTGAGGGGCATGACATGGGCGTGTTGTTTCAACGACCTTTTTAAAGCGTTGCAGCTTGTAGGCTACTCACCTATGATGATCAACATCGTTACTGGACTGCTCTCTTGTTCATGACACCCATACAGAGAAAAAAGCTAACGTTTCTAGGTAGCTTGCTTTGCACGTTACATTAGTTATTACAGCTAGTTAATCACCGCTTTGTACTCATACTGTTAACTATACGTGCAGTAGGCCAACATCGTGGTTGGATAGTTAGCTCCACAGTTGGCTAGCTAGGCTATGCATGGTTTTAGTTACCTTAGACTAGCTTGGCTAACGATAGCTAGCGAACGTCTCATCCGTTCAGCTGTCAAGCTTTTGAAAACAACGCATAAAGTATAGCCCACAACGCATAACACATCTCACCTTCAGTCACGAACGATCCATTATTTGTCCATGAATGTCTCGAAAGTACATGGCCAGGCTCAAGTGATGTTTCAGCTACCTCATATGCTTCAGCGATTGTGTCTAGATGAGATACAGCTAGCTACCAGCTACGGCCGGTGTAGAAGGACGGTAAAGGCTAGTTCCCATAAACTCAGATGCCGGGTCTCTGCATTTATGGGAACTAGCTTTCTAAACAATGCATAGAAGTGACAAGATTTTCGCTGAACATAAACTTTCTTCCCCCCATTAGACTCCGGCTGGTTTATTGATCAAAACAACCCAATGTAAACTACATATAAATATTAATAATAATAATTTTGTAAATATTTCACAATCCCCTTTACCTTAGTGTCCGTTATATTGTAGCATTACTGTACATGGTATAGCGCATATACATTAATGCGTGCGACACTAGGCTATATGACTCCTGAGCAAGACATCTGACATCACTCCAACTGATCTTCGAGAAGAGGTGGGTAACTCACTAATTACGTTTTGAATAATTATTTGATTATTTTTAACAAACCACTGTTAGACTACTTATTGTATATAATTAACAATTTACTACCTATGGAAAGTGGTATTCAAGTTAAAAGCCTCTGTTAATAAATGTCAGTTTGACTAACTACGCTGACGTGAGGCAAAGTTTAATTTTGCTTGTTAATTTAGCCAAACTAGAACTAATAGGTTATGTTAAGCTGTAGGCTATATAGGCTACGTTATATTATAATACTGTCAGTTAGATAAATAGGTATATTAGGCCTACCAAGGAGAGACCCATAGACTACAGTAGGCCTAGCTAGTTAAATAACCATAGCGTTACTGACAGTAGGCCTGTTGCCTACTGTCGTCCTATGTTGGAAGTAGTCTTTTTAATAAATAAATAAAATGCCATTACGGCCAATGTCAACCTCAAACTAGAATATTAGAGAGGAACAAATTCCGTTAATAGCTAGCAAAAACTAACAAGCTGTCAGTGTACCGTTAGCCAAACTGTCATTCAACAACCAACATCATTTCTCGAGCTGCCATCATATAATTCCATATTTCGCGGGCGTGGCGCGAGACATACAGTAGGCTACCACGCACTACTGTGAAATGCCATATAGATTGTGTCGCACGTAGCTCTATTCGTTCAGCACATTGGACAGCGCCGGCTTATTGTGTCATACGCACGCAGGTCTATTTGTTCAGCACATTGGACAGCGCCGGCTTTACGAAATGTCGTTGCTGTCCAAAGGTGCTGAAGAATAGACTTGCATGCGTATGACACGATCTGTCTACATACAGTAGTCCTATCACAGTGGTGTGGGGTACATGATGAATAAACCAAGTATTGTTTGGAATCTAACTGTAGGCCTAGCTGTGGGATGAGGTTTGGAAAATCCCACGATCACCAATAGTTTATGTTTAGGTTAGGCCTACTCTGTATTCCACAATGTCAAAAGCACTCTAGCAACGTCTAATAAACACAACCTTGTAACCACTGAACATGCCTTGTCCAAATAAGTTTTGTAGGTCTATATTAAGATTGTTGTATTTATTTTATTTGTATATGTATTTTCAGAATGGCTTTACAGAGACTTCTGTCCGGGAGTGGTGACAGGCGCCCACCCATAGTCCTGAAGGTTGTGGGGACCAGGGAAATGCCGCGGGTCACGAAATGGGCCATTTCCGAGGATGATGCGACTGCAGTCACCTCAAATACCAATGTGCTGGTAGCGGCATGAGACGGGGAGAGCACCACATCATTTGTGGTGTTTGAGGAGGCTGCGCACAAAGTCAAGGTATTTATTTTGATCTTATGATCTCTTTTTGTGATTGTACAGATGTGGGAACATAAGAATGTAACTTGACCCGCGGTATTCTAACAGGCGCTTTACGGCATTCCGCACCACTGCTCGCCTGCCCATAGGGGCGCAGTAATACCACTCATTGACCCATTGCTGTTGCTCATCTCGCACATTAGATGAGCCTACCGTTCTCAAACTCCTTGTTCTCTGTCTCTTTGTAATTTAATTATTATGAACAAAGCCTATCTATTTATAGTTTCTATCTCTGTAACTGTCGCCGGGTCTATATCTGTTAACTGTCGGGACAAGTAGAAGTTTAATACATTAGGCTAACTGAGTGTTCTCATATGGAACATGGCATCAGGACGAGTAAGATGGCTAACGGAGATGACCAGAGATGTGTTTGAAATGGTTCACTCACTCCCTATTCCCTATTACCATGGATGTATTGAGCGCGACTCATAGTGAACTACATGGGGAATGATTTAACAGTTTTGGGACACTACATGGAATGTAACTGCGTAAGATATTCATGACTCAAACAAGCAGACGCGCCGATCACTGATGGCAGCAGGTTGAAATATCAGGTAGTATTCAGGTTCCATGTTTAGTTGAATGATAAATCCCATATAAATGGTTGGAATTCTAATGATGTGCAAGTGTGATTTTGTCAACTTTAGTGCTGTCTGCTAATAGCAGGCTGTGAAGCTGCACGATAAGACCGTGATAGCAAGTTAGCTCACGACAGCAGCTTCCATAATATTAACGGTAGCTGTCGGTGGCTAAAAAGCAGATAGCTAACTTTACAACGATGATTCCTGTAGCTATTTTGATTTTGATGCTATTAGTTCAACTTCTGTTTCTCGGGCAGGAACGGAGACAAACTCGCATTAGTAGCAAAGCAGCTAGAGGAATGATCTTAACATTAGCTAACTGCTTTAGCTACTGCTAGCTACCGTCTTCTTCACTTCTCCTTCGGTAAAACATGACACCGTTGTGTTGTGGTATTGTGGAGGGCTTTGGCAGAAGCAGGAAGAGAAACCACTTTTGCCCCATATAAGTAAAATAATGGTCTCATAAGCATTTTTCGATTGTAAAATTGTGTTCACTTGTTTTAGTTTGCAAACATATGCAATTTTCTTAGCATATCTACTGGCTACATGATAACATTGCTTTCAAGTTTCGTGCGAGCAAGTCGTGCCTGCAAGCCAGGGAGAAATGACAGGAGACCGTGGTGGGACAAAAGTAGCATCCCGTAGAGGGACAGAAGTCGCATTGTGAAGGCTTAGAACCAGAGGGGTGCGCGAGTGACATTTGGGCAGAATGAACAGGTGAAATGAAAGCTCTCGAAGAGATCTTTCTAATGCTATTGGTCAGCTTTGTATGTAGTTTTAATGTGAAAGATACATCTTGAATGCAGTCAAGACAAATTATTTAGCCTCTTAACTTTTGCCAAACCCCCTGGTTCCAGTCAATTGGATTATAGGCTATAGGCTTTCATTTACAATGACGTTACCTTATGAACACAAATAGCTTAACCTATAGGCCTACATAAAAACAATAAAACCATGTTTATTTACAATGTAATTTATTTTATTGATAGCATGCTAATAGTTAGGGTGAGGAAAATGACACGCGGTCTTTAGCCCTGAGACCATCAGGCAGGCAGCTCAGGAGGTCGTTGAAGGCTATATATATTATTATGATATTATGTCTAATAATACATTCGTTGAAAGTAAAGAGAATTACATGCCAAAAAAATCAGATAGGACACACTTTGCAGCAGTGCGAAAAGGCGCATTGCGCTACATTCTCGCCCTATTTATGTTAAACTCTTATATCCTAGCACGAACATTACAGTTGATAATAGTGAAGGACATGTGCAAGTTGTTTGTCATAAAATGTGGAATCTCTATCTCTATTAATTTCGGAGTAAATGGAATCAAACCAAAAAGTGCGACTTTTGACCCGGTTCTCCCCTACACACCAGTTAGCTAGCAACTACGTGGACACAGGCTGATCTACTATACGGAATTGGACCGAGGAGTGTTCTCATATGGAACTAGGCTAACACAGTTGTTTCAAGACCAGTAGTAACGTTTGTGGTTTCATTTTTGTCCTTCTCTTGGCTATTCTTGTTGGGGTGAATTGACCAGCTGTTTCAAATCGCCGGACGAGATGCCCGCTTCTATGACTGGATCTACAGCAAACAAGCATAACAGTGCGTCATGAAGACCGACGACTTGCTACATTAGGCTAACTCCTGGAATACCCCACTTAAGGTCTTTCATATTAAAATTATCTTGATGGTCTGGGGAGTTGCGAGACGTGTTACGCACTGGGGAGTGCATCAGTCGTGAGCCTTGACAGTAGGCTACCAGCCTGCGCTGCGCTCAGCGCAAAGTTGGATGAATGGATGGACTTACTGGAATCCTGGAAAATGTTTATTGCGCTCTAAAATCATGAAAGCATAAATGTAAAAATGCAGCAACAGAAGTAGTCTAGATGAGATGGTGGTTTAAATGAATGGCAACACGTAGCCTAGAGGAAAACATAAATTGAGACTGGTGATGATGCTGATAATCTACAGTAGCGAGGGCCTACCTCTGGCTGAGTTTATGGTTACAACCATTCATCTCTTACACATGGGCCTATACAATACTTGCACAATCTACTTTGGACGTTAAATCCATCCATCTATCAATCAAACTAGCGAATTCAATCCAACACCTGTGGCCGGTCATGGCAAAGCACCCGCTAACGCAGTCTACCCTCCTCCCTCACGATCCAGGGCTAGGAAACCGGTCCATCCAGTTTATTTGAATATAAGAGATTTTGGGGGGGGGGGGGGGTTACAATAGTCTAGTCCAGGTTCGCTGGCGAGTGGCGAGCTAGTCAGATGGCGCATCCATGTGTGGACATTGTAGGCCGATTCTGTAAAACCTAAAGAATAAAAGTAGGCTACGTTCAACATTCATTGGAGTGGTCCAGTTGGATAGGCTAGTCTAATCTAAATAAATTGAGGACCTGTATTTTCAGTGTTTGCTGGTAGCGAATGCCACAGACAGACAGGGAGGAAATCTATTCGTTACATTGTTTCATTGTTTGTGCTCTGTATGCACAAGATAGTTAATGTTCGGATATAATTGGCAGTAGGGCGGGAAAAAACCCTATCAAAGGCCAAGATTAGAAGGGATTTGAAGATGTAATTGGTCATTTTAAATGGGCCTACTTTATCTTTTGATGCCTATTTGAACGGACTGCATCGATCAATGCAAGGACTCTCCATGTTTTTCAGTTTTACCCTTTTCATCAATAAAACATCATTTTTACAACCATGTCTCATTGATTGGGAAGGCATTTAGAGCTTCCGGTCTATTAGCCTACATTCGGACTCAGAGGATGACATAACTGTTTATTGAGAAACAATTGCAGGCTGGGCTATATAAAGAAATACCACAATGCATGTAGTCTAGATTTATTACATTATGGTTAGGCTATAGCCTACACTTTATGGTAGACTGCCCTCTCGCTCGCTAAGCAGGCTACATTGTGGCTGTTTTGTTCATCGCAGAAGCCTATAGCCTAGGCTACACATTAAAAAAATGTTTTTTTTTATATAGGCCTAGAAGGAATCAGAATATGTGGAAATTTAATTTTAGCCTATTTTAATACAATTCAAATTCTGCTGAGAGGGAATTATTTTCAACGGACATTATGACCTGAGCATAATTAATAATTATCTAAGTTAATATAGGCCTATGAGAACGCAACACTTTTAACGATAGGCTAGGCCTATGCGTCTTGTGATTGTACTGTAGCCTAGGCTACAACTTAAGGCTTATTAGGCCCTATTGAATTCCTTTTATAGCCTACTAGGCTACTCATTATTATCGAATTATCTAGTTGATATATGAATAAAACAATAAGCCGTTTTAATGGCTATGGGCTACTAGTTATAGCTATACACGAGTTGATGCGCTCTGCTCTTACGCACGGTTGAGGCGGCAGCTCAAATACACTTCGCACATATCCTCTGCTATAGCCTCTCACAGACGGCTATGGTGCACTTCATGCATTGGTAGACAGTTCTGTTCTTGCTGCAGCTTGTCTTCACCATGCAGGTATTTTGGTGGGGGTATTCTTCTGTGGACACTGCGAGGGGCGCCGCC
The DNA here is from genome assembly GCF_949987555.1 of Borostomias antarcticus. Lineage (NCBI taxonomy): Eukaryota > Metazoa > Chordata > Actinopteri > Stomiiformes > Stomiidae > Borostomias > Borostomias antarcticus. Next base: position 12,851,816 of record NC_140249.1, read on the forward strand.
GGTGGCTGTTTGGACGCCAGAGCGCGCAGCTCTTCAGCCAACTGGAGGATGTCGCGTCTGGGGAGGCTCTGCGTCTCTCCACCAGTCCCCAGCGAGTCCAAGCTCCCCCAATGAATAATACTTACATAGCGCGAAACTGTGCATATAATAGGCTGTAGCCAGCGCGAAACTGGAACGGCTGGCGGCCGGTATAAATAAATAAAAACATACACGATATTTTGTTATTTGAATGATCTTGAATATATATATATTCAAGATCATTCAAATAACAAAATATTGTGTATATTGTGCATGTGAACGCACTCACTGTCAAACCTGCCGCTATCTATGCACAAGATAGTTAATGTCCGGATATGATTGGCAATGAGTGATCTTTACTCATGGCGACTATGTCAATTTTGTATGGATCCACAAGTCGATCAAGCTTATTTTTTCTTTGTATCGTGCTGAAGCCATATAGCCTACTGCGCTCAGACTTGGCTACATAAGCTGGTGCCCCGTCTTCAAATTTACTTCCGGGGTTTACGAGTAGCCTACCAGTTGAATGCGTTCCAGAAACAAAACGCAAAACCCCCACGTTCACCACATCTTTACTAACAAATATATTTACAATACTGTTATTTTGCGCATTTGACCTAACAGCCACCACGTCTTGACCCGACGTCAGTTACCGAGATAGATAGGCTACTGTAGGACTAGATATAGGTGTTCGTAATAATTAAATTACATCCAGATGGAGAAAACATGTTTGAGAACAAGGTAATAATAACAATTAAACGTTATTTGTATAGCACCTTTCATACAGATAAATTCAGCTCAAAGTGCTTTACAACAGAGCATTTAAATTAAAGAATGTGAAACTTAATGATGCTTCATTCGTAGACTATAGGAGAAAAACACTGAGCCGAGCCTGCTAAATCTACTCAAAGACGCCACCTGGCGGTGGTGCATCACTAAAACGAAATAACACCCGTCTGAAATCCCACGAGATTTCCAACGGGATTTCCCTGCCAAATACCGCGAAGGTGAAATGCTGCAGCATGTGACATTTCTAACTTCCCACATCTGTATGTTGTTCTGCTGAATCATGTCTATCCCGTCTGTGGATGACCTGATGATGATAATGATGATGATGATAATGATGATTAAAAAAATATGAACTTGCTTTCAACTGTCTTCCCTGTCTAAATAAAGGTTTCAATTCAATTCATTTCAAAGGCAGGCAGCACATATGTCATTAAGTGCTACCGCCTGAACAAGCCTGGGACCAAACTGGGCATCCAGATTTGGAAGGAGACAGCATTCTATAACACCGCCCCCCTCCACCTCTCCACAGAACTGGAGGAGCGCTGTATGCAGCTCCTCACTCCCCCCGCTCCGATGACACCAATCCGGGGCATGACAAACCCCCAAGGCCTGGTTTCTGTCCAGGGAATGATCAGTTCTGTAAGTTCACACAGTAATTAAGCAAAACACCTACATTAATTCATAAATTAAACATAACTCCATGGTCAACTTTGTAGTGCCAATACTTGTCAATTTCACATCACATTTAGATGGAAGCAGTTCGGACTTACACGGGACAGAGTGGCGCATACCCTGTCAGGAATATGAATATCAACCAGGTAGATAATTACTGTACCATAATGCTCACTTTCGTTCAAAGTAGACTAGGCTAATCCTTTTTTTTTCTTTTAACATGCCAAATCATAGTAATTGATTTAACTTTTAATATTTGGTTGAGGGAAATTCCAGAAGGTTTTCAGGGTGTGCATTTCAATATGGTTCGGTTTGTGTTGTTGATCACTCATTTTGAAGGCTTTGTGTTTTGCAGGATGGGGCCCAGGTGAAGATTGCACTCTGGAGGGAGGCGAACCTGTCAGTGAAACTGACAATCGGCTCCAGGGTCACAATCTCCCATCTGAGAGGGAACACCTCTCAGTAGTACGGCCTGGTGCTGAGTTCAACTCACCAAAGTGGAGGTAACTAATTGGCTACAGTACATCATTTTACTTTTTTTCTCTCCAGACAGGAACAGCCTCATAGCCTGGCTTCACCAGACCCAATTCACAAGTGATCAGGCTGGCGAAGCCAAGTTAATACATGACGAGATGAAACACTGAACTCCAAATTGCTCCAATGAGCAGGCTAGCACCATGCATGGTGGCCGCCGCCATTGTTGTGTGTGTGTGTGTGTATGAATGGGTGAATGACAGGCCTTCATTGTAAAGCGCTTTGGATAAAAGTGCTATATACTGTTAGTGCGGTCCATTTACCATTTATTTCTATGAGCCTTGGGGAAAAATATGCTTTCTATTTAAAATGTTTGTCTATCATCAAATGTGTGTGCAAAAATCCTGACTGAAACCAAAATGTTTGCTTTCAACAGCATCAGCACAGAGTCGATAGGGAGGTGGAGATATTGGGGGTGATGGCGCTCCAAAGTGGGCAAAAGGAGGTGCTTCTGGTGGATGACTCCACCCTCACAATTAAGGGACCTCTCTGGGAACAAACATTTCCCAATGGACTGACCAATGTTCCCTGCCGGGTGGTCGTAACCGAAAGTGGCGGTGTAATTGATGGCCTCCTTGTAATTTAATTTGATTATTTTTGTGTAAATATGTTGTAGCCTATTGTGTAGTTCTTCTTAATCAGTTCAGTTAAGTATTTAAACAGTTCACTTGAGTATTTAAACCAATCAGTTCAGTTAACCTAACACTTGAGTATTTAAACCAATCAGTTCAGTTAACCTAACACTTGAGTGTTTTAAAAACAATCAGTTCAGTTAACCACTACTGTGGTTTTGCACTTGAGTGTTTTCAAAACTAATCAGTTCTACCTTTACCACTACTGTGGTTTTGCACTTACAGTACTACTGCCGTTATCGAGTGTGCCGACGCGTAACAACTATGTATGCATGTCACTTGCACATATTGTATGAGACAAAGATCCTTGAAAATATGTTTGGTTAATAAATATTTTGTTATACTTTGAACCGTGGTGTCTCCTTTTTGTTGTGGCCATTTGAGCCAGGTCATGACAAGTTCTGTGATGCGCCCTAAAGTGTGATCTAATTTGTGTAAATGTCATTGTTTGTTTTTAGTGTTAGGTTTTAGTGTGTTAAATTCATAATTTGAGAAAGTGTCTGCATTTCCTTTTATCTTTTACAATTAAACCAGAGTAATACAGTTTTTCGACAGTAGGTAGTCCGTTTCAGGGGCCTGGAGGCGTGCAGGTACTGTAGGGGTGGCATTCTACAGCCGATCACCCTCTCAGCTGAGCGGATGATGCGTTGCAGTCTAGCTTTATCTTTTGGGGCGGAGAACCAGATGGTGATGGAGGAGGGGAGGATGGACGTGTAGAAGAGTAGCATCATTGCCTTTGGCATGTTGAATTTCTTCAGCTACCTCAGGAAGTACATCCTCTGCTGTGCTTTTTTTGGTGAGAGCTGATGTATAGCTCCCACTTGAGGTCCTGGGAGATGGTGGAGCACAGGAAGTGGAAGGAGTCAACAATGGTGACTGGGGTGTCATTCAGTGTGTGTGTGTGTGTCTGTGTGCGCGCGTGCGTGTAGCTCCCAAGCTGGCTGCGTGCCTGCATTAAAAAAACTATGAATGTTACAGCTTATATATTGACACCATAGGAATCCTGAGAACTTGCAGAACATTTGTATGTATAATATGTCTGTATAGCTTAACACTAGCAGCGTCAAACATTTGAAACTTACCAGCTTCGCCGGGAGTGGGTCAAAAGCCCCCGCAGTCTTTAGAATGGGAGGCTGTTATTGACACACAGTGGCCGCTAGATGGCGCTCGTGTGTGTGTTTGTGATACCAAATGCGGCTATATCGACTTGGGCTACAAATAGATACACCTGTGGAGAAAGAAGATGGTCGTGTCTGGGACTACATTTTCCCAAGCCCTATTATCAAATAGAAAGCATATCACTGATAACACTTGAAAAATAAGAACACATTGGCGCAGTATGATGTAGGACTATTCACCTATTGAGCAATTTATGGATAGATTTAGGGATGAATTCTATGTTTACTCAGGCCCGGTCGGATTTAGCTAAGCCGCTGGGGTAGGCTTGTGTTGCAGTTTTACCACATTAGTTATTATTTTCGGAATTTGAGCTGAAAGGCATTTTTCTTAACATGTATTATGATATATAGATATATATTATACTAAATAAATATATAATATTTGGCCAGGTTTTTATCGCATTGGGGGGATTTGGAGCACTCATTGGGGCTGGAGCACCAATCTGGCAATCCGGCTTGTTTACATCCGGACGTGAAGTATGTAGCAATATTCTGTGGAGGGCAGTAAAAGTTGCACCGACACTGCTGGAAAGCCGTAAGAAGAAGTGATTGAATACATTTTCCGCATGTTTGTTGTATTCTATTTGACATGTTCCTTTGCCTCATTTAGCACCAGCTGCAACAACCTCCTCAAAATCCGTTCTCTCCGTTAGCAGGGCTAACGTTGCACTCAGTAGCTTGTGCTTATTAGCTAGGTTTGGTAAAAAGCTTGTGCAGTGGAGGGGTTCTTTTGGGAGAATTATTGGATTATGCCAGCTAATGTTAGTTCCCAAGCTTGTTTGATAACTATTCGATGCAGTCTGCCAGGCTAGTGCCTGTCGCCGTCATGAATGAGACGGCCCCAGTTTATAGACGGCCCCAGCTTTTGTTAGCTTTTAACTTCAAATTAACGTTTTTGTGTTTTGGGGCCAACTCTTAAAATAATATAATACGGCATGCATAGCTAGCGAGAGATATGCCCCCGCATCATTTTACAACCTGTATTGTTTGACTTTGCAACTGCTTGCTTGCTAGCTAGCTTAGCTAGCCTAACGTTGGGTGTATGAAGCTGGATAGTGGCCATGATTGCACCACCCTCCCACGATGGAGGCTATCAACTGGATTCGGGACTTTGCCTCTCATCGCTAACTGGCAACTGTCCCAGTTGAGCTAATGGTAGGTAACGTTAGCTAGCTCAAACTTAGTTTTTTATTAGGCTATTATTAGCCTATCCAACCAATGTTATGTAGTTGTAGGTCTACTGCTGTATGGGTGGGGTTGGTATTTGCAGAGGGCTACAAACAGTGTGACACATGAGCACAGTTTTCTATGCAATATAAAGGCTACTGAAAAATAAATTGACTCCAACAATAATCTGATTCAGTTAACACTTTATTTTTGAATAAGTGGCTCTTGTGGCTTAGAATAAGGGTCTGCAAGTGCAATGGGAAAATATCGACTATTCTAGTAGGCTAGAGTTTGTTCATGTTGCACATTAAAATTCAGGTATTGCTTAGCCTATATTCACATTTAGCTTCCTCAATGGGTCAAGACAATATACAATGTAAACATTTACTCGGTACAATAAATATCACAGCCAAGAATAGATGTGAAAGTTGTGATCAAGATGCATTGGACTTGGCCGGCTTGTGGATTTATAGATCTTTCAAACCTTTATTTATGCTCGAGAGGCACTGAGGTTGCCCTCATTTACAGTGACGACGAGCGATCTTGCACCCAGCCACTGCAAAACTGTCAGCTAGCAGTCTAAAACTGTCAGCTAGCAGCCTAGCCTATTTGCAAAACTGCTGCAAAAGTAGTGGGGTTATTTTTTTACATATACTTTTATACATTATTTTTTTTACATATACTTAAAGTACACCCCTCTTATACTTACAATATACTTGAATTACACTTTTCTTATATTTAAGATATACAACTGTTAGACTCAATTGACACTTGAAATTGTATTAGACACTTGAAATTGTACTAGTCTTATATTTAAAGTATATTATTCATATACTCAAATTACATTACGTGTATACTTAAAGTACACCATTCTTATACTTACGTTACACTATTCTTATACTCTAGTTATACTTGAAGTTCACTATTTCTATACTTTACATATACTTAAAGTACACTCCTCTTATACTTACAATATACTTGAATTACACTTCTTATATTTAAGGTATACTATCCTTATCCTTATATTATCCAGAGTTCTCTTCTCGCAAGAGCACAAATTGAATTTGCTCCGCAAAACACTCTATGCCCACAAAACCGAGCTGCACCAATCACATCGGTGTATCTGATATAGGTGGGCCAGAGGCGAGCTAAACAGATGACGACAGCGCTGCAACGACAAATTGGTCGTAGTGTTCCAGTTTGGATGTGAGCCCATAGGCCGCCTGGGCTGGAGGGAGAGACAGGACAATTAACCAAGTGAAAAAGAGAAATACTGCACACAGAAGAGACATGGATAGGACTGTCCAGCCTGTGATAGACCTCTGCAGTTTTGCAGAATCTAATAAGATGGCTAATTTTAGCAATAATAGCTTAGCTAGCTAGTAGGGCCAACTGCCTACCTAGCACAGCCTACTCATTGACCAAATGAACATGGGAACTGTTAAAGAATTTCAACTCATCACCCATGTGTTCACTCCAAGATAGTTTTTCTGTTATCTTACTTAATTGATGTTCCTGAAGTTCTCTGAGGTTATTGTTTTACAATGTTTGTGGAAACCAGAAGTTAACTCCATTCCCACAGCCTAATCTTGTTTAGCCAGACCAGCTGGTACAACGACTCTCACCCCCTACCCCTTTAAAAGGACTCTCCCTTCTCAGTGTCGTCGCTCTGACTTTGGAATCACTTCCTGTGTGAGAGACCGCTTGCAAACGTATTTGAGAATAAAGCTATTGTCTTTGTTTGAAACCAGCTTGAATCGACCACTCGCGTGCTATTATTTTATTACCAAGTATTAAAAATTACAACGATAGAACTTTCACAGACGTTGCCAGAGCATTTGGGAGCCAATCAGACGCGATTACATTGCCAAAACTGTAGCTAGCTAACGTTAGCCGAGATGAATTCGCGTCAGGCAGCCTAATGGTGGCCAACGAACAAAGGCCCTCCACAACGCCTCACAAAAGTTCAAGAAACGGCCACAACTTAAATGTTTCCAAGTTGCCAACTCAACGTTACAATGACTACAAAATGCAGAACGTATAACACTCATGAAGTGTTAAAGAGTAATTTTAGCAGTGACAGAGTAATTTTAGCACTAGCCTAGGTATGCTGCTAACGATACTTAGCTAGCCGTGTACAGAAAAGCTTCATCAAGTTAGCTAGCCAGCAGGCTAATGTTAGCTAACGTCGGGAAGAGAGAGCATAGAGAATCATTATAAAAGGGAAGCTTGCACCAAACGTTAGCATCATTTACTACCGAGGCGATATGAAAATACATATGAAAATACATACATGAAATACATTTCAATATATACTATGTATATATTGAAATTGAAATACTTACAGTACAGTTACAGCCTTTGTTTTGTCCTCCACAGACGCGGGGCACGTTGGCCGGGTTAGTTCAAATTAACCGGAAGAGGGATAATTCTTCTTCTCTGGGGTTACTGGCGGTACTGCCATCTACTGTACCAGAGTGTGTAACGTCATGTCATTTGCCTACCCAACCTGTCACCTACGAAGTAAATAATGCCTTGCACTCTTTGTTTTACATTCATTACTCATTTAGGTTGCAAAATTATTTATTTGTAGGCATATTTTATTAGGCCTAGATGGTAAATCTTGATACAGAAAAAGAATGTGCCTACATACAATTATCAGTCTAATTATACATTAGGCTACACACAAAACATTAAATTAAAGGATAGCTCCTCAATATTACAACAAAGCGGGTTACTCCTAACTAAAGCTTTACTAATGTTGGTTATCTAATTAGTAAACTTACAGTATAAAAAAGTATCACCTCCTATTAGGCTACTAGGCCTTTTTTTTTTTTTCTTTGACCAAACTAGTGTTCAATATGCCTACATTTATTCCATGCAATTTGTGCAAAGTAATCTCAAATTTATACTGCACTGCTCAAACGTTTGTGGAGGTATTTCCTTGGTGTAGAAATAAAAGCAGAAATTAATTAAATAGTGTTCTCTTTCAAATAAAATAATGTGAGCCTTAGCCTATCATATCAAATTGTATAATATTGTTTTATATGGTTGTTGTGGGTGGGGTAATCCTGGACTTTCTGCCGACGGCTAGATGCCAGAGGTCCTCCAGTGCTGATGTGCTACTCAGAGGGGGTTAAAATCTCGGCGGCCTGCCAACGGCTATACACTAGAGTTCCTCCAGCGGCATTCCGCCAGAAAAAGCTAGCGCACACCACATAAACCTTCATGGAATGTCTGGAAATAAAAAGACCATGGAAACAGGTTTCTCCAAACGTATCATTTACTTGTAATTTTTCACTGGAATGAACAAACAAACAATGGACTTGTTACTCCATAAATGAATAAAATCAATAAATAATCCATCTCATGAAGTGTATCAAGCTATGAACAAGATATCTGATAGCAAAGCCGGTGGTCTTGAACGCATCTCAGCAGAACCAACTAGGATGGAAACTGCCGTGGATAACGTGGCTGGTGTGTGCTTCTCTTTTCTGAAAAATACAAAACAGAGAAACAACATTAATGATCAATTAGATTTATAAAGCGCTTTACAAGAACAGAGAAGACCAATGAGACAAAACAACAGGCAGGACTAACAACACAGAGTAAGCCAACTGAGTAGGCAAACTGGCCAACTATGGGCCAAAGGCTTGGGCACACGCACACACACACACACACACACACACACACACACACACACACACACACACACACACACACACACACACACACACACACACACACGTGTGCATACTCTAGTAGAGCACTGGCAAAACAGACATTCACTGGAAAATTAAACATTCATTGTTGGATAGAAAGATGTATATTTTGCAGGACGTAAATCATTAGGCCTACTTTAGATTTGGTGTTCACTGAAACAAGAAGTCTACGCACTTTGGAGAAGCACAGCCGCGCCTAGGCCGGATTCATAGTCGACGCAAACTACATAAGCACAAGCAACGCAAGCTTCGCAAGGCTACGCAAGATGTAGTGCGCACCAATGATGTTTCCATGACGACGGCTGTAAACGGGAGTAGACCGGCTTGAGATGTAAACAAGACGTAAACATGGAGATGTTACAACGCCTGTTGCTCATAGCACAAGTGCTTATTCATGTCTCTTGTCCTCTTATTTCGGTTATTTCAGTTATAATATTTCAGTTATTCAGTCCCTCATCACCTTTGCGCTAGCTCGCTAGCTATCTCGCACTCCACTGGAGAGTCAAGTAAACAAACAGTGCGCCCCACAATGCACAGCGCATCTGACTACGGGGTCTTTTTTAGGTCAAACATGTTGCGTCCGTCCGAGAACGGGCGGTTTCACACAACAACTGGAGCGCCCTAGAAATCGGTTGTAACCGCTCCAAAAACACCTCTTCAGGAGGGTCTCGGAGCGGCTGTTTTAGGGCGCACTTCTGCGATTGTTGTGTTCACACAGGCCCATACAGAGCGCTCTCGGGCCCAAAGCTCGTTTGGTGCGCACAAAACAATATGTGTGATACCACCCTAAGTAACTCCCTTTACGCACAAATATAATGAGCGGATATTTATTCTTTAAAGGTTCATGAGGTAACTTACAGTAGGATTGATCATTTTGTGTGCATAAACAGTGGCTAAGCATAACACATAAACAAACAGAGCTAGCTAACATACAGTGCTAACATAAACAGTGCTAGCTAACATAAGCAGTCGGCAACATTACAATAACGTCAAAATTACCGGTAAGAATGGGCTAACGTTAGCGAAGCTAGCCGAAACTTCATCATCGACGAGATCCAAATTGTTGTCACGTCTCCAAATCCCCCAAGCTCCTCTTCTGATGAGCTGGACTCAAAGACAGCCTCTAAAACCTCAGCACATCTCCTGTTTTTTTGTTTGTTTGCTCATTTTATCTCCTCAGGTAGCCTAAGTTCATTGAGGTAACGTTAGCCCAGCCGGCTTCAAAACATCCTACCTAGTTGTTTGCAAACCACATGGCCCAGGTTTATCCAATGGGGGGCTCTCTTGATAGAAAGTGGTGAATAATGTGGATGGTCATTGGTTTATTATGTCTGAGACTGATAGACAGCTGAATCCATGGGGAAAGCCCCAACCAATGGAGATTCAGAGAAGATGGCGTATGATGCCTTCAGGAACCAATCATAAACAATGTAAATCTCAAGACACGAAACAGACCTTATACACAAACAACGGTGTAAAATTATGTAAATATGATTTCTGTGCGTGTTGATATGGCTGAAAAATCTATAAAAACGAACGACGCCCGCGCCACCGCGGGCGCAGACTCCAGATGGATAAGGCACAGTTCTTTTTACTCACACCAATGCTCCTATATAATTCTAATTATATTATACTCCCAGTTATATTATATATTTGCTTTGTCCAGATTGCCAGTTGAACAAAAACAACCCAAGGGCCAAGTGCAACATTGTAACATATTATTCCCTGAACCGATGCAAACGATCTAGAGGGTTGAATAGCCTGCACCCCTAGTCATTTTGCATTCATTTACTAGCCTACATAAGCATTCACATCCATAAACGTAAGGGTGTGTTTTTAAGACATTTACAGCATTTCAAAATTCAACATTTGCATCATAGACTATTGAGTGCTATTCGTTTGAGGACATTTGACCTGTGTTGAGCTGATAGCATACGTTTTGAGATTAAACAGTTTTCTCTAAATGAGCCATTGTGTGAGTGTTACATTTTGCATTCATTGTTGAAGTCGCATATAGTCTACCACAAAAATATCATTGCTGTGCACATTCTTATATCCATATGTAAGGATGGATTATTCATTCATTCAACATTGCTTCCTACAAAAACCGTATTGATGAACCTCTGCGACATCTGCTGGGAAAAAGTAGCATTGCAGCCTAAAAGTCAGGTAAAAAAAGATGGCTGACTGGCTTTTAGCCAGAATTCACGAAAAAAATGACCAAACTACCTTTTCCTGGTGGGATTTCGAAGTTTCAAAAACACTGACACGTAAAACGCACATATCTAGGAAAAGTCATGAAAGCAGGGTGCTGTAACTTGAACGGTTGCAGAGAATTATTTTTTAATGTAGTTGCATGGGTCACATGACACATGACCCGCCCTCGGCTGTTCTGGTGTTAACTTTTCTATTCTATAGGCTTTTACCACACTTAATACACTAATACGCAAACTTATGCGTTTAATTTAACCGGCTTTTCTTTATAGACATTGAACTTCACTAAATTCAAGTCTTCTCTAAACTTGCGCAAACCTTATGCGTCTTTCAGACCTGAACATAACAAGCCACACACCATCAAATGTGCGTTGGCCTTGAACAGGCCTCGCACAAACGTATGTATTTTATCAGTTTCTAGATCTGAACTTACAAGTCTGTGCAAACTATGTGTTTTAATTAAACAATTTAACTTATTCTCCTTATTTATCGGAAGTTCTTTATAGCAACAGCAAATTTGACTGTCAAGACAATTAAGTTCTATAACTCACAGAACATCGGAAGTTGCTTCCCAACTCGTGGTTCTTCTCTGAGCGTCCTCAGGGAAGTAAGCTTTGGATGTGAATCTTTGTCGAAAAGATGCAACTCCCGTCGTCTTGATCTTTGCTGTTTTAGCTATCCCATCCCCGTCGCCAAAATGCAGTGTATCTCAAATGCACAATCTTCGTGTGGAACAGAACTTCAAGGAGGCCAAAAACGTCGCATCATCAATTTATTGAGCAAGCCTATTACACGGGGTCAAATCTCTAGGCATTACTGGCGTTCTCATTCGAGGTGCCGAGCTTATATCTGGCTTCAGGCCAGGAATCACATGACAAACAAATTTGCATACAAGGAATGTTCATTAACACAGATATATGTTGTCAACTGATCTGATTGGTCAATGTGTCAACTGGTCTTTGCATCAGCTGAGCTCTTGCCCCCCTTCCGACACGGGGCTTCCTGGGATCACATTACAACTGTAGGCTATACTCACTTCATAGGTGACCATTTGGTATAGACAAACATGCTGACTCAGGACAGAACAAAGGAATGTTGTACCTCACATGTTAAACAACTTATAATGACAGTTCCTACTAAAGTGAAGTTTATTTATTATTCTACTAAAATGATTACTACATGAGAGTAATAAAGATGTGTGATTAATGTAATTGGTGTAGTACAGTATAATACAGTATAAAAATATACTACACTACCAGACACTTTGTGTGAGAGTAATACTGCCTGCAGCGATCGCCTGCAGCCAATAGCATTGCCTTTACCGCTGGTACAAGAGTGCCACCGTGTTCAGGCCTGGAGTGTGTCAGAGAGAGAGAGAGAGTGTGTGTGTGTCCAGTTGTCCCCTTAGTGTGGCAGAAGTGGACCCTTAGGCTGGTGCTCAGTGGGTATTCTGTGCAGAGGCCCCTGGCGGAGCTATCGACCGGCCCGTCAGGGTTCAGGGATATAGATTAGCAACAAAACCGCCATTAATTACAAATCACTTTCATGAAAGTCAATTACACCAGACATCAGAGGAGTAAACAGTCCTCAAACAAAGAAAAGTGATAAGCCACTCACATTTCTGATCTTAACATTTGTTCCTCAGTTTCCCATAACTCCTCCCTTCCCTCTTGTTTTCTCACTAGACTCAATTACTCAACAGCTGTCCCTCTTATCTATCAGTTGGCTCATCAGTATTGAAAAACAAGCACAAATGAATGCAGATGCATGTTTTATCTGTATTCAATAAGCATGTTCCACTGCCTTATCGGTGAACGGGCAATCAATAATCCCGGAGCACGTGCCTGAATGAGAGCCCGCGATGGGGTTCAGCATGCTGTTGAGCAGGATGGGACAGGTATTCATGCTGTTGAGCAGGATGGGACAGGTAGTCATGCTGTTGAGCAGGATGGGACAGGTATTCATGCTGTCGAGCGATGGGACAGGTATTCATGCTGTCGAGTGATGGGACAGGTATTCATGCTGTAGAGCGATGGGACAGGTATTCATGCTGTCGAGCGATTGGACAGGTATTCATGCTGTCGAGCGATGGGACAGGTATTCATGCTGTTGAGCAGGATGGTGATGTGGAGGGGGAACAGCAGGGCACGGGGCGGCGGTGAACAGGTGGAGGGTTTAATAGGATCCAGCTCACAGACGCTCCCTGTCAGAGCGCGGGGCGCCTCCCTTCTGTCTCCGCCAGGCTGCGCTGGAGTGGATTAGCATGGACAGCAGCTCCTCCTCCTCCACCACCTGCAGCCACCGCCTCTCTCTCTACAGGCAGGTAGCAGAGGGACAGCTCAAACCTACAGTAGGCCAAACCTACACAACTCACACTCTGTCCCTCTCCCACTCTCTCCCCCTCTCTCTATCTCTGTCTCTCTGCCACGCTCCCCTCACTCGGTCTGGGTGTGCACGGTAAGCGTTCACGTGCACTTCGGAGCACGCTGTGCTCTGCAGGCACTCCCTCTCTGTGAAGACGATTACAAACACAGATGTTCCAGATAGGAGAAGGAGGAGGTAGGCAGCAGTGACTCGTGAGAGAAACAGTCCAACTCTCTCTCTCCACCTCTCTCTCTCTCTACCTCTCTCTCTCCAGCCCTCTCTCTCTCTCTACCTCTCTCTCTCTCCACCCCTCTCCCTCTCTCTACCTCTCTCTCTCTCCACCCCTCTCTCTCCAGCCCTCTCTCTCTCCACCTCTCTCTCTCTACCTCTCTCTCTCCTCCTCTCTCTCTCTCTCCACCCCTTTCTCTCTCTCCAGCCTTCTCTCTTTCCACCCCTCTCTCTCTCTCCACCCCTCTCTCTCTATCTCTCCAGCCCTCTCTCTCTCCACCTCTCTCTTTTCCTTTGTGTATGTTTTCTCTCTCTGTCCCTCCCTCTCTTTCACCTTCTTTGTTCATGTTCTTCTCTCTCTCTCTCTCTCTCTCTCTCTCTCTCTCTCTCTCTCTGTCTCTCTCTCTCTGTCTCTTCTATTCTCCCTCTGTTTCATTGTGACAAGGCACAGCCGCTCGCTCGTGGCTTGAATACTGACACTGTCATCTCTGAACAGAGTCTTTATCTGTCTGCTATCGGCCTGATGAGATGATTCTAGCTCTCCTCTGGGGTTGTTTTGTCGTGGCACAGATGGGCAGGATGATCCAGATCATCCTCTCTCTACAAACCCTCCCCCTCTGCCCCTCTCCCTCCATCCCTAACTGCTCCTCTCTCTCAACATCTCTGTTATCTCTCCTATCTTTGTGAACACTGCAGACAGACAGACTGAGATAGCTGACACTGTCCCACGCTGAGAGAGTTAAGTCAGGTATTATGGGAACCCTTACCTCTCCCAATGAGGTAGATTTTCAGTGAAGAGTTGAGTATATCGAGATGCAACAAGAATTGTAAAAAAAAAAAAAGATAACGATTCTACTCCTAGAACTGAAAGGTGATTTTACACACCAACAGGATGATATGGATGCTGCTCTGTTGTGGCTGGCAGGTCTAATCACCACCCACACAATATATGATCATCATTTCAAACGGCAAACAATGGCTGTGCTCCATAAGCCAAGCAGCACACAATATGTCTGTTACCGGTGGCGCTGCTGGGATGAGCCTCAGTGGCCAAGGCGGGGGGACTGGGCGCTGTGGCGTGCGCTTCAGCAGGGCGGATGCCGTGATTGGCCAGCAGAGCGCGCAGGACCCTGTCTGCACTAAAGGCCAGAGTCACAGTTAATTGTCCTCTAGATGGCGTGAGGTGGCAACATTGATCAGCACTAAAGGGTCATTTTCAGTGACATTCCCCCCTCTCTCTCCCCCCCCCCTCTCTCTCTCTATCTCTCTCTCTCTATCTATCTCTCTTGAGGAGCCAGGGACACAAACCGTGTGAGAAGCGACACTCTGTTTATGTGACATCTGTCACAGGGCGAAAGGGGACACTCTTCGATTGCGTTCGCCCCGCTGGAAATCGGAAAATCAATAGAGCGAGTGTAGTTGAGAGGGCGAACAGGCCTGGCGCACAGGGGGTTGATAACAGATAAACTGGTCCCTCTCACTGCAAGCGTCTCGCCCCTTCCCTCCCTCGGCTGGTTCTGCTCCGTCTCAAGACATTCGGGGGACTGGAAGAAACCTGCTGAAGACCGGAGAGCCATGTTGGTCCTCGTCCCTGCAGACATGCTGCCCGGTGGCATAGCGGTCAGCTGCTCTAGGGCAGATGTGTGAAGGGAATACAGCTACAGCTACACTTGGCAGACCAGTGGAAATTGATACATACTGTAAATGTTTACCGCATTAAAATGGACTCATGTTGGCCAAAGGTCGGCACTTAAATTGCCTTGACTATTAGCTCATTGTATATCATCATTAATGGGATAAGAGGCAATGTTGTATCTCGCTCTCTCTCTCTCTCTCTCTCTGTGCATATGCTGGCTTGGCTTGTGCCTCCATTAGCCCTGAGCAGGGCGGGCTGGCGGGCAGCTGACCACGGCCTGTGGAAGAGGAGACCAGCGTGTTTCTCCTCTGCTCAGCGCTCTGAGAACCAGGGAGCACCGGCTGATCCTGTCCTGACGCAGTATGCAGCGTGAGATCCAGTGTGAGACGCCTCCCCTTTCCAGAAGGGAGCCGGGTGGAGAACGGGGCGTTAAACATGTCCTCTTCTCAGACTTAAAAAGTGCAGGGCAATCGTTGAAATGCAGCCCGTTTGCTTCTGACCTGCGGTGACCTGCGGATCGGTCCTGGAACGTGTTTGGCCGTTCATGCATGTGTGCACACTGTATACATAGGCTACTTCAGATCGTGTTTGTAGAGACTAAATCTTATCCTCAACCTGACCCTTCACACCTATGAGAGCAACATTAAGACAAAACAGGGATTTTAAACATTTCCTAGCCTCTCTGGGTGTAGCCTCTCTGGGTGTAGCCACTCTGGGTGTAGCATCTCTGGTTGTAGCATCTCTGGGTGTAGCCTCTCTGGGTGTAGCATCTCTGCGTGTAGCCACTCTGGGTGTAGCCACTCTGGGTGTAGCTTCTCTGGGTGTAGCATCTCTGGGTGTAGCCACTCTGGGTGTAGCTTCTCTGGCTGTAGCTTCTCTGGCTGTAGCTTCTCTGGGTGTAGCATCTCTGGGTGTAGCTTCTCTGGGAGTAGCTTCTCTGGGTGTAGCGGGAACGTTTTCTCACACGGTGCCAGATGGAAACGGCGTGCACTCACACCCGTGCAACAGCATGGCGTCTCTGCTTTATGGCTCTGGACGTTGACTGGGCTCATCAGATCCTGACCCAGATCCTGACCCAGATCCTAACCCAGATCCTGATCAGATCCTGACCCGGAGCTTTCTGAGAGAAGGGAGACTGCTGATCCAGGATCTGGCCTAGTGGACATCTGGCGTTCCTCATTCATCATGTTGATGGGAAAGATCAATTCGTATTTGTGCTTCTCCTGGCTCTCCTCTCAAGCGTGCGCAGGGCTGCTGCCGTTGGTCAGGGTTAGGGGTAGGGTTAGGGTCAGGGTTAGGGTCAGGGTCAGGGTCAGGGTTAGGGGTAGGGGTAGGGTTTGGGTAAGGGTTAGGTTACTGCTGTTGGTCAATGCTCCTGGCCGCTACACACCGACCACGCCGGCCGGTAAAGCCCGCTGGACTAACGCACATGTGCGGCATGATGCATGTTTTCATTGCAGGGCGATCCACAGGCAACACACAGGATTCTTTGCCTTGGACTGTGTGGGCTCAGTAGCCACTGGGAACAGCCTGTAGTACCTAACAGACCTGCTAGAGAGCAGCATAGCACTGTGAGAGAGGTTAGGCTTGGCTTCTCTGCATTCTACTGTCCATTAGGTTCTATAGGCTACATACCCTCTCCATCTAGCCAATATACCCTCTCCATCTAGCCAATAGCATGGCTCTCTCAGTGTACTGGGCAAATTAGCCACAGGTACATTGCTTCTGCAGCAGGAATACTGGTTGTATTTTTTTTTTTTATCTCAGATGCGAGCTGATGCATTGAAATGTTATATTCATATGTTGCCACATATATCTAGTCCTCATGTATTAAGTTAGAAATCTGCTATTTCTCTAGAAATTCACGCATTGCTGCTTCACCGGTCCTCTCTGAGCAGGGATGCTGTGGCCAATGTGAGATTGGTGCATCACATTCTGTTTTGTGTTCTGAATCCCAAACTGATTATTTCCAGGCTCATATCTGCTGAAAGCTTGTTAGCGAGGTAATTCTCCAGAGAGCTGTGAACTGATGGAGGGAACGAGCGAGAGGTCGTGACCCCACACCTCGACCGCATCGCGCCGTGCCTCCTCTCGGCCAAAGCGACTTAATCGAAAGCAATGGGCAATAATTCACAGGGTCAAAGCTGAAACAAAGTGTGCCGACCTTGTCTGTGGCCTTTGTCACCGAGGTCTCTTCGACCCCTGACCCCTGGAACCCAGCCCACGGCACACAGCAGTTCCAATCGGTCTCTTTTGACGCTGAAGGATTCTTCCTCACCACTATTACACAACAATGCTTCGTGGACAAATAACGCTCTATCCATCTAGTCTACGTGCTGAACAGTGTGATACAGGCGTTGGAGGAGCACTTCAGAGAGACGGGAGGGACGGCCGGAGGAGGTAAATGGGAGAGAGAGAGATCAGCCGAGAGAGACCAGACGGTTAATCACAGTTGACAACGTCCTTATCCCTGTGTTTGGTTCGCTTCTGTCTCCTCTCCGTTTGAGTAAGCAGAAAGCGTGTCCAGGCTTGACCATACGCTTAACTCCCTCTGATGTATTGAGACTTTAATTGTGGCAAGAGCTTTCACTGGACCCCCCCTCCCTCAAAAAGAGGGAACAAAAGACTTGGCCTGATGTCCCCCCCCCCCCCTTCCCAGCTGATCAATGACGGGCGGGGCTGCCAGCTATCGACTGAGCAGAGATGAATGACGGCATCCCCCAGGGCCCATCTGAATACTGACCGAGTCTTCTACTGGCGCCAGGAGGTCTTTCCTCTGATCTGCACTCTTTTGCATGTGGAGAACTACTATGAAGACCTCACCAGCTTGTGTAAAGAGTTAGTGCACTAATCACACAGGGCTTATAAGCAGTAGTCCCGCAGCAATGGTGTAACGTCCCTTTGTGTCCATGAAATGTGGAAGTAAGTGTGAACTTAAGTTAGTGTAAAGTTACAGCGGCTCCACTGATCTCTCATGTTTGACTGTGTTGTGTGCGGTTCAGGAGGGCCTGTTGGTGAGGAAAGACAGATGTCAAGGTCGCCAAGACCAAGGTCTGTCTATGGGAGAATGTTTTTTCTTTTTTTACTGCCAATGTGATTTGTTGCCACTAGGGCAACAGAGCTGTTGCTGGTTCCTCAGTTAACATGGGCGCCACAAAGGAAACAGGCTGCGCTTGGCGGCGGTTCTGTATCCGGTCTGAACTCGGTGGTTCTTCCTCGTCTTGGACTTCCTCCCCTTTCCTCTCGGCCCCCTCCTCCTGTGTGAAAACTCCACTGTATGCTGAAGAAGATGAATCTGCATGCAACGTTGTGATGTTTCTGGCTGTATGTAAAGGAACCAGGCCTGTTGAAGTTAGAGGTGCAGTGCCCATGGAGGATGTGAGGAAGTTAACGCCTGGTGACAGATAAGCCGGAATACCGAGCAGAGAAGCAGCGATGGCAGAGCGCCCAGACATAGTTGTGATAAGGGTTGTTTCCAGTATAAAGGGACGCTGTTCTGGATGGATCTTCTGTATTTGGATGCTCCAGCATGCTGGGGATCATGTCTACGCTGCCTGCAAGCGCCTGCATTATAATCACTCCAAAACATGAGGTCTCCAGGACGTTTCTGGTCACAGACTAGATTCTATCCCATGAAACCTACAGGGACATCTTGAGGTCCAGTAATTGATCTTCTTCAAAGCGGATGAGATCAATGGGTGGGCCAGTTGAGTGAGGCTCATCTCCTCATGAATTCCCCACATGTTGGGAGCAGATTTCTCTGAGAGGTCAGCTACTGACGTCTCCAAACAAGAGATGGAAATGCATCTCCACTAAGCCAATACCTCCCAGCTGTTCCCCACTGTTTTCGTCTGAACGTTGGCTTGGCGTTTTTCCAGCCTCTGTAGTAGTTTGTTGAGGTCAAAATACACAGTAGCTACAACCTGCATACAGTGCTACGGACCTTGTATAGCCTAGCCTACATGTATTGCGAATGACAAAAAGTGACTCAATCTATGATTGCAATTCTGTCAGTTCCCCTCCCCTGGGCTTCGCCTGGGGTTCTGGCTCACAGAGACGGCCACATCTGTCCGCCGGCGTCTTCGTTCTCCAGAGGGACGCCGGGCCTGTCCTGCCTCTGGGCCTGTCCAGCCTCTGGGCCTGTCCAGCCTCTGGGCCTGTCCTGCCTCTGGGCCTGTCTTGCCTCTGGGCCTGTCCTGCCTCTGGGCCTGTCCTGCCTCTGGGCCTGTCCTGCCCCTTGGCCTCGCTCACCGGCTGTGAGGGCCAGTGTGTGTGTTCTCGGCTGTGAGGGCCAGGGTGTGTGTTCTCGGCTGTGAGGGCCAGTGTGTGTGTTCTCGGCTGTGAAGGCCAGGGTGTGTGTTCTCGGCTGTGAGGGCCAGGGTGTGTGTTCTCGGCTGTGAGGGCCAGGGTGTGTGTTCTCGGCTGTGAGGGCCAGTGTGTGTGTTCTCGGCTGTGAGGGCCAGGGTGTGTGTTCTCGGCTGTGAGGGCCAGGGAGTGTGTTCTCGGCTGTGAGGGCCAGGGTGTGTGTTCTCGGCTGTGAGGGCCAGGGAGTGTGTTCTCGGCTGTGAGGGCCAGGGTGTGTGTTCTCGGCTGTGAGGGCCAGGGTGTGTGTTCTCGCCACTTGACCTCACAAGAGACGCACTGCACTCAGCCATTTTCCCACCAGGGAAAATCAGGCTCACGTCACACAATCAAACCAACAGGATCCCTGCTTATCGGATCACTACTCATCGCTGTAGACAAGCATTTGATACCGGTTAAGCAATACCCTTCATAGACACATATCACCAGTATATTGTAATTTGTACATTCCACTGTATTTTGTTGCACTGTTTTTTGTATTTC
This sequence comes from Borostomias antarcticus, assembly GCF_949987555.1. Taxonomy (NCBI): domain Eukaryota; kingdom Metazoa; phylum Chordata; class Actinopteri; order Stomiiformes; family Stomiidae; genus Borostomias; species Borostomias antarcticus. Next base: position 12,871,815 of record NC_140249.1, read on the forward strand.
ATATTTTTGTAGTGTTTTGCACTGTCATTTCTTTGCACTGTCCAGTCCTGTCCTGTCCTGCACCCTGTCCTGTGTCGACTGCAACAGCGTATGCCTTAACCCTGGTCACATTCCTAGTATGTGTGAACCAGATACATGGCAATAAACACATCTTGAGTCTTGAATCTTCTAAACCGGTCACGTGGACTTTGACAGCATAATGTCGCCATACATGTGTGCTAGTTCAACAGCGGAGATCCTATGTCCAAACAGGCGCTTTGCGGACACGTGATCAGCTGGTCTCTCCTCCGCCTGTGTTTGGCTCCCAGCTATAGGATCCTGTTAAACGCCTCAGTAAGCCTGAGACTGGCAGACACACCTGCTTGTCAGGGATGATCTCACTATTCTGGGCAAACAAAATAAGCTGCCTGGGATCCAGTAATCCAGCGATATTACATATTAATAAGGCTCCAGGTCCCAGACTCCCCTGCTTGGATTAACGTGCATTTTCCCTTCCTACCATGTGTGTGTGTGTGTGTATGTGTGCGTGCACACGCACACTTTATTAGGATGCTGTTTGTGTGAGTGGTATCACTTGTGAAACTTGTGACACAACCCTTAATGTAACCACCAAGGAATGAAATATTGCGAACGGTTGTGTATTAGACCTGCACACAGAGATATGGAAATCAATTGGATGAGATTAACGGGGGCGTTGAGCAGGAACAATAAAGTACCATTCTAGAGTGGTGTTCCCTCTTCTTAAGGCGAGCATCTTAGACAGAGATTTGACTCGACTGGAGGAGCTGTTACTGTCTGCGGGGGATATGTTAAGACACCATTTGCCAGCCTGTAGCAACCAGTAAGGAGGAGCAATTAGCTCTAATGGTGCTCTTAGGTGGAATAGCTAACCACCTTTTCAGTAAGAGCTGCCTAACTTATCTTGGAAAGTCTCCCACCTGAATGACACGCTATCCGATTTCGTGTTTGAGGGCATAGATTAGCTAATCCAATTCTGTTTTGGAATGAGCATTGACCACACTGATTCAATAGTCTTAACTCTACCATCCATAACCTGAGTTATGAAGCAGGTGAGAGAACTTTAGTCTGTGTGTGTGTGTGTGTGTGTGTGTGTGTGGTGTGTACTTTATCCGTCCATGTGTGTGTGTGTGTGTGTGTGTGTGTGTGTGTGTGCGCATGCGTGTGTGCATGTGTATAATTGTTAAAGAAAATTAAATCATTAAACTCTGTATTGTTGTAACTGGCTCTAAGGCTTGGTGTTGTAGGGATTTATTTATTGTATTTCCCCCTGAAGAAGATGGGAATGCTTTCCAGGCATAATCCCATTCCAGCGGAGGTGTGCCCCTCTTCTGCGTCTTGTTGCGGGTGAATTAGAGGCAGAACACCTTCCCTGCTATCTCAGATTAGCTCTGGGAATCAGATTACGCTCTCTCTGGATAGTCCTGCCTGGCCTGCTCCTCACCAGGCCTCAGTAAGAATGCTTATTAAGCATATATGTAATTGCAAGCCTAAACCAAATTCCTTACTGAGTCTAATGGGGTTTGTCACATGAGTGGCGGCTGACTAATGTTGTGCCTCCTGTCAAGCCGGAGTCAGGGCGCTCCTACTCGTAACGCCTGGCTGGGCTTGCCATTGCAAATTGCAAAAGGAAATGTTTTGAACCAGCCAGCAAGACCTAGATGAATTCAGACAGAAGACAGGGGTCTGGTATTCATATCTCTCCCCATAAGCCTCATGTGCCCTCAGTTTATTGTCTTGAACATGAGGAGGGGAGAAAGGCCGGTGTGTTAAGGTGCTCTGCGAAGGCTGGACACGTCAGGATCTCAGGCTCATTGAGCCAGCTGTTGAACTCACCAGCTATCTTCTGAATTAGCTGGGTAAAACAAAAACCTTGGGGATAGGTGGTCTCCTATCAGTCCATAAACAAACACAACAGCCTCTCTCCCGTGAGAACTCCAATAAGAGAAACAAATAACCATTCATCATTCTCACTGCGCTGAAACCTCCCAGGGTGAGCTGTGGAGCATGCGCGCAGGAAACCGACCCAACTCTTTGGGCTGGGATCGGACAGTATCTCAGCTGATTATCAGCTGATTATCATGCCAGAGTAGGAACAGTGTCTGTGTGTGTGTGTGTGTGTGGGCGTGTGTACACACCATATGTACTGTAGGTGTGTGGGAGTAAGAGATAGAGTGATAGTATGGTAGTAATGTTAGGTGAGTGATGGGATCTACTGCAGGGTTGTTCTCTGCTGTCGGATCCTCTAATCCATCACAGCACATAATCCAAGACAGTAATTTCATGTCAGGATCCGCTGCACGGGGAAGAATTATGAGGCTAATGCAATTTAATCCTTCCCCTTATACGCTCTTCTGAGAAGACTGAACGCTCTCGCAAACCTAAATGAAGTGAAGTCGCTGCTTCATTAAATGCAAAATGCATAGCATTCATTAGTTTGAGTGTAATAAAGAGCTGGAGACGGGAGATTCAACGTGCTGGATCCACATCTGGGGGTCAGCAGAGGGCAAGGATGTTCCAATCTGATGTGAGTGAGCCATGCACTGGTATATAAGTGAACCAACCAATTTAAACATTGGTTTAGGAGGTCAAATCTATGGTAGTCTGACTCAACAGATGTAGGTTTTGGGGATCATTTGTTTATTACTGCCCAATCAGTGGATTCATGTGGTCAGCAAATCCAGACTATGTGAAACAACAACCCCTGAATGGTAGAGTCCACCAGCGCTGACCAATGGCGGACTGGCCATCGGGACGTTCGGGACGAATCCCGATGGGACAGTCCTCAAGTCCGCACCCACCCCCCCCCCCCCCCCGCGCGCTCAACAAAGCGCTCAGCACCCCCCCCTCGCAACAAATCGGAAAGCCCGTCCGGGCTATGTTGCCCCATAAACCAAGTGTGGAGATCCAGTAGATCTGGCTATGAAAGACTAGGTCATTTATCTGACATGACGTTAAGGAAGACTGTTGAGGAGCTCTCTTCCTTTAAGTAATCCCTCTTTATTTTCTTAGGTGAAAACAAACACTTTTTAAGATCACGTTGGATTTGGAAAGGGCCCCTGGGTAGAATGGACTGTACTGTATGAAACACAAAGTATATATTTTGGGTGTACAAAGAAAACATGTATTGGCAATCAGTGGTACTCCACTCTCTCCTCCTCCTCAACGGAGACACCGTAGTCCTGAGGACTGCTGCCGTGACCGTTGGCGTGACTGTTGGCGTGTGCGTTGGCGTGACCATTGGCGTGTGCGTTGGTGTGTGCGTTGTGGCCATCAGGGGTGTTGAGCTGCCCTGTAGACTCATTTGTTCTGAATTTGATAGTGACAGCTTAAATATTGCATTCTTAAAATAGGCTTGTGACAGTAGCTAATGTCACTGGTGTAATATTGCTCTCCTCTCTGCGGTGTCACCTTCAGCCGTGCCGTTGCTGCTGTGTCTGTCTGTCTGTGTGTGTGCGTGTGTGGGTCAGAGCGTGTGTGTGTGTGTGCCTGTCTGTCTGTCTGTCTGTGTGTGGGTCAGAGCGTGCGTGGGTCAGAGCGTGTGTGTGTGCCTGTCTGTCTGTGTGTGTGGGTCAGAGCATGTGTGTCTGTCTGTCTGACTGTCTGTGTGTCTGTCTGTCTGTCTGTCTGTCTGTCTGTCTGTCTGTCTGTCTGTCTGTGTGTGGGTCAGAGCGTGTGTGTGTCTGTCTGTCTGTGTGTGTGGGTCAGAGCGTGTGTGTGTCTGTCTGTCTGTCTGTGTGGGTCAGAGCGTGCCAGACACTTGAATACATTTGTAGGCTACTACTCTATTTCTTGCCAGACAGTTATCTTGAAAAACTGAGGCGTTAGCCCTCTCAGCTGTGGCTCGCTTTTTCCTCTCATCTCCCTATGACACTGTACACCAACAACTGAGTTTTTTTTTTTTAAAGCCTCTGGAAACTTGGCTTGAAATAGTATAAATGCATATATTTTATCAAATGTTAGTGTCTCTTCAAGCATCCACAAAAATCGGAGTTAAAATAAACGTTCAGAACCCTTCGAAAAAAGTGTTCAAAAACGGCTCATTTTGCTCTCTAGACCATTTCTCAGGAATGTATGGGCGCGTCGGTTCAGGATTTGATTGACATTTTGATCCGCCAATGACAAACAATCTCATAAAAATTAGCAATGCACTATGCACAGCAACTAAAAGTCCAGCCGTATATGTTTGAGCCGTCAGATACTCAATTCTCAGAGGATGCAGAAATACAGTAGAAGCCCTGCCATCTCCAAATAATTCATTTTAATCGATCACTGAATGGTGGGTTCCAAAATGCTTTTCTATCCATTAGTAGAATTAGTTAGCCACAGCTAGTTCTAACCATACTAGCTAGCGCTAACATTATAAGCTGCTAAGCAGCTACAAAGCACTGAGTTGGCAAGCTAACAATGTTAGATTTTTTTTAGAAAAAGGTGAGGTTAACAATTAACGTGGAACATTTACTTAAACTTTATCATTAGCAAGTAACTTACATGATCGATCTCTAGGCTCTGGGCATCGGGGAGAGGCTGAAGTGGAGGGAGCGAGGGTACTGCTTCAGCTACAAGACATAGCCGTTGTGCAAAACCCATGGCTTTCTGGCAAAATTTAATGAATGAGCGCAGCATATGAAGGTATGTTTCCGGACTGCTCCACCACGGCTCACCAAAAACATGGTCCACTGTTTCTCTAAATCCAACACAGTTGGAAAACTAAAGAATGACTTGTTGTCATCTCACCAATGAGCACCCATGGACAGCATAAACAATCATGATGGTGCACAGGGTGGGGAGATAGAGGTTAGATAAAAAATAGATACCAGTAGATGGATAGATAAAAATAGACAAAGATACTTGGCTGGATCAAATATGTTAGCTAACTGCAAATTTGCTGTCGACGAGGCCGATTTAGCGGGGAGGTAGGACTTACTAACATGCATTTTTTAATGATTGGATCTCGGATATAATGACGTCACATTAAACGAATTAAACAACGCCCATTTCAAACCCACTGTCAGGAATGTTACAAAAACTTAAATGAGAATATTTAGAATTTTGATAGAAAGTAATTGCTAATACTTTTACATGTTGTTTATTATGTACATTATACACTAAATTACATAGTTAGAAAACTTTTGTGGATTTGAGTTTCCAGAGGCTTTAAGATTCTGAGTTTAAAGTCAGAAACTTTGACTTTTTTCTCAGAAGTTATTTCTGACTTTTTTCTCAGAAATTCTGACTTTAAAGTTTAAAACTCAGTTGTTGGCCCTAATGCTCTAACGTACTATTCTCCATGTTTAGTAAAGAATAGCTCTTGACATTATATTCCTTTAGAACGGCGACTTTGTCCTTGCATATCAGACAGGAAGCATTTCCATCGATCTCCACAAAAAATACTGCAATGTCCATATTTCTTGAAACTGTCTGTGTTCCTAACGTTAGTTAACCATGAAAACAGCCTCTCGGTGGCGAGCTGCATTCCGTTCATAGTTCACGTGCGGATTGATTGCACCTGTGATTGTATGCAGTATTCACCTTGTGCGCTGCACACAATAACAGCATTTCGCCCCATGTTTGAGTGACTTGAATATCGCACTGTAGGCCTGCCTGCCGGCGCCGTGTACAAGAGATTATTTAGTGGGCCGGATTACATTATATTTCTGACATCGTGTCCCGGGCCGGATGGAGGGGTGGGGGGGGGGCAAAAGGCCCGCAGGCCAGGAGTTTGAGTTTGACCCCTGCTGTAACCTGTTTGTCATGCTTCAAGTTGTAGTCCACATTTATGCTCTCAGTTCCACAAACATCGGAAATATACATTATTGTAGTAAGTGTAGTAAGGCTACTTTACCCATTAAAATGCAGAAATATAATCATGGAAATGTATGGGAAGAGTTATGGGAAGATCATGGACAAGTTTTGAAATTGTATTGGTAAAAATGAGTCAGAAAAATTAACTGTGGTTAGCACTCCTAGTGGTGGGCTCTGGTACATCTTGTGAATCCTAGCATGTACAACCATTAAGCAATTGTAAACATTTAGCAGTCATTTGCAGGTTTATTTTAATGGCAATACATCAATGTAGCCTATACTGTTCCTATACACAAGAATAGGAGTGCAAGCCACAGTTAATCTTTCCCACTCAGGAGGTAGAGTGGATCTTCGAATGACCGCAGGGTCGGCGATTCGAATCCCGGCTCCTCATTGCTCCCAAGTGCAGTCCATTTAAATTAAAACCCAAGTCCATTAAATCCCACAACTTTAAAAACATGTTGATCATAGCGGGTATTAGTCGTTCTCTGAGGCCATTTGGTGTAGTGGCCAAGCTTGGTATTGCAAGAGACGTGATACATTTGGGGACAAAAATACTTTTTCCATCTACACAGTACATGGGAGATTAAATGGCTTGGGAAAGAAATGGTCTGGTTATCACTCAAAGTTATAAACAATGCTTTGAATTATCAGTTGTTTGTGTGTGTGTACAAAGCAATTGGCAATGGAAAAATAACTGAATGGCTGGCGAGCAAGGACACTCCCGAAGCTCTAACCTCTGTGGGTTTGGAAACTCGAAGGGCCCTCGAGTTGAATGGACTATACCAGCACTGAGATAGTATAAATTTATTTATACAAGAAGGTATTGGTAAAAAATGAACTGTGGCTAATCCATCTAGGGGTGGGCATATTGCTCATTGTGGGTACATTTCATGAGACCAACGGAGGGAACATTTTAACAGCCCCCCTCCTATTCCATCGGGTGGTGATCAGTGAAGTGTCCCATTATAAACAACCTCAAAGCATCCTGGGTAATTGCTTTTCCAAAGCTCCCATTCGCCGCATTCTGTATTGATAAATAAAGATGTAGTCTAGTGTGCTTATTTTCTCTGCATGACATGAGCTGGATGACCTTCACCTGCAGCTGCGCATGTCAGCAGGCCACTAGGAACAACGAGATCCCCGGTGAGTGTCCTGAGAGGCAGCAACATGCTCTCACAGAGCGACACGCTCTCACAGAGGGACACGTTCTCACAGAGCGACACGCTCTCACAGAGCGACACGTTCTCACAGAGCGACACGTTCTCACAGAGCAACACACTCTCACATACATGCTCTCACAGAGCGACATGTTCTCACAGAGCAACATGTTCTCACAGAGCAACACGCTCTCACAGAGCAACACGTTCTCACAGAGCGACACGTTCTCACAGAGCAACACGCTCTCACAGACACGCTCTCACAGACACGCTCTGACAGAGCAACACGCTCTCACAGACACGCTCTCACAGAGCAACACGCTCTCAGAGCAACACGTTTTCACAGAGCAACACGTTCTCACAGAGCAGGCCCACAAGCCTCGCTGCTAAGGAGTGGGACATGCTATCAATGTGGTTGTGATGATGGTTGGTGTGTGTGTGTGTGAGAGAGTGAGTGTTTTGTGTGTAGATGAGTGGTTGTGTTGTTGGGTTGCTAATGTAATTCCTATTTCAAATTGGTACTTTTACATGTTCATTATCATTGCAATTATACTGTTGTAGTGTATGGCAAGCATGTGTAAATGAATTAGTTGGGAACGTGTTTTTGAGAGGGGGCGGATAAAGGGTATCTAGCCCTCTTAATGAGACATTTCTGCTGAAGACAGGGGTCTGTTAATGTAATTTGGGTTTAATTTCTGGATACCACAGTTTAATTTCTGGATACTACACACACACACACACACACACACACACACACACACACACACACACACACACACACACACACACACACACACACACAGAAAGCTTGTCATAGCCTGCTCCTGTATCCTGAATCATGACCAACCAAGATAGTATAAAACCCAATGCACATGGTATCACAGAACAATTATGGATATTTTATGTTTGATATGTTATTTATCCCCTTTAATAATACCAATTGGTATGGTATTTTATATATTTGGAAAGCCTGATTAGTCACCTTTACAATGAGGTATGACTTGTAAGGATTGTGCATTCGAGGAGTGAGCAGCACAACTAAACTTGTGGGTAGCGCACTAAAACTAAACAAAATCCCCTGCAATATTCTTATGTTGGTATTCAATCCTCTTTTGAGCTGCCAGTGCTGCCAGTTGTGTGCCAGTTACAGGTGTCTGACTGGCACCTGACTGGCACCTGATTGACAGCACTTGTGTGGATGGGTCCTGCAGCTTTGTTGAGTTTCTGTGCTCCAAGCATCAACATGCCACGTTTGTCCCTTCAGGATAAGGCCCGTGCAATAGGGCAACTGGGAGCTGGTGTTCCAGTATGCAGAGGGCAGCGTTATTTGGTGTCAGCCCTGTGGTACTATTTCCAAACTAAGGACCACTTAGCACTTTATACTGTTTTCTGTTTTAGTTTGTTTTATATACTGTACAGCACTTTGGTGGAGTGGACTGATGTGGAGAACGCTTGGCAGAACGCTGCACAGATTGCGTGACCTCTTTCAATGGGGCCAGTGTGACAGTGTGGGGCGGCATCTCTCTCACAGGCAAAACAGAACTTGTCATCATTGAAGGCATCTCAATGCAGTGAGATATCGGAATGAGATTCTGGAGCCAGTGTTGATCCCATATCTCCATAATCTGGGACCTGACTCCATCCTCCAGGATGACAACTCACCCTCACAGAGCCAAGATCATCACAGAGTACCTCCAGAATGTGGGAGTGGAGAGGATGGAATGGCCTGCTGTGAGTCCAGACCTCAACCCAGTTGAACACTTGTGGGATCAGCTTGGGCGTGCTGTACGTGCTGGAGTGACCAACACAACCACACTGGTTGACCTTAAACATCTCCTGGTTGAGGAATGGGATGCCATCCCACAGCAAAATGTGACGAAGCTGGTGACCAGCATGAGGAGGAGGAGCCAGGCTGGTGACCAGCATGAGGAGGAGGAGCCAGGCTGGTGACCAGCATGAGGAGGAGGTGCCAGGCTGGTGACCAGCATGAGGAGGAGGTGCCAGGCTGGTGTGGCTGCATATGGATCTTCCACACGCTACTGAGGTCCCTGACAGTGTAAAATGAATGAAGTGTAAAAATGTGTTGTTTTTTCCTTATTACTGTGGGAGAGTGCAATCATTCAATCCACCAAGCAACTCACAACAAGAGTGAATACCAACAGAAGAATGTTGCAGGGGATTTTGGCACATTTTTTTGTCCCTACCCACACGTATAGCTGGTTGCCTATTCCTCGAATGCACAATCCTTACCTTGTTGTACCTCGTTGTAAAGGTCACTAATCAGGCTTTCCAAAGATATAAATACAATACCAATTGGTATTATTAAAGGGGAGAAATAACTGACCGAAATAACGTTTCCAAACTATTTTTGAGGAGTTTGAGTTGAGTTTGATGAGAAGTGCTGTGCAAAAGTCTTAGGCCACCCTGTGGTATATTTGTATTTGTAATGTAAATTAAGGAGAATGTTACTGGTTAGGTTATTGCAAGATCGAGTTGCTAGGGAAGCTTTTGGTCCTTTCTTGTGATTGTTGATTTTAAATGAGGGTTGACCGTTAATAAGTTCAGTCAGTTTTGATATAATGTCCAGACGAGCAACACAGAATGTATGTCTAGGAGAACAAAGAATAAAGAAGTTATTTAAATGATAAACGGAGCTTTGAATCATCGTTAAATGAACCCACAGAAAAGACACAACCAAATGGTGACGAGGTGTTGCATTTTTGGTTAAATTCCGGAAATTATGTTGATGACCAACCAAGCTAGCTAGCCAGCGGTAATAGCAGCTAAGAGCTAGCCCTGCTAACAACTAGCTAATGAAAGCACTACGAGACTTTTATAATCCAAAGCAAAATGTGCTCAGTGAGAGATACATTTTTTGAAATAGAAAACAGCAGGAGAGTCATTAGCTCGGACCAAGAAGACACAAAGCGGCGGCAGTCTACAGCGACCAACAATCATCCACCATACGGGGAGCAGAATCGGTCAGAAAAATACTTTGAACTGTTCTCTATATCTAGGGATGACTGTGAGTATGTAAAACCACATAATGTCATGGTCAGAGTCAAAGCTTAGGGTGGAGTTAGACAGCGGGGCAGCTATGTCTATTATGTCACAGAAGATGTATATAAAAAGGTTCAATACGTTTAAACTACGTCCATTCGAAGTAGCGTTGAAGGACTACTCTGGTAAAAGCATTCAAGTGCTAGGTGAGATGGATGTAAAAGTGAAATGTGGGGATCAAGTTCTGAAGTCAGTGCTACTTGTGTCAAAAGGGAGTGGACCTACTCTTATGGGAGGAATTGGATCAGATCCTAACCACTGAGGTGGTTCGGGCATCTAGTGAGGATACCTCCTGGGCGCCTCCCTAGGGAGGTGTTCCAGACGTGTCCGGCTAGGAGGAGGCCGCGGGGTAGACCCAGGACTAGGTGGCGGGACTACATCTCTGCACTGGCCTGTGAGCGGCTAAAGATTCCCCAGGCAGAGCTGGTTGATGCTGCTAGGGAAAGGGATGTCTGGGGCCCCCTGCTGGAGCTGCTGCCTCTGCGACCCGACCCCGGATAAGCGGATGAAGATGGATGGATAACACTGGATCAGATACCTAACACTGGATCAGATACTAACACTGGATCAGATACCTAACACTGGATCAGATACCTAACACTGGCTCAGATACCTAACACTGGATCAGATACCTAACACTGGATCGGTCCAGGGTCAACCAGGTGTCATGTCCAGTAGAGCAGCTTTGTGGAAAGTGTGCTGAGGTGTTCATTGAACCAGGCCAGGTCCAGCCTGGCTTATGTGCGTGGCTGGCTTGTTTCTGTTCAGGACTGGTAGGACAGAAGCTAGTCGTGCCACTGAAATAGCTGTGAATTGCAATGCCATGAAATAATGTCTGATAAATTAAGATAGGTGTTGTCGCCTGGACAAATCAGTTCCAATGTTTCCAATGCTAATCCAGAACAATAAGAGCGGGATAGCCAGTTAGCTCATGAGCTCACAACAGCTAGCAGCCGCTTCCATAACATTAATGGTAGCGGTCAGTGGCTAAAGCAATTACACTGATGATTCCTGTAACGTTAGCTACAGTCCTGAGAAGTATACGCCCGCGCCTGCAGGTATACAGTTTTGGCAGCAGCGGCGGTAAAAAAAAAATATTACAACCCGCAACCACGAGGGGCAGTAAAGCACTGCTACAGTAAGGCTACTAGGCTTGTCTGACAGACGGTTGCCGTTGCTTAGACTAATGTAGGCTACGTTTCTCAGTTTCCTCTGAATTGCGAACTGCTCTTTTGGATTAGCTACAGCAGACAGTAGTCGACATAAAATTGGTTATTTAAAGGGCTATCATTTTACCAACTGATCCGACTTCATTCATTAGGCTATTTAGATTCAAACCCGGAAACTCAGATATCCCACATTTTCAACCCCTATTTGCAACGATGCAGTCAGAGTAACGACACTACGATATAGCCTACAATCAATAAATAGCGCTAAACCAGTGAAAGACTAATTCATTTCAACCCGTATTTACCAACCCATGATAGACTTATTCAATTCAAAGCACACACTACCACGACTGCCCAATGGCTCAATTGATAGCATCACAGACTTGTAATTCAAGGGTCACAGGTTCGGTTCCGTGTCCCTGCTGTCGGAAGGACATGGAAAGGATTTCAGTCGAGATCACTTTAGTCAAAATTGACCCATTTATTAGCATGCAATAATATATACAGCATATACATTTTTTACGCATATTCATTTTGGCGGTGTGATCTGTTCGGGGGGCCCCCTGCCTTTCACGCATGTGGAAAGTGGCAATCTAGATGTTCCCCCCCTCTGGGCCGCTTGGCCCAGAGTGCCGGGCCGGAAGAGGGAACGGTATCTAGCCCCCTGCCTCTATGACGATCAGAATGGGCCGCGATCAAGAAGACGCTCGGAGGTAACTCAGCCCACTAAGACCGTCAAAGAGCGCCACAGGAGGACTGCTGTACATTATAGTCCCTGGCCTCCACGGGCCAGCGCTTCGTGGAGTCCGAAGGAGATACAGCCTAGTGTCTCTGCCTCCATGGTGACCGGAGGGACCGCTGGATGGCTCTTCGGAGATGTTTCGGCCCACGATCACCACGGAGCGCCACAGAGACTAAGCTAGTGTAATTCCCCGGCTTCCACTAGCCAACGCATAGTGGAATACCAGAAGAAAGCAGCAATACCCCCCAACAAACACAACAGTAGCATGTGGAAAGCAGCATTCTAGATGTTCCCCCCCTCTGGGTCACTTGGCCCAGAGTGCTGGAAGGGAGAACCGCATCTAGCCCCCTGCCTCTATGACGATCAGAGTGGGCCGCGATCGGCAAGATGCTCGGAGGTAACTCAGCCCACTAAGACCGTCAAAGAGAGCCACAGGAGGACTGCTGTACATTATAGTCCCTGGCCTCCACGGGCCAGCGCTTCGTGGAGTCCGAAGGAGATACAGCCTAGTGTCTCTGCCTCCATGGTGACCGGAGGGACCGCTGGATGGCCCTTCGGAGATGATTCTGCCCACGGTCACCACGGAGAGCCCACAGAGACCAGCTAGTGTCTACCCTGGCTTCCACTAGCCGACGCATAGTGGAATAGCAGAAGAATGCAGCAATACCCCCCAAAACAAACACACCGGCAGCTCTGAGTGGAAGCACTAGCTTCCACTCGATAATTTTAGGCGATAATTTAGATGAACGCGCCGGCATCTCCGAGGCCCACGTGTTACATGAAGGGGTTGGTGGAGCGCTCTGACTAGGATTGGTAAAAAGTAAAAAGTTTTCTATAGAAGAGGTTCTGGAGTTACAAAGCCAGTTGGCTCCCTTCCCCTCTGTCATTCTCTGCTGCTTCACCGCTCCGCTGTGACGGCCCACCATGACCTCACACTATGACCTCACACCATGACCTCACATCCTGAACTCACACCATGACCTCACACCGTGACCTCACACCATGACCTCACACTGTGACCTCACACCATGACTTCACATCGTGACCTCACATCGTGACCTCACACTGTGACCTCACACCGTGACCTCACACCATGACCTCACAGTGACCTCACACCATGACCTCACACTAACGCCATGTGATGCACTGTAGTGGAAGCTCCCATTTATATGTCATTATCACATGTAGGCCACATAACTGTGAATGAATGCCCAGTATGGCCTATATGGGCCAGTGAATTGATATATTGTTTTATTTCACAATTTGGATGGAAAGTATACCTATAGTGAGATGTCAGTGAAATATAATGTGTTTTACAGTGTGGTTCATCAAGTCAAATGGCACTGATGATGTTGCCAGAAGGTCTCCAAATGGCACAATTTGCTGTTAATCCTTTCTGGATTGTCAAACCCTCCTTTCAATACAGGGTCCGTGTCCGAACGTGCATACTGCCTACTATATAGTAGGCGAAAATGTAGTAGGCTGTGTCCGAACGTGCATACTGCATCTGGCATACTGTATAGTAGGTACTACATTTTGCCGAAATGTAGTGCAAAAATGTAGTAAGGGACTTTATGCAAACATCCAACTCATGGCCGACAAGCTGTTCCATCTCAAGGTAATCACTGTGTTGTGAAAGTTCAACTAAAGCGTACATGTATGGAGAATGGATCTACTGCCAGGACAAAAAAGTACATCCAGGTCCAGGGGAGCAAACGCAGCGATGCAATGGAGGAAAAAACATGAAACTAGGGAGAGGAAAAACAAACATGGAGTGAAGGTAACGTTCACAACTCACTCATCAGTAACGGAGCAAGTCCATGGAGCCATTCAACAGTCGTTGGAAGACATCAGTACTCAACCCTCAAACCCAGGAAGGAAAATGTGCAGGAGAATGAGTTCATTCTCAATGTGGACTTTGTGGAAAATTATCAGTGCAAATATTCATCTGAAATAGAAGCAGTTCAATTTGCAGTTCCCTTCTGTGCCCTTCTGTTAACACTAGAATAGCTGAGGGTGGGTCAAGGTGACCCATGCAACTACATTAAAAAATAATTCTCTGCAACCGTTCAAGTTACAGCGCCCTGCTTTCATGACTTTTCCTAGATATGTGCGTTTTACGTGTCAGTGTTTTTGAAACTTCGAAATCCCACCAGGAAAAGGTAGTTTGGTCATTTTTTTAGTGTATTCTGGCTAAAAGCCGGTCGGCCATCTTTTTTTACCTGACCTGAAGGCTGCAATGCTACTTTCTCCCAGCAGATGTCGCCTAGGTTCATCAATATGTTTTTTTTTTAATAGGAATCAAGGTTGAATGAATAATCCATCCTTACATATGGATATAAGAATGTGCACAGCAATAATATTTTTGTGGTAGACTATATGTGATTTCAACAATGAATGCAAAAGGTTACACTCACACAATGGCTCATTTAGATAAAACTATGTTTAATCTCAAAACGTATGCTATCAGCTCAACACAGGTCAAATGTCTTCAAACGAATAGCACTCAATAGTCTATGATGCAAATGTTGAATTTTGAAATGCTGTGAATGTCTTGAAAACACAGCCTTATGTTTATGGATGTGAATGCTTATGTAGGCTATTGAATGAATGCAAAATTACTAGGGGTGCAGGCTATTCAACCCTCTAGACCGTTTGCATTGGTTCAGGGAATAATATGTTACAATGTTGCACTTGGCACTTGGATCGTTTTTGTTCAACTGGCAATCTGGACAAAGCAAATATATAATATAACTGGGAGTATAATATAATTATAATTATATAGGAGCATTGGTGTGAGTAAAAAGAACTGTGCTTTATCCCTCTGGAGTCTGCGCACGCGGTGGCGTCGTACGTTTTTATAGATTTTTCCGCCATATCAACACGCACAGAAATCATATACATAATTATACACCGTTGTTTTGTGTATAAGACGTCTGTTTCGTGTCTTGAGATTTACAGCGTTTATGATTGGTTCCTGAAGGCCTACGCCGCCTTCTCTGAATCTCCATTGGTTGGTGCTTTCCCCATGGATTCAGCTATCTATCAGTCTCAGACATAATAAACCAATGACCATCCACATTATTCACCACTTTCTATCAAGAGAGCCCCCCATTGGATAAAACTGGGCCATGTGGTTTGCAAACAACTAGGGAGGATGTTTTGAAGCCGGCTGGGCTAACGTTACCTGAATGAACTTAGGCTACCGGAGAAGATAAAATGAGCAAACAAACACAAAAACAGGAGATGTGCTGAGGTTTGAGAGGCTGTCTTTGAGTCCAGTTCATCAGAAGAGGAGCTTGGGGGATCTGGAGACGTGACAACAATTTGGATCTCGTCGATGATGTAAGTTTTGCTAGCTTCGCTAACGTTAGCCCATTCTTACCCGTAATGTTGATGTTACTGTAATGTTGCCGACTGCTTATGTTAGCTAGCACTGTTTATGTTAGCACTGTATGTTAGCTAGCTCTGTGTGTTTATGTTTTATGCTTAGCCACTGTTTATGCACACAAAATGATCAATCCTACTGTAAGTTACCTCATGAACTTATCAAGAATAAATATCCGCTCATTATATTTGTGCGTAAAGGGAGTAACTTAGGGTGGTTTCACACATAAGCTGTGTTCGGAATCGCTCCCTCGTTCAGCCCAAAATGGCTGACGCCCTATATAGTTCAATATAGTGAATAGGGAGCGATTCCGAACACAGTTTGTGCGCACCAAACGAGCTTTGGGCCCGAGAGCGCTCTGTATGGGCCTGTGTGAACACAACAATCGCAGACAAGTGTGCACTAAAACAGCCGCTCCGAGACCCTCCTGAAGAGGTGTTTTCGGAGCGGTCACAACCGATTTCTAGGAAGCTCCAGTTGTGTGAAACTGCCCGTTCTCGGACGGATGTTTGACCTAAAAAGACCCCGTAGTCAGATGCGCTGTGCATTGTGGGGCGCACTGTTTGTTTACTTGACTCTCCAGTGGAGTGCGAGCTAGCTAGCGAGCTAGCGCAAAGGTGATGAGGGACTGAATAACTGAAATATTATAACTGAAATAACCGAAATAAGAGGACAATATACATGAATAAGCACTAGTGCTATGAGCAACAGGCGTTGTAACATCTCCATGTTTACTTCATCTCCAACGTTAGCAGCATACCTAGGCTAGTGCTTAGGCTAGTGCTAACATTACTCTGTCGCCATGAGTGTTATACGTTCTGCTTTTTGTGGTAATTGTAACGTTGAGTTGGCAACTTTGAAACATTTCAGTTGTGACCGTTTCTTGAACTTTTGTGAGACCTTTGTTCGTTGGCCACCATTAGGCTGCCTGACGCAAATTCATCTCGGCTAACGTTAGCTAGCTACAGTTTTGGCAATGTAATCGTCGTCTGATTGGCTATAAGCCAATCTTTAATCATTTTGAGAGAGAACAGAATAGCTCACTGTCCCAAATGCTCTGGCAACGTCTGTGAAAGTCCCCATGTTCATTTGGTCAATGAGTAGGCTGTGCTAGGTAGGCAGTTGGCACTACTAGCTAGCTAAGCTATTATTGCTAAAATTAGCCATCTTATTAGATTCTGCAAAACTTCCGATGTCTATCACAGGCTGGACAGTCATATCAATGTCTCTTCTGTGTGCAGTATTTCTGTCTCTTTCACTTGGTTAATTGTCCTGTCTCTCCCTCCAGCCCAGGTGGCCTATGGGCTCTGGCACATCCAAACTGGAAGGTGCCAGAAACTGGGAAAAACTCGAGGTGATGATGCAGGCGAAGGGCGAGAGGAGACATGAGGACCAGTACAGAGAACAGGTATGGAGACCAGAGTAGAACCAGGATGTTACTGTTATACTAGCACAGACCAGCATATTCATGGGTTTCAAATGTAGTCCTAGACCTGCCATATTGGGGAACAACACAGGTGTTTCAATTGATCTTATGCAGTAGAACTAATTCATTAATTTGAAACACCTGTGTTGGTCCGGCAGGTCTAGGACTACATTTGAAACCCATGAATACGTGCAGACCAGGTACTCTATAGCCGGGCACTTGGTCTAGACTTTATCTTAATATTATTTTAAATATTATTTTAGACCACCTACTTTATCTTAATATTATTTTTTATCTTATTTTAGACCACCTACCTTGGGGCCCGAACATGGGACTCCACGCCACATCGTCCACAAACCACAGCATGCGACGCCAGTTCTTATGGTTGGTGTTTGTTTTTTCTGACCTGTTCACATTTTTTTTATTATATATACTTATCAAAGACCAATTCTTTCAGCCATTTACAAAGTCAAATTTATATTGAATTCTGTGTTTTAGATCGGCCATGACGTCTTGACTACACACAACCCCCCAGGTTATTCTGCTTTTGTTGTACAGCCATCAGACTACTGTACACCTGAGTTGTGTGCACAGTTGTGTACAGTTACAGTACCAGTCAAAAGATTGGACACCTTTGCATTCAACTGGATGAGAAGGTGTCCAAACTATTGATTGTTACTGTACATGCCATCTGTCTAGAGTATTTATATAGCCTACCATATGTCTAGTGTCCATCTCCATAATGTCATATGCTGTTCATACTGTACTATATGTATGCTGATATATGTTATGTAGCCTACTGTATGTTCGTTATGCTGCTTTTGAACATTTTCTTTACTGTACCTGTCTCCTCTTATGAGTATTGCATTAATCTGTGTTATATTGATGTGCTACTTTAAATAAAATTTAAAAAAAGTTCACACATCTGTTCTCATTTATTGAATGCATTATTAGCAATATTACATGCATTAGCATAGCAACGTATAGAGTGCATTAGCATGCAGTGTGTGGGGAGGGTGGTGCAGTGTGAGCAGCAAGCCACCAACGCACTGACGGAGGACGTAGGGCCGCCGAGTTGGTCGTCAGCGGGCCGCTGGCTGCCCACTCATGATCTGCTAGCTGGGCAGAGTCCCCCTGGCGCACAGTGTAATGGGCCTGCAACTTTTGGAGGATTGGAATGATCTGGCCACAGGTTGGGTTTCTTTCACTGGAGACACAGAGTGTGGATGTGTGCAGCACACGCATCGGCTCCACAAACTCCTCTGCCTTCCTGAAGTCCCCTGTGTTCATGCTGTTGACTCTGTCCTTCTCCACCTACTTCCTGAGCTGTGGGTCCAACTGACAGGAAAACACAAACAAATCACACACAAACAAAATTAGTCACCCAAAATCTATCAATTTACTAGCATTAATTTTCGTATAGCCTGAGTGAATAACATATTGTATGTTGCTGTTATCTTTAATGACAAAATAATAAAAAGCATGATTCAAAAAACGATAAATTAGCATTACACTTTAATATCATTCATTTTTCAATCATGCATCTATAATCAAAAGAATGTACTGAGATCTCACTGAGCAATTGCTGCTTCTCCTTCAAGACCACTTTGGCCTTGTGGGACGTCTTCATCCACACCACTGTGGCACGGACCCTGGCTGCCCAGTTGGACTTGTAGATCTTCTGAGCGGCCATGTAGAGAAGGGTTTGTACTTGAGGTTGAGAGCCGCTAAAGCCTCCCTATAGAAAATTGCTGTGGGAATGAAGCAGAACTAACATTTCTTGGTAGGGCTGTAGGCTAACCAAAAGCCATACCTTGTAGCCCTCCCCAACCCCCACGGGTTTACATTGACATGCAAATAGGCCTAGCTGAGGAAAACCATGATGGTCTCATTTCATTACAGGCTACCATTTGACAACAGCGCACGCTGAGGGAACCAGTTGTCTCATTTCACTAGTGCTAGCTAGCAAACGTTGATGTGAAGCTAGATTCCCCCCCCGCTTCAGTATGTACGCCAAAGAGTTTAGAATAACTCATGTCATACAATAACAATAGTCATGTGGTTGAGCTCTATCACATATTTCACATTGTCAAACTTGACAGAACATTTGAACATTTTAAACATAAAGCAACAACAAACAAATTATAGCTTGCTTACCTGACTCACTCTGGAAATATGCTGTGGTAGTGAGGATCGCTCCAGTCACCACGTAACGTTAGCTTAGTATTGTTGTGGTTTCTGCAGGTCAGTCAGGTGGGCGGGTCACGGTGCAACCATTTTTTTCTCTATTTAGGGCAAAGTTAATTGTAAATTGGTGAGTTAAACGTTTACATGAACTACGGAGAAATATCACCAACATTTACAATCAACATAAAAATAAATAAAAAGATTAATTGCCTACAGTTAGGGTGGCAACTGGGTTGGCAAGGCATTTTTCAGGGGTGGCAATAAGATGATGTTTACTTTAGTTTATGTGGCATCTGATCTGGCATTTTATTTGAACATGTATGTTTTTATAGGCCTATCATCGTATCACTTATCACCCAATTTAATTGGTTTCGGTGTAGGTAGGGGAGAGCCGGTTCAAAATTCGCATTTTTTGGTTTGATTCCATCTACAACGAAAATAAGATAGAGATTCCAAATGTTATGACACAACTTGTCCTTCACTATTATCAACTGTAATGTTCGTGTCCTATCTCTGTTTTTTGGGCATGTAATTCTCGTTACTTTCAACAAATGTATTATTAGACATAATATCATACTAATATATAGCCTTCCTGAGCTGCCTGCCTGATGGTCTTAGGGCTAAAGAGACCGCGCGTCGTTTTCCTCACCCTAACTAACCTCCCCAACCCCCACGAAATTCAAATTAGTTTGAGCATACATTGACATGCAAATATGCCGTCTGTCTGCGGGTAGCGAATGTCAAAAGACAGGGAGCAACCTTATATTACAGCCAACTCAGTGATAAGCTGATGTGTACTTTTTTTACATTTTATGACACACAACTTGCACATGTTCTTCACTATTATCAACCATATCATAATAATATATAGCCTTCAATGACCTACAGAGCTGCCTCACACTCTTGTTTGTAGCCCTCTGCAACCCCCACCCATACAACAGTATACTACAACTAAATAACATTGGTTGGATAGGCTAATAATAGCCTAATAAAAAACTGTTTGAGCTACCTAACGTTACCTACCATTAGCTCAACCGGGACAGTTTCCAGTTAGCGATGAGAGGCAAAGTCCCAAGCCCAGTTGATAGCCTCCATCGTGGTATGAGGGTTGTGCAATTGTTCACAATCCAGTTTCATACACCCAACGTTAGGCTAGCTAAGCTAGCTAGCAAGCAAGCAGTTGCAAAGTTGCAAAAATGATGCGGGGGGCAATATCTCTCGCTAGCTATGCATGCCGTATTATATTATTTTAAGAGTTGGCCCCAAAACACAAAAACGTTAATTTGAAGTTAAAAGCAAACAAAAGCTGGGGCCGTATATAAACTAGGCCGTCTCATTCATGACGGCGACAGGCACTAGCCTGGCAGACTGCATCGAATAGTTATCAAACAAGCTTGGGAACTAACTTTAGCTGGTATAATCCAATAATTCCCCCAAAAGAACCCCTCCACTGCACAAGCTTTTTACCAAACCTAGCTAATAAGCACAAGCTACTGAGTGCAACGTTAGCCCTGCTAACGGAGAGAACGGATTTGGAGGAGAGTGTTGCAGCTGGTGCTAAATGAGGCAAAGGAACATGTCAAATAGAATACAACAAACATGCGGAAAATGTATTCAATCACTTCTTCTTACGGCCAGTGTCGATGCAACTATTACTGCCCTCCACAGAATGTTGCTACATACGTCACGTCCGGATGTAAACAAGCCGGATTACCAGATTGGTGCTGCAGCCCCAACGAGTGCTCCAAATCCCCCCAATGCGATAAAAACCCGCCCAAATATTATATATTTATTTAGTATAATATATATCTATATATCATAATACATGTTAAGAAAAATGCCTTTCTGCTCAAATTCCCAAAATAATAACTAATGTGGTAAAACTGCAACACAAGCCTACCGCAGCGGCTTGGCTAAATCCGACCGGGCCTGAGTAAACATGGAATTCATCCATAAATCCATCTATAAATTGCTCAATAGGTGAATAGTCCTACATCATACTGCGCCAATGTGTTCTTATTTTTCAAGTGTTATCAGTGATATGCTTTCTATTTGATAATAGGGCTTGGGAAAACGTAGTCCCAGACACGACCATCTTATTTCTAGACAGGTGTATCTATTTTTAGCCCAAGCCGATACAGCCGCATTTGGTGTCACAAACACACACACGAGCGCCATCTAGCGGCCATTGTGTGTCAATAACAGCCTCCCATTCTAAAGACTGCGGGGGCATTTGACCCACCCCCCAGCTATGCTGGTAAGTTTCAAATGCTTGGCGCTGCTAGTGTTAAATCTCTCCCTCAATGCGACGTGACCCTTCAAGCATACGGGCACATCTGAGTCCCGTTCTCTCCCACGTCACTGCGCTCTGGCCCTCTCTCAACACACTGCGCATGGTAAGTGATGATGCAACGACGCAGTATCGTTAGAAGAACTTCTTTCTCGACTTGGTTCCATTTAATCTAGGATTTAAAAAGGTAAGCTGGAACTTCCTGGAGGCAGGACATAGCAAGGGCACTGCTGATGGGGTTGATGCAGCCTTCAAACGCAGAGCACATGGTCTTGTTGCCAAAGGAACAGATATCCCGGATGGTCGCATGCTCTATGACAAGTTTCGGAAAGAGGAGTCAAAAATCATGCTCTTCTGCATCTCCGAAAGTGAGATTGAAGAAAAAAAACATCTGTGCCAGAACAGCTGGAAAGAGTAAAATCCATCAGTTAAGCTTGGACTGGTGGAAACCATTAAAGGACCATCCTTTTTGACATGGTGGCCCTTTATCCCTCTTACTTTGATAGGATTTAATTCCTCAATTGTGTGATTACTATGACTGTATGACTTCCGTTTATAGAATTCTGCCACCAAACCAGGGCACATAAAATGGTGGAACTTAAGGAGTTTCTGCTCGGCTCCTGAAGATCGCACCTGCTATGCTCCAGAATCTGTGGTCCTCAACATAGAAGTTGAATGTGCAGTGACACAGAAAAAGGAATCAGCCACACGTGCACACACTCTCTCCCTACTAACACAGTACATAAAGCTGACGGGACACATTGGTCGCAGTTTGGTAAATTTGCGACGGTACCAACAGCGGACCTAGCTGACACGTGCCTATACAGTCGCAAAATAACCAAAATAACTGACCTCAAGGAGACTGTAAGGCAACGTAGCCGTCACTGCTGCTTAAATCCGTAACTACGATGTAATTAAATGACGTGACAATGCTGTTACATTACAGTCCCACCCTGACTTTATTGGAAATGTACATTTGTCACAGTGGGTCAGAACATTTGTAAATTACTTAGGTTTTAAAATAAATTTTGAAGTCATACAGTTACAGAATTGTAATAATGAGGAGAAATCCTGCATGTCTGTTTTGTGTGTAATTTCTAGTTTACAGTTAATATTATCACTAAAGATTGGCAGTCTAGGCCTAATAAAAATAATGATTAAAAATATGCCTACGAATAAAGTCCTAATTTTGCAACCTAAATGTGAGCAATGAACGCTGAGCAGTGAACGTAAAACAAAGAATGCAAGGCATTGGTCTACTTTCTTAGGTGACACAACTGAAGAACTAGACAAACAAGTTACACACTCTGGTACAGTAGGTGGCGGTATGCACATTAAAGTTGTTTGGGATAAACCCAGCGAAGAAGAAGACGACGACGGGGGTGACCTTCCGTTTTGTTTGGAAAAGCCTGTCTTTATCCCCGCGACAACACAGATCCTGTAAGTATCTCAATTTCAATGTATACATAGCTAGCTATGTATTTTGGTATCGCCCTAGATAAATGACACCAACGTTATGTGCAAGCTACCCTTTTGTAATGATTCTCTCTGCAGATGCTCTCTTTCCAATGTTAGCTAACTAGCTAGCCAGCTAACGTGATTAGGCTTTTTATGGCTAGCTAAGTAGCCTACGTAAAATTACTCTGTCGCAATGATTGTTGTAACTTTAGCTGTTGTTGTAAATTGTAGCTTAACCCTCTTAGCGCCAAAGTCGCATTTCTGCGACAAGCTGCGTTACTGAGTAAAACAGTGATTTTATGATATTTACACGCTGAAACCTCGATTTTCCCGCCACCACTAGATGGCAGACATGTATAACTTTGCTCTCGATTCAGTATGACACCATCTTCCAATGCAATATATTTGAGAAAATCTCATTACGGGTTCCCTATTTTATACACGGGGCGCGCTAGCGCTCCTCAATACCATATGTTCTTTAGGACGGCATATTTCTGAAATAGTTTGACCTAGAGACAAGCATTTTTTTACCTGTAAAAGTAGACAAATTGCGCTGTCTGGCAAGCTTTGGTTTATCCATTTGTGTAGCCGACTTCCGTATTTACGTCCAACCACAAAGTTGTAAACTATGAGGATAGGTTGTTTTGCCTGGTGCAGTAGCCTACTTTGTCTATCCCTGTGGATGGGGATCTACAACTACTCGAAAATACCAGGATGGAGAGTTCGATTGCAAGATAGCCTACCATCTAAAGTGGGGTTTTTGCGTCGTGTTTGTACAAATAAGACATCCCACGTACAACAAAATAATCTCGACAAATCTAGCGACTTTTCCTGGTCATTTGGGAATGATTGAGATGACAAAGCCCTGCGCATTCCGTGGTTCACGTTACAACAGATTTCACCAGAGCTGAGGGTAAGTCTCATCCTCTTCATGACACTCGGCCAGTCTGACTAGATAGCGTCATATTTCCAGCTCAGACACCGTGGCCGCTCTGAGGAAGAGCAGCCTGCAAATGAATCACGCGCGCACAATTTATGACCAATCACAACACTGATTTTGTACAGTTAGAGTAAGCACAGTATATTTACAGATAGAGTAAGCACAGTATATTTACAGATATGTTTTTGTCCTCTCACGTTTACTATAAATACACACGATGACTGTTCATTCAGTTGTGGGTTGAGCGGAGCGGAGCAGAGTTATTGAGAGAGCGAGTCAGCAGAATTGAGTAGATTATTGCGTTGGAAAAACGCCAAATGGCTGCCATAAGGTTCAATTGTGAGCAAGTTTTGGATGATATTTGTCCATGGGGCTGGTAGAGAAATCAGAGATTGAGGACTACTGGGCACAGTTTTGACCAACTTTTACACCTGGATTTGGCAAAGTGATCTAGGAACAGATTTGAAATCATCCCGTCATTTCTGCATTTTGTAAACAATGATGAGTAGGCCTATGTTGAGAGGGGACAGCAGGGCCAGTGTGGGGTGGCTCTGTGTGCTGTGCCTTGCAATGAGAGGTACCACACTCTGAAAAACTAAACAGTGTCACTTGGATAGATAGGTACACTGGATAGATAGGTACACAGGCCTCTGCGGCTAAGAGACGCCTTCTGTTTACGTGAGTGATGCTACTATGTGGCCTAGTAATTAGTTTGTTTACTACTGTTGGCTTACCATTTACTGTTTTCTTGTTCATTTGATATTTGGATAACATAACAAATGGACAGAGGTGGGGAAATTTGTTGAAATAAGTTTAAATTGATTCAAAATATCCCATATTTCCTTGAAAAATGGCATAATTCAAGTTGGCCGCCACCCTATGACATCATAATATGCAAATTAGTTGGATAAATTTAGACCCAACATAAACTTTGGATCATTCTCAACATTTGTCTCATTTACAGTGAGTCTCTATCTCTAACCACTTTGAAGCCACACTCTTTTGAAATTTAGATGTAAAAATATTGTTTAAAAAAAAAAAAAAACCTGGCGCCAAGAGGGTTAAATTGTAATGTTGGCTTGGCAACTTGAGAATATTTCAGTTGTGGACACTATAACTTTTGTAAAGTGTTGTCGTGGGCCATTGTTTCCTAATTACGGGCAATGGTGGAGTCTTCTCGAGTCTAGCAGACTCGCTCGAGCTCCTGCACGTTCGTACTGTTTCATCGCTTGGAATAAACTGGGATAATTAGCTTACTCATTGATTTCGCATTAACCCACGACACCGTTAGTAGGTGTTCGTTTTTAGGCATTCATTTTTCCGAAGTTAACGTTAACAGAATACTAGAAGCCCCAACAACTGAGCTAGGCTAGTTAGCAAGATTTGTTATAGCAGCCATCTTGGCTTTTTTGGTTACAGCAGCCATCTTGGTGGCTTTGGGATGTGATTTCATGTTATTCTTGAAATGGTTGCTCATGCCGTCAAACGGGTAAAGAATTGTGTACTACGTTTTCACTCACATACAAATCCAAATTTTGCATAATAGGTACTCATGATGTGGACTACTAATATAGTGTCTTGCAAAATCTATTTAATTACTGAGGGTGAAGGGTGGTAGACATGTTGCCCTGTTCTTCTAAACGTGTCAGAAATCACATGGTCCTGTGGAGTGTGCATGTCAGCCAACGAGAGGGTCACCCACTCTTGCTCTCTCTCCCTCCCCTCCCATGCTCTCAGTTGCCAACCTCCCAGTTCTTGTTTGAACTGAGAAAGAAGCAGGTGAGCGGGACAGGAAGAGGCGCTAAGACGGGGACAGGCGTGGCCAGGGGCAATCCTGGGACAGCACCACAGGCTCTGTGAGTCTTGTTCAGTTAAATGCCCTCATGAGTATTAACAGAAGAGCACCATATACATATGCGCACACACACTCTAACATGTCGCTCTCTCCTCAGCTCAGCCCAATGGTCTCTGATGGTTCTGTCTGGCCAGACCTGAGGTGGAAAAACACCTGATCATCAATATAGGCACACGTAAGTACAAATGCACATACGTTTCCATAGACGGGATAAACAAATGGGAATATTGATATTGAGTTAATGTTAGCGGTAGACATGTGAGATTCATAAGACATCAGTGATGCCACAATATCAGGGAAATTGAGCAATTGCTTCCCTGTAGTGCAAACGTGCGTTGACGTTATTAACCCTTCTTGCCTTTTTTGTTGTTGGTTTTCTCTCTCCTCCTTCCTCTCTGTGCACAGTTCCACCTGTGTGCTGAGCCACTATCCCATGTATCGCCACTGCTGACTGGCCCTCCTCTTCAGAACAGCCAAACTGGTGGAGCTCTTCCACCTGCTCAACTACCCCCTCCCCCCCCCCCCCCTAGAGATTCAAGTCAGTTCACCCGTGTGTGTGTGTGTGTAAGTGTGTGTGATTGTGAATTAAAAAGTGCTGTGTATGAAATTGTCTGCTGGCAGAAAGTGGATTAGATGTGAATGGAAAAAGTGTTGTGTATGAGAATGTTGTTTCAAACACAAACATATCCAACTTCATGAATGTCAACATCTAATAATGTACAAACTGAATCATTCCACCCTCTTCTGTCCAGTAACCTGGAGGGCTTCCTGGAGGAGTTTGCGGACATCACCAAAGAGGACCAGATTAGGAAGCTCAACAACACGCTTGGTCCACACATGCTCAGAAGGCTGATGTCTTACAACACAGGCCCTCCAAGACCGAGCTCATTGTCAGGGTAGAGCTCAGCCCCATGCAGAAGGGTGTGATGAGGAGAGGGAAGAGGAAGATAATTTCCCTGTTTTTTTTTCTCCAGTTAGGAACCGTCTCAAGAATGTGTTCCCCACTTTTATGCCTTTAAATCAGGGTTAGAGTATTCCAGGTGTGTGGTATCAGCCATGGCCATGAACACCAGTAGAGGAGGGAACCAAGTGTCTTATTCTCTTTCCACAGTTGTGTGGTTGTTACCCCCCACTAGCTACATATTCATTCAATCTTTATTTAACCTCGTGAATCAATTGAGAGTAAGCTCTCATTTACAATGACGTATAATCACTCTATATTTGAACTTGTACTACAGGTGAGAGAATCCTTTTTAATGGTCTCTTGTTCGCTCTCCTAGGTGTGATGTCAGAGTTGTCCAAGACTTGGGTGTTCTCCTGCTCTGAGTGCCCATTGTCCTACACCTCCCAGATCTACCTCCACAAGCACATCAAGAGGAGACATGACACAACCTCTGTCTCTGCTGAGGAACACAGAGCATGATGAAGTAGCCAGTGCCTTGGCAAAGGTGTTAGAGCAGCAGTCGTCAATGGATTAACTCCCAAGACACAAGGAAGAGACAGCGCAACACGCGCTATGACTCCAGTGACGAAGGTAATATAATAAAGTGCATTCAACAGTCCCAAAAGAGTACTACTTGAGTTGACTAATCTGAGCTAATTTACCTCTACTATATGTTGTATACAGTGCCCAGGCAGCCGGTCGGCAGAACTCAGACCAGACCAGCTATGCCAGGTGCCAGAGCCGGAAGGCCTGCTCTGCCAGTTATTAATGCAGGTATGCATGCATGTTTGTGTTGGTGAAATGTCTATGCATATTTGCACACTGACAGTTAACTCAGGACTTTTTGAAGACAAATTTACTAATCTCACTAATCTACTCATCTCACTTTACTCACCAGTAGATGTTCATCACCCAGGCCCTTAGAGCTAAAGCGCTGTGAGCGATGGCCCTGTGAGCCAGGCCCTTCAGCCCGTCTGACCTCCAAGCACAAGCAGCATCCATCAGAGATTATTACCCCGGCCAGACCAGGTAAGGGTCTGACATGTCTACCTGTTTCATGACTAGTTGATTCTTCCCCTTATGCCAGAAGCCGTACGCCGCCAGCACCTAGTTTCCTGCTAATCCCTTTATCCTTTTTGGTTTTCAGTTAGCCTGTGATGCCATCGCCTGTGAGACCAACAGCTCCAGCAGTATTGCCCTCCACGTCTTTCCGGAGCCCCCCACTTACCCCTCTGCCATCAAGCTCTGCATGTGCTGGTAAGCAGAATTTTGTGAACTACTTCATGTTGCATGCAGGGATATACTTTGAGTTAAATTTCCATTATGTGACAGTACAATTACTTATAGCCACATCTGTGTTAATATCTAGATTTCCAGAGGATGGCGTATCAGCCATCCAGTTGTCCAGCTTGACCAGCATGCTCGTGAGCTCATGCAGAGTCTGAGGGAGCTAGCGCAGAGACTATCCGGGGAGTCTGATGGGGTTGCACGGGGAGCAGTACTGGATGCACTGGACCCTGCAAAAATGGAGGTGGTCTTGAAGGATCAGCTGAAGGACAAGGAGCATCAAAGGAAGATGGTGAGTAACTGCAGGGCAGAACATTGTTCCTTATTTTTGCAGAGAAATGTTAAGGAAGTGTAAAAGTAAATGATTGTCTTTATGTTTTGCAGACACGATATCTGAGCCCAGCTGACCTCTCCAGCCCAGCCCCTGACCGCAGCTCCAGCCCTGACCACAGTGGAGTATTCTGATGAGGATGACCTTCTGCCCAGACCCTCGATTCAGATGAAGGTGACCTCCAGCCCAGCCCGTCTCCCTAAACCTCCCTTTCCAGCCCGCCAGGATGGATGCCTTTTTTGTAAATAGTTTTTGTAAATTTTAACCTTTTTTTTGTGGGATACAACGGTCTGTTCCCGGTCTGCCTGCCACAGAATGCGCACTTTGTTTAATTTTTTTTTCTCTAACTTTTGTAATTGTCAGATAATGGGTAGCCAGAGCTTGTACATACTTTTTTTTATTTTTTATGGCTATGCGTAATGTGACAGACCGTAAAGCTCATCCTTGTAAATATGTATACGTTTAATCTGTTTTGCAATGTACTTTGCCTAATAAAATGTTCTAAACTGTTAATGGAGTTCAATCTCATCTTGGTTTGTATCATAATGCTTGCTGCTATATCCCCATATAGCATTCATTCGTTTTTGTACTGCAAATGCTAAATATAGCCAGTGGTACTGCAAATGCTAAATGTAGCCAGTGGTCAGGGTTAAGTAAGTAAGTGACCATATCTGCACCGTGCAAAAAAGACGTGCAGACCAAGTCATATAAATACCTGTAGATCTAGTCTCAGCCAAGTCAGTTTACGACGGTACTTGCTGCTCACGTGTAGATCAAGTGTCAGCCAAGTACGTTTATTACGGAAGTTCCTGCCCACGTGCGTTTTTAGCACGCAGCCGCGACTTATGAACGACGTGACGTTCTTACGTAGCGGCTACTAATCGGCAGATCTCGCTTTTCTCCGTAAATGACCGCGTAATTTCCGCACGTGGCGCAGATGAATCGTCACCTATTGCGGCCGTATGTAGAACGTTTGCGCAACCTGTGTGTGTTAGTGGGCTCTCTCTCTCTTTATCTCTCACACCTCACACACAAACTCTCTCTCTCTCTCACCTCACACATACACACACACTCAACTCACACCTATAGACACGCACACACACACACACACCTATCACACTCTCTTGCCTCACACACACACACACTCTTTCTCTCTCTCACCTCACACCTATACACACACATACACACACACTTTCTCTCTCACCCTCACCTGTCACACTCTTGCCTCACACACACACACTCTCTCTCTCTCTCACCCTCACCTATCACACTCTCTCCCCGCACACAATCACACACTTCCTGGCAGGAGACTGATCCTGCTTTGGGGAAAATGGTGTTAGTCATAGTCAGGAAAAACTTAAACAGGGTGCGTTGGTCAGTCTCTGTTTAAGTGTCATTAGAGCCAGTCGGGCTCGTCAGTCCATGTAGTTTGTCAGTGGGGACCTAGCTTTTGTCCATTTACCAAATTGGACAGTAGCAGGGATCTAGGCTCTGCAGTAGCCTGCAGTGACATCAGGGCCAGTGTAAGAATTACTTTAACACGCCCAGTCCCCAGTCATGATCAAGGTAATTTACCTGTTCACGCACCAATTGGATTTTGCTCTTAGAATTTCTGTGGCCATTTCATGAAATAAAAAATTAAAAAAACATTCTCGTCTCAACAAAACAACGCCCCCTAAGAGTGAAAATGCAAATTCCATGAAGTCAGGGTGAAACAGAGATGGGGGAAAAAATGCATTACTCAAATAAAATAACACTAAAATGAAACCTCTTCATTTACAATTAACAAAATATCAATTATGTAAAACTTCCCTCTTCTGCGTTTGAGGACAGAGAGTATTGGGCACGCTTCGGACGAAATTGTCTCTTGGGTTTGACAATCTTCCCTATGTCATACTTATCTGTCGCCCACGGTGAGTCGGTGACATGGCGTTGGCCCTGCATCCCACGAACCACAGGTGTCAACCATCTGTAGGGAAGCAGGCCGGTAACCTCAATCTCCACCTCCGGTCCCGTGCACGTCTCCTGGTTCCGACAGGTTCGGAATTTATCCGTCACTCCCGGAACGACAGTTGTCTGTAAAAACACTCAGAAAACACTCAGACCCGATGAATGTGCCCCTGAAAACTATAAACATGAGATATTTAACATAAACATAAAAATATATATAATTGGGTTGTTAGGCGATGCTGTATTTAGATTAAGGCATTGGAAAATATTAGCGATTCTCCCACCATCATGCACAAACCTTACATCCTCAGCTCCATCTGTCTTGTCCTGTTTATTTACCTTAAAAAAAAAGGGTCTATCTTGGCTAGTTAAAATCTCCCTTGTGGGTTGTTCAAGGGAACCCCAGCAGGTGGCGCTGGACCCCAAATCTGAGGCTCCTCCCTTTCATTCAGCTTGCGGTAACTGTGACACTCTCTAATCCAGTGACCAACTTTACCACAATTAAAACATGTATCAAGTCTGTTTCCTGTTTTCCATACTGTGATCTGTTCTATTCCTAACATGACGTGTTCTGCTGCTCCTATTTTGCCCCTCTTGTCTATGATGACTGAAATTGTTTCCCCAGACTCTGATGTGGGGTGGGACTCAGAGGAGGGGGAGTCTGCAGTGGTCCTTGACCTGATGGTCGTGCCTCCGCCAGTTGCAGCCTCCACCTCCAGCGCCACAACCTCCAGTGCCTACACCTCCAGCGCGCCGGCCTCCACCTCCAGTGCCATCTCCACCTCCAGCGCCTCCGTCTCCACCGCCCACGCCTCCACCTCCGGCTGCCAGCGTCCCTGCCTCAAGGGTCCCTGAGGGAAACCGTCTGGGCTTCCTCTCAGACGCTGTGCTGGAGGCCCAGATGGGGACCCTAGAGGCCCAGAGGGACATGGCAGAAGGGATTGGGGCAGTTGTGCAGCAGTTGGTGGAGGTCACCACACTACACCACCAGAGCCAACAGGACATCCTCACTGCACTTCATTCCCTCACACATGCTGTCACGGACCTCACACAGTCACTCACTACCACACTCACGGACCTCACACATTCACTCACAAACGCACTCACACACCTCACACAGTCACTCACCAACAGACAATAAAATGGTAACAATGACTACCTTTACATACACTCAATACTCAAACATTAGGAATAAGAAGTTTACATGCACAAGCAAAAAGGATACATGGTAATTGTAATCATTCGGTATATTCCGAATTTAAATCAGCGACGCACGGAGAACGTCATCGCAATGAAAGTTTCTCGGCGCTTTTCTTCTTCCTGTTTAGCCCATCTCCCTAGACGGCAAAGAATGGAAACGATAGCATCATGTTTGTGGTGCGATAGTGCTTGCTCTCATCCAGCAACACCACTTCACACTCCTCCTCATTCACTTCCTTACTGAAAGGAAAAAACGAGAGGAAATAAACGCCGGTGCTGTGGCTCTTCCATATGCCACTTATTCACACCAGAGCCCCCCGGGCCCTTTGGATGAAGATTCCAAGCCAGGATTGGTGGGAAATACATAAATACAATCACAGAACAGGAGACAACATAACAAGCAAAAATACAATCAAAACAGCAGCAAGAAATAGAATAATGAAATACACTATAGATTTGTGTAGTGTGCTTGTGCAAAATTACATTTGTCAGTACAAAATTAGTTTGTTTACACATGATTACAGAATTGATTTTGCAGAATAACATAAACTGTAGGCCTACCTATGAAATATACTATAGATTTGTGTTGTATTGCATTTTGAGAATGGCTAACGTTAGTTCAGCAATCTACAGAACCAAGATTCCTTGCGAATAAAACATGCGCAGAGCACAAATTCATTTTCCTTTTGGTGGGAATAAACCGATAAGCGTATACATGACCCACTATTCGGTTTGGAAAAGGAATAAACCAGGGGTCTTATTAGTTTTTTTAATATTCGGACTATGCCCATATTCCGTTTATTCAAACGGTTTATTGATGTTTACATGGCCGTATGCAACCGGAATATTGTCAATATTCCGTTTAAGAAAGGTTTATTGAGTGCATGTAAACGCACTCAATGTGAACCTTACTTGTTGGTGTCTTCATAGCTGGCGCATGACCTTTGGCCCCGCTGGTAACCTCATGACGGGGGAGGGGGCTTCGGTCCTCATTTTGTGGTGGGGTCTTGACTGGTTCTCATTCTCATCAGCTTTGAATATGCATCTTGGCAAACATAACACAGGATGATGTACAAGGAGGGGACAGATACCTACTGAAAGTACTATTGGTTGCTAGTAAAAAGACAATAATGAGGGCTTGGTATTAGGTGGAACCCCCAACCAAGGAGCAGTGGCTGGGTGTTGTGGAGGAGATTTATCTTATGGAGAGGTTCACGCATGCATTGAGGATGCAGGAAGGAAAGTTTGAAGGGGGATGGGAAAAATGGATGGATTGTGGAAGGAAGTGTGATGAAACCACTAATATTGAAATTGTAATATTTTAGTAAGAGAAAATAGCTGCATTGTGACTTGATGGAATTACCCATAAGCTGTTATTGTTAGTTTTTATTGTGTTTTTTGTTTTATTGTATTGTCATTGTATGGATGGAAAATGCTAATAAAGATTAAAGTTTAGAAAAAAAAGAATATGTATCTTGGCATATGCACTCACCAACAAGACAGCCGTCACGCGCAGCGCCTGCCTCCAGTCTAGCCCCTACCCTGCTATGCGCCAGGATGAATGAGTTATGCGTGGAGCCAGGCCACCGTGCCACTACACTTGTGATGAGCATGTCAACGTCACATATGATTTGGGTATTTATAGTGTGCACATTTTTGCGATTCACATAGACGTATTCATTCACTGATGGTGCCGTTATCAAAATGTGGGTGCATTCGCCATTGCCGCCACCTCTTTGGAGTTCTATCTTGGCCAGTAGGCCAAGTAGCGCCGGATTTATTTTGGCTCGCATTACGCACAGGAGGACTGTCATTTATATGCTTACCAAACAGCAAACGGGTCCACATGATCACATATTAATCTAATTGGTCAACTATTGCTGTTTGATGGAGTGCCTGCATTAGGTGTGTACATAGGACATATTGCGCAGAAAGGTTTGCGACAGCGCATAGGTTAATCAATCAATCAATCAATCAATCAATCAATCAAAGCTTTATATGTATAGCGCATTTCATACCCAGAGGCAACACAATGCGCTTTACAGAGAACAAGGCAGGTGGGCATACGACCCACTCTCTACATATTCCAGAGGGAAGCAAAAAAACAGTAATCACCCGGGGGCCAGATAAGTGAGCTGTAAAAATTCTTCCCTGACCCCTTTCAACAAGGCGATCAAGCAAACTCCAGGAATATATTTGTCTACCGGCTAAGAACATTTATAAAGCAATACATTACATTAAATTACATTTCGGAGTAAGAGAGGCTAAAAAAGCATCATAGGAGAGACATGGCAAATACTGGTGTGTGTTTGCAATGGCCCAGGCCTGAAGCCGGAAGTGGGCTGGTGTATGTCTGTGTGTACGTGTGTGTGTGTGTTAAATAAATGCTACGACATCCACAGCAGACACAGGGATATCTATCGGACTCTGAGAGGTCTGCTGGTGACAGTGGGGCATCCACTGGACCTGGTTAGAAGATAGGAGGGAGAGAGAGGCACTAGGGAGAGGGAAGGCAAAACAGGGTTAGTAGCACACAGAGCCATAAAAGCAACACAGATATTAAAACAGGCAACCTGGAGCAAGCTCCTGGAATATATTTGTCTAACGGCTAAGAACATTTATAGAGCAATAAATTACATTAAATTAAATTTTCAGAGCAAGAAAGGCTAAGAGCATCAGGTCCAGGGGCCTCATTTAACTAAGTTAGCTTAGCTAAGTAAGTACGAAAATATACGCACAAAAAATCTCAGATTCATAAAACGCTGCGTATCACAACCCATGTTCACTCAGGCACGCCTACGCCAGCTGCCCTTTATAAATCACAATCAACACTTAACTTGGCGCACGTGAACGCGCATTCTGATCACACCCCAATTAACGCCCACAATTGCCTATAAATGGTCAGTGATACGCCTATACATATGCAACGACAATGGAGCCGAGTGCAAAAGGCAGAAAGAGAAAGAGACATTTTACCGATGCGAGGTGGAGGTATTGGTCAACGAGGTAGAGACGCCTCAAAAGGATCTTTTCGGAACGATGATTTCACATGTGCACGATTGATAAGAGCACCTGTTAGGCCTGAGTGGTCCCATTTAGATTATAATGAATTATCCATCATGCAGGCTATATTGGCATTCGATTAGTGCGGTAGGCCTTATTAGGTGGCTGCTTATATCCAAACTGATAATCATTATAAGCCTATAGTGTTGTTGCATGGGTAATGGGGGTTTGGATCTATATTGCACGTAATCTAATGCTTCACAGGGTGGCCCATGAATAAAATGCTTAACTTATCAACGTATAAACGGGTCAATTTACAATGACATCCATAACAATGCAAACATGTAGGCCTATAGTGACTACTTAAGGCAAGTATCCCAAATTTAACTGTACGACAGATCTGAGGGTTCTTTGCAGCAGCCAATTTGTGTATTTTCCGGGATATCATGCATTTCACATACTTTCTCAAAACATTATGTAGGCATATAGAAGCTGCGTGTTCTAATGGATGTTGCGGGATAGCCAAGCACATATTAGAACATCTGTGCCAAGTCCCGGCATATCCAAGGCCCCGTGCGTCATGGCCTACTATAATCCAGCTATATCAGTGCCTGTATCGAGGTCTTGTAAATATATGGGGTCCATGGATGAGTTTCATGTGATTCTATAAAGCCTAATTATAGCTACACCCATGACGATTCGGCAAATTAATAATCTAACTTGCTCCCTTGTGTTCTTACAACTTGGAGACGCATCAGCCGGAGTCCGATAGATACCCCCATGTCCGCTGTGGATGTCGTAGCATGTCCGTAGAATGTTCTCTCTCCTATGATGCTTTTAGCCTCTCTCACTCTGAAATGTAATTTAATGTAATGTATTGCTTTATAAATGTTCTTAGCCGGTAGACAAACATACTTCTGGAGCTTGCTCGATCGCCTTGTTGAGAGGGGTCAGGGAAGAATTTTTACAGCTCACTTATCTGGCCCCCGGGTGATTACTGTTTTTTTTGCTTCCATCTGGAATATGTAGAGAGTGGGTCATATGCCCACCTCCCTTGTTCTCTGTAAAGCGCATTGTGTTCCCTCTGGGTATGAAATGCGCTTTAAAAATAAAGCTTTGATTGATTGATTGATCACCTCCATGCGCTGTTTTGCGCACAGCTAATTCTACCAAAGCGGCATGTGAGCATTGGGATGACATGCGTTTTTAGGCCCACATTCCTCGTATGCCTGCTACATGTCAATCATAAGACAATATGAGGATATATGATGATGTACAATATAGCCTAATGTAGTCTACAGTTGCCTCAAGTAGGACATTTCCATTCACCGCTCAACATCATTGTAATTGCGGCTTGCATCAGTGGTCATTCGGGTTTACATAAAAGCCTTATCAAATATAGGCTATAAATACATAAATACATTAACAAATAAATAGGTGGATAATTTAACATACGAATAATTAACTAAATAAATATACTTCAACGCCGAATGCAACATTTGTTTGGTGCGGTATAGGCCTTATTGTTGTAGGCTATCGACATACGGAATCATTACTATGATAAGCCTATAGGCTCGTGTCGTGTTGTGTTATCAACGTAATGTGGCTTTTATTCATAGGCTACTGCTCGTGATGCTTCTCGGGATAGCCTATAAATGAATAGGCCTACAACATAACATTATATTATGACACAAATGGGTCAATTCACAGACACATCCAAAGCAATGCCGACATTATTTAGTGATTAGGCTACGGTGGCGATTGATTCCGGTTAAACTGTGTGACACATTGGAGGGTTTCTTGCAGCGACCGATGTATTTATTATTCAATATGTCATGTGTTTGGCAGACTTTCCCGAGTTTCATCCCTCTGCCATCGGAGTCGCGTTTTCCCCTTTCTCCAGAAACGTGCTTATCGTAGTTAAAGGAGGGTCGAAGTGTGCGTGGAGTTACGCACACCTTCCGCCAACTTATCGCTCAGCTCGTTTTTTATAAATACCGAAAGTTGCGTAGAAAGTTGCTCAGCATGGGTTACGCACGCTTTTGTACTTACGCAACGTTTATAAATGAGGCCCCAGGCCTAAGCCGGATGTGGACTGATGTGCGTCTGTGTGTACGTGTGTGTGTATTAAATACTACGACATCCACAGCTGACACAGGGGTATCTATCGGACTCAGGGTGGTCTGCGGGCGACAGTGGGGCAACCACTAGACCTGGTTAGAAGGTAGGAGGGAGAGAGAGAGGCACTAGGGGAGGCAGAAAATGGTTAGTAGCACACTGAGCCATTGAAGCAACACAGCTGTTAGAACAGAACAAGCCTGTTTCAGGGTAACCAGCTTCTGTACACTACTTGATATACATACAGTGCATAGCAGGATAATCACCAATGTATACAGAGGATTCACAGGTAGGTTTGAGGCTGCCTTTCTGTGTCTCAAGGTCCTGGCTAGTGATTGTAGGCTAGGTCGAAAAGGTACGTCTTGAGATATTGCTTGAAGACCTCCGTTGTTTCGGCCCTTCTTAGGCCCTCCGGTAGGGTGTTCCAGAGGTTGGGGGCATAGAAACTAAAAGCTGCCTCTCCATGTTTCTTGGTCCTGGCTTTTGGAACTGTTAAAAGTTCAGTACCTGAGGATCTGAGTGGTCTGTTTGGCATGTACATAACAAGCAAGTCTGAAATGTATTCTGGTGAGTGATTGTGGAGAGATTTATAGACTAGTAATAGTATTTTAAAGTCTATTCTAAAGTTGACAGGTAACCAGTGTAGTGTTTTTAAGGCTGGTGTGACCTTCGTCTAGTCTTAGGCCGTGTCCGAAATGCATACTACCTGCTACTTGCTATATAGTAGGCACTATATAGTAGGCATACTGCATACTATATAGTACCTACTGTTCCACAAAACGCGTGTAGTATGCGAGAAAATACAGCATGCTACTCGAGTCATCCAGCGGAAGTGACGGGATACGATACTGTTTACTCCCGCGAAGCTGTGGTACAATTATCCGTGTTTTCTGTGATCATTTTGTGTATTATCCACAAAAATGTAGCCTGGCATGGGATGTGCGGCTGCCGCTGCCGCCAGGAGAAGTCGTGTTAACGCTGCAAGGAGAAGAGCCGTCATGAGATCTTCTCGACATGCTTGTAGTTGAGGTAAATATTGAACGTTAGCTTGCTAGATACGCTAGTTAGCTAGGTTAGTTGATAGCCCCGCATGTGCTGGCTTGGGGCTAGCTATACTGTTACATCTGTACCAGGGATGTTATATTAAATAGATTCTGAGAGGCAGGTAAGCAAAACAATAAAACTCAACTCATTTTAAAGAGGTGGGTAAACGGAGTTTACCTGGGTTTACTCATCACTACACGCCTGCTTTGTAATGTTACATTTTAGCTCTACAGATAATGACATCTATCTATTATCATATTGTAAAGACAAGTATATGCCATACGCACAAATGAGTTAAAGTTTGCCCTAATAATATTCCCCCTGTAGGCTCACATGGAAGACAGAGGTCCTCACCAAGTCAACCTCCACGTCCCTGCTGAGGACCTATTTTGACAGCGCGGACACAAGGAGGGACTTCAGATTGTCAAAATCGACACAGAGGAACCTTGGTGATGGTCAGGAGGATGGGGCAAGACCATGGAGGTGCTAATAATAGCAATAACAATAATAATAATAATTCATTGCATTTAGAGCTTTTCTCAGTACTCACCCTTTACAATGGTCTTGTCATTCACTCACAGGTGCTAGTCTTTGGAGGAAACATTACATCAGTCATTTAGCAGACACTTTTGTCCAGCATTACCTTAGTCATTTATTTAGCAGACACTTTTGTGTGTCTGCTAAGCGACTTACAGTAGGCCTAATTGCATTTAACCATTTAAAGGTTGAAGACCTTGATGGTGGCCATGGTCCTGCTGCTGCAGATCATCCCAACCCTGGAGATGGCCTCAGAAAGTGTCTCGCAGCGGCAGCATCAGCACCAGCACAAGCTGCCTGGATCCCAGCTCTTGGTGAGCACGACTACCCCCATCCTGCCATAAGTAGTCAGTCTATCAGTTCATGAGTGTGCTTTGCCTTGTTCCTTATAGACAGCCTTGAGGCTTTAAACACCGATCAGTTGGTTATAGGCAGCCTTGAGGCATTTGTTTAAATGTATTTGTATTTAAATTTATGTGTAACACTGTACATAGTAATCAGTTTAAGTATTTTAGGGGGAGACAACAGATCAGTGTTATCCTGTCAGTACCTTTTGCAAGGAAAGCTAATGATCTGACCAAATATAAACAAGTCAAAAGTATATTTGAAGACCATTGTGTAATAAAAATATCCGAAATGTTTATG
This sequence comes from Borostomias antarcticus, assembly GCF_949987555.1. NCBI lineage: Eukaryota > Metazoa > Chordata > Actinopteri > Stomiiformes > Stomiidae > Borostomias > Borostomias antarcticus. Next base: position 12,910,371 of record NC_140249.1, read on the forward strand.
GTTGTGTTTCTTCCATTATACATGTAAAGGTTACTTCTTGATGTATTAACATTTCAACAAAGTGTAATATCTACACATCAGACACATTGTCTTGATATGTCTACAGGTCATGTACAGTAACTTGGAAGGTCTTAACACAACACGCAGAGCGCTTTGGACATGTAACTCCCTTATCAAGTAGTCGTTAGTCAGACACATTAAACAGTGAAGCTTTCATAACCGTCTGAATAATTCCAATGAAGCATTGTGAACCAACATGTGTGTTCCGTCTTTTATGCCTAATAGCAAACTACAATGTCCATTAGGAATGTTCTTTTACTCTAATGACTGGTTTTAGGTATAGTGACATTTGTTCTTTGACTGGGAATACATTACAAGGAATGACACACAAACACCAATTTAATTCAAGAAAATACATTTAATAAAAAATAACAAAAACAATAATGGAACAAGATAACAGTTTTTTTTGACTGAGGCTTCTAGAAGCAACATCAGCCGGTCCTCCCTCTCCTTAAACAACCCCCTTTCCTCCCTCCACTCAGCCTTCATCTCTGCCTTCTCTCTCCCCCATTTAACATCAGCCGGTCCTCCCTCTGGAGGACGGCCAACTCTTCCCTGTTTACGGGGAAGAGAAACACCACGCTGAAAGGCTTGGAGTAAGTTAACTAACGTATGCATTGTTGTTCAGAAGCAATCCAGCGGTCTTTTTACTTTGAATATTGATTTATGTAGGACCTACATCTTAGAAGCTGGGCTGCAGGGGACGACGGAGACAGCCTGGATAAAGCACACAGAGAACCTTGTAGCCATGTACAAGGTGATTTTGATCTACAGGCTACATGATAGCAAATATATTGATAGGGACTCACAGTTTGTATGACACTAGAAAACTGTTATCTAACCTCATAGGACCTAAAGAGCCCCAGAACTGGGGTCAGCACAGAGGGAGGGGAGGCCACAGCCGCTTCGTGGAAGTGGTACGGGGTCTTGGAAGAGGCGATGGGGGCCACCCATGCAGCCGTCCTCCAGAGGATCATCGTCCCTGGTGTGGTCGTTGGTCCCTGTAATACATCCAGAAGTATTGTGGGACAATGAATACTAATATATTCATATATGATATATGAACAGTTGAACTCGTTTAAATCATGGAATGAACAGACAATTGTTTAAACAACTTCAAGTAACGTTAGGCTCGGTGGCTTAGGTCAGCCATTTAACAACTCATCACAATTTCGACATTTCTTATACATTTCTTAAGCAATCATGGTCATATTACATGGAAATGTTACTCTGTCTTGATTCTAGCTATAATAACATTTAAGCTATGACATTAATACGTTTTGAGCAAGAGCCGTCTGAACACCTGTAACGTTAGCAGCCTATTAACGTTGGCTGGGCTAGCTAGCTAACGTAACGTCCACCACAGAGATCAATGAGAGCAGCTAGCTATCATGACGTTCTTTTTCGAAATGTCATTTCTACCCCACCTATATACACAAAACTGCATTTGTAGCTCTGTGTCGTTATAACTAAGATATCTGTCGGAAAAAATAATTTTTTCATCGACAAATTAAGTCAATACTTACATTTGAAAACTCCCGCTGCGGTCCCGGAGACCTCTTCGTTCGCCATCTTTTTTTATTTTTCTCACAGCCCAGTGACGTATCACGTCTCGACTTCCGGAACAGTATGCTCTGGACTATGCTACATTTTCGGCCATTTTTTCGCCGATTTCGCCTACTATATAGTACCTACTATATAGTAGGCGAAATACAGTATGCACAGTTTTGATGCAGCATGCTGCATCTCGCCTACTATATAGCAAGTAGTATGCAATTCGGACACGGCCTGAGTGAGGACTCGTGCTGCAGCATTCTGTATCATTTGTAGCTTAGAGATTGCTTTCTTTGGTAGGCCTGATAGTAGAGCATTGCAGTAGTCCAGCCTGCTTGTGATGAAAGCATGCATTAATCTTTCGGTGTCAGCCTGAGAGAGAAAGGGTTGCACCTTGGCAATGTTCCTTAGGTGGTAAAAAGATGTCTTTGTAATATTCTTGATGTGGTTTTCGAAATTAAGATCCGAGTCAAATATGACACCTAGGTTTTTAGCCTGGCAATTGGTGTCAATTTTTAAGTGTGCAGATAGTTTCTCTCTTTCAGCTTTTTCTCCAATGATCAGTACTTCTGTTTTGTCCTGTTAAGTTGGAGGAAATTATGTGACATCCATACATTTATATCCCTAATACACTTGACAAGGCAGTCAACCAAGCTGTAGTTACTGGGTGTTACAGATATAGAGAGTTGGGTATCATCTGCGTAGCTATGGTAGCTAATGGTGTGCCTCCTGATGACACTGCCAAGGGGCAGCATGTACAGGCTGAAGAGAAGAGGTCCTAGGATCGATCCTTGGGGCACCCCACAGGTCATAGGGATCTTTCCTGAGCTATGTTCACCGAGGGCAACGAAGAAATCACGACCGGTTAGATAGGTCCTAAGCCAATTAAGGACTGGACCGGAGAGGCCAACCCACTTCTCCAGTCGTTTGATGAGGATTGCATGATCTATAGTATCAAAGGCTGCACTCAGGTCCAGGAGGACGAGAACAGAGAGCTCTTTGGAGTCAGCATTAATTCTGAGGTCATTTACAACTTTGACTAATGCCATCTCTGTGCTATGATGGGCACGAAAGCCGGACTGTAAAAGGTCAAGGGTACAACTTGTAGCTAGGAAATCATTAATCTGTTTGAAAACAATGGGCCTCATTCACCAACAAAGTAAAGAAGTTCTTAAGAAGCATTTCTCCTTAAACTGTACTTACGCCGTTTCTAAGAAAATTCTGGCATTCACCAATGGTTTCTCATCTGGGATTTGTTCTCAGCTAAGAACAGAATATACGAACACTGAATAGCAGTCGCAAGTAGGCCATTTGAGTGCGGAAATGTAGACTATGCAAAATTGGTGATTGGGTTACCTCAGTTATAGTTGGATGATATACAGTATGATTGAAATGCAATTATATTTGCATAATTCCCAATAACGTGTCCTAATCATAACCATACTTTCCATTGTAAACGTGTGCGTCAGAATATCCGATTTGTCATAGGCCTAGTTTAAATCATTTCGCTCCGAATTGCTTGTTATTCGTGTTGATCTTGAAGATGTAGTAATATTTAGATTGTGTGTTAATAATTTGTGCTTTTGGTGTAAATTAATGAGTGTTGTGTTTTGTTTTAATTCTTTGACCGTTCTGCAAAAGCACTGTGAGGTTTCGCTGTATAGGCCTACATATAATAGCCTACCAACAAATCCATGACCATTTCATCATTTGGTGATTGCGGTCACCTCAATTCTACAGTTGGATGTGTGTTAGTGCGCTAGACGGAGAGTGCTGCGGAGAGGATGGTAGTCCGTGTCCCTGGTGTCTGTATCCATATCGCCAGCGGCGCGCACACCGAACAGTGCTGTTGTCCCTATTATGGCACCAACGCGCTGGTCGAACTCGGACAACGGTGGGCACGCCGGCCCCCCTCCAGTAGCCTGCATATCTCTCCTCAAGATTAAACATTCACGATTCCTTTATTTGTCACATGCAGCCTAATGTCCAGTCACAGTGAAATGTTGCTGCCGGCTCCAAGGTTATGGTCATTACAGATGAAACTCTACTCAATTTACAAATGACACAATAAGGACCATTTCTATAAAGTATGTAGATAAGATCAGATAAGTAGGGTACCTCTTTTGTCAACTGCTAGCGTTGACAGCTGTGTAGGCTATATAGCCTACATTTTTGTAGACTGTAGGCTTGTATATTGTATTCTATCACGTTGACATTTTGCGCTGTTCTGCCTCGCTATGTTTATGCACCAAGGCAAATTCGTCGTAGTAGGAGGCCTAATTGGCTGAATTAAAATTGATTTTGATTGCCTACGCTGGATTCGAAATGCAGTCCTCTGACTTGCTAATGCACCTGTCACAACCCAAATTCGTCGTAGTAGGAGGCCTAATTGGCTGAATTAAAATTGATTTTGATTGCCTACGCTGGATTCGAAATGCAGTCCTCTGACTTGCTAACGCACCTGTCACAACCCCACCTAAACCATTATGCTATCGAAAAGCTGGCGAATCGTGTGCGCGAATGATTGGTATTCATTCAGAGAAGTGACATCTGCACACGACCCTGGAGTTGCATATCCTTATATGGGGCTGGCGGGGAGTTTACCTATGCTAATTCATGTGAGCGGCCACAAGCTTTGAACTTGAGAAACCATGACATTCGCAGGCAGGTGCGAACTCTTCCAGCGGTTTACGAACACGTCGTGAATTAGACGGGAGCTTTCCTTAGAAACGTTCTTAGGAAGAAATTTAAGAACAGAACTTAAGAAGATATTGGTGAATGAGGCCCAATCTTTTCCAGAATTGTACTCAAAAAGGGAAGGTTGGCGATTGGTCTAAAATTTCTAGGAACTCAAGTGTCTAAGTTGTTTTTCTTCAGCACGGGTCTCGCCAAAGCAGTTTTAAGTATTGGTGGGAAGACACCTGTAGATAGGGAGTCTTTAACAATGGATAAAATGTCATAGGATACAGAGTCAAAAATAGTTTTGAAAAAATCGGTGGGGATGGGATCCAGCAGGCATGTGGAGGATTTGAGTTTGGATACTACTTTTCTCAACATTTCTGTGTCCATCAGTGTAAACAAGCTCATATGTCCATTACATGGAGGAAGAGGATCTGGAGTTGATAAATTGTTTGTGGTCATTATTTCTCTAAAACTATCGTCTACTGCGGAGGTAAGATAACGTTTCTTGATAAAGCGCCCAGTAGAGATGTTCTTTGAGAGATTCCAATGTTTGATGGAGAGAGGAAGAGCGAGAGTTTATAAACGCACAATCATGTAGGCTAATAGCCCAATTCAGCACAAACATATCTCAATGCAAGATCGTGTCCTCTAACCGGCTGTTAAACAATTTGATTTTGCAAATATGATGGAAGAAATGGTGCACATTTTCTCACCGCAGCTACTTCTACACCCATTCTACAAACAATATCAATATGGTCGGACCAAGACAGAGTACTGTCAAGCCAGAGTCCCAATAGCTTGATTTTCTTAACTTGTTGAATGACTTCACCCTCAATGACAAGACTTGATTTAGGATCTTGGGCTAGCTTATGCTTAGAGCCAAATATCATGGTAACCTTTTTTGATGTGTTTGATGTGTTCAGCACGTTTATTTACCTTAATCCTATTGTTTATGATGCTAAGCTCCTTAGTCAAAACCTGGTTGAGCTCAAAACATGTGGGAGCGGCATAATGAAGAGTATAATCCTCCGCGTACATTGTCAGGTATGCTTCCCTAATAGCAGATGGCAAATCATTTGTGAATATGGAATAAAGGAGCGGGCCAAGCAGCTCCCCTGTGGAACACCGCAGTTTAAATCTACCATTAAATCTGCCATTAAAATAACATCTCTGTGACCTGGACAACAGGTACCTCCATTTTCCACATACATGAAAATGTAATTATGTGTACCCTGTTCTTTAAAAAAAAATAAAAAAAGCTCCCATTTACAACTATTTTCGTAAATTTGGACTAAAGCTGTTTGGCTCTGAGACAGCTGTCCGTATTTTTTTCCTCCCCTTCAAAAACTGTTGGATAAAGAGTTTCTGTACAACAGCTGGCTGGCAGCTGCATGCTAGCCCATCAACTTGTATAACGTCCAACCTCCAATTTCTCTTAATTGACTACATTTACATGTTTGTTAACAAGACTGCTAAATCATTTTATCTAATGGATCCTCTCATCTCAAGAAGAAGGAGGCCTTCCGGGATTTGTTAGCCCGGGGGACTCCAGAAGCAGTTGCAGGGTATCGACTGGCCAAGAGGGCTGCGGCTTTGGCCGTGAGCAAGGCAAAGCAGCGGGTGTGGGAGGAGTTCGGAGAAACCATGGAGAAGGACTTTCGGTCGGCACCAAAGTGTTTCTGGAAGACCATCAGACACCTCAGGAAGGGAAAGCGGGGTACCATCCAAGCTGTATACAGCAAGGAAGGGATACTGCTGACCTCAACTGAGGAGGTTGTTGAGCGTTGGAAGGAGCATTTTGAGGAACTCCTGAACCTGACTAATCCACCCTCTACGATCGAGGCAGAGCCGGAAGATGATGGGGGGCCATCGTCAATTTCCCTGGAGGAGGTCACTGAGGTAGTCAAACAACTCCATAGTGGCAAAATCCCAGGGACTGATGAGATCCGTCCAGAAATGCTGAAGGTGCTGGGTGTTGAGGGGCTGTCTTGGTTGACATGCCTCTTTAACATTGCGTGGAAGTCCGGGTCAGTGTCAAAGTGGCAGACTGGGGTGGTGGTCCCAAAAAAGGGGACCAGAGGGCGTGTGCCAATTATAGAGGCATCACATTACTCAGCCTCCCAGGGAAAGTGTACTCCAAGGTGCTGGAAAGGAGGTTCCGGCCGATAGTCAAACCTCAGATCGAAGAGGAACAATGCGGATTTCGTCCTGGTCTTGGAGCCACTGACCAGCTCTTCACTCTTGCAAGGATCTTGGAGGGGGCTTGGGAGTTTGCCCAACCTGTCTACATGTGTTTTGTGGACTTGGAGAAGGCTTATGACCAGGTCCCTCGAGAGGTCTTGTGGAGGGTTATGCGGGAGTATGGGGTGAGGGGGTCCCTACTTAGGGCCATCCAATCCCTGTACACCCAGAGCGAGAGCTGTGTCCGTGTCCTCGGCAGTAAGTCGTCTTCCTTTCCGGTGGGGGTTGGCCTCCGCCAGGGCTGCGCTTTGTCACCAATCCTGTTTGTGATTTTCATGGACAGGATATCGAGGCGTAGCCGTGGAGAGGTGGATTTGCAGTTCGGTGAGCTGGGGATCGCGTCGCTGCTATTTGCAGATGATGTGGTCCTGATGGCATCATCTGCCTGCGACCTCCAGCACTCTCTGGATAGGTTCGCAACTGAGTTTGAAGCGGCTGGAATGAGAATCAGCACTTCTAAATCTGAGGCCATGGTTCTCAGCAGGGAGGAGTCCGCGGGGTAGACCCAGGACCAGGTGGCGGGACTACATCTCCGCACTGGCCTATGAGCGGCTAAAGATTCCCTAGGCAGAGCTGGTTGATGCTGCTAGGGAAAGGGATGTCTGGGGCGTCCTGCTAGAACTGCTGCCTCAGCGACCCGACCCAAGATAAGCAGATGACGATGGATGGATGGATGAATGGATGGATAGATTAAATACCACCCAAAATCATTGCTTCAGGCCAGCGCTTTTTGTCAATTCACCGTTTCTACAACTTGCAGCACGAGCAATTGTGACAGACAGTGTAAGCATGCATGTCGTAAGATCCGATTAGTCATGATACAGTATAGTAGTAGGGCATTAGGTCACGTGACTTAAGGTGGACGCTAGGCAGAATGCTACAAAATACAACTAACAGATGTCCCTTTGTACTAAATATATGACAAATAAATTACAATATAATTGTTATATTTCAAGATTAAAACATACCTATATGTGTTTTCTCTTCGTTTGTATTGTTTTGTCAATGTACTTTTTAATAAATATACGTTACGAGATCAATATTTACAGCGACAGGCCCATAGAAGGTCCGGTTCCGCGGGATTTCACTTTTTAGCGCTGGTCGCAAAACCTGGTGTGGATCATTATCCTTCCTTCGCAAACCACAGTAACAAAAACTGGACTGGATTCAAGTGATTTACCCTTGCCAAGACTCATCCCGACCTCAACAAGTGTGTTGACAAAGCAGATCGCGAAATTTGACAGAAATACGAGGTAAGAACTGTTTCACTTACGTGTTATGACAGTTTTTTTTTCTTATTTGTATTCACAACATAGCTAGTTAGAAACTACAAGGTCTAAGCTAAATTTTGATATATAGGTTGTAAGTGGCTGACCCCAATCCGTGATGCGATGCGGGTTTTTTCATGGTGATGTGAGGTAAACTAGCGGCAGCGAGCCTAGGACCGAAGCGGCGGCCAGCAGCTTGCGGCAGTGTTTCTAACGTTAGTTGGCTTCGGTCTAACGTTTAGCTAACCAAATCACTGTAATACAAAGCTGTTAGATAGATGAGAGGGTGAGTTGCGCGTCTGCTCTGGCAGTGATTGTGACAGAGAGAGAGACGGATAGAATTGGGCTGTGAGATCTCTGTATTTATTTATAACGAGATCTCTGATATCTGACAGATCATCCAAGTATAATCCAATGTCACAATAAATAAATATATAAATACATAAATAAATAAATAGCATAAATAAATACAGCTGTTTAATCCATTTTAGAATGTTGTTATGCAGTAGTGCTAAATGTTGTTTCCATATCTCCTTTTTCTAGATTTGGTGGGGTCCTGTACAATGTCATCCAGTGACAGTGAGGAGTCAGGCACCCTTACCAACAACGGTACAGTGCTTAGTCTGCGGAAGAAGCATGGCGGGATAACAAAATAATTCTATAAAGAAGTGAGACTGCTGATTCCTCAGACTGAGGTGAATGATCCTGCCTTATATATGTGTGTGAGCAGGATGCACAAAACCGTCACTCAGTTAAAGAAAGGAAAGAATAAAGAGGAGGCGACAAAATATCTCAGCCAGCCGTTTAAAGTCCCAGTGATGAGGAAAGACGAGAAAGGCCAAGAAGATGAAGAGAAAACAACCCCACAGTCAAACCAAGCAGAAAAACTAATGAAGAAAAGAATCGCAGGACTGGAAAATGAGAACTCCAAACTAAACCAGGAGAAGGAATATCTGGAGGTTAGGATGGAAGGTTCTGTAGAAAAAAGCAAGTCAGAGTTGGAGAAAGCACAGGCAGTATGCAACACACTAACAGCGACACTGGACATGACAAATAAAGCAGCTAGAGAGAGTGCAAAGGTTGCAACAAGCAAGGTGCGCAACCTCAACAAAAAAATTAAGACAAAAGAAGAGCAGATAAAAACAAAAAAATAAACCATTAAAGGATTGTGTCAGAAGGCAAAAGATGCAGAGAAAGAAAAGGAAATAGCAGAGAGAGAAAAAGAAACAGCAGAGAAGGAACAGACAACATCTGAGGAAAAACTGAGAGACACAGAGAGAACGCTGGATGAAGTCAAACGCAAAATGAAATCCACTGTTGACAGCTGTCGTAAGAAATTAAGAAAAATGTCAGACAAACAGGTTAAGGAAACACAGGAACAAGAAGACCTGAATAGCACCTTATTGGAGCTGGAAAAAAAGCAAAAGCAAATTGAAAAAGAAAAGAAAGAATTGGAGCAACTTCAGTGCACAGACACCATAACCACCTTTGAAGACGGGAGATACACCAACGAAATCCGGGAGGTTGTAATGGATCTCTTATCAATGAACGTGTCAATGAGAAAGGTTGATTCTGTGATTAAGACCGTCCTGAATAAGTTGGCTGGGCAGGATGTCCAGAAGATTCCAAGTAACTGGCTGAAATCACAGCTTCTGCTTGAGGCCAGAGGTCTCGCAGACATCCAGCTTGGAGAAGCCCTCCTCACCAACAGCGGGAACTGCTTGCATGGGGATGCAACATCTAAATTCCACAAGCACTACCAAGATTTTGAGGTGACTTTAGGGTGTGGGAAGACGATGACCATGGGTTTGCTGGAGCAGGGAGGAGGGGACACAGAGAGCACAATGGAATCCTTCATGCACAGGATTAAGGAGCTGGCTAGTGTAATTGAAGAGGGAACAAAAGAGGAGAACATAGCCAGAATGATCGTCTCACTTAAAACAACCATGTCAGACCAGGGTCCAGTTAACCCCTCATTCAACAGGGAGCTGCAGGCTGTAAGAGAGGAACTCCTACCAGTGGCAATAGAGAACTGGGGGAGTCTGGATGATGCTACCAGGTCAGAGCTGCGTTCAATGTCAAATTTCTATTGTAAGATGCACCTCATTGCCAACCTAGAAGAGGAAGCAAAGAAGGCATTGAAGACTTTTGAAGATGTTGTCATCCAAGATGGTAAGAACAAGCATAGCTTCTCCACCAACGAAGCTGGGGCAGCCCGCCTGGTGAGAACCGCTTCCAAAGCCTTCACCACCCGTGGCTCTGATGAGGCAGGCATTCCTAACCTGATGGAGTCCCATCTTGATACACTTGGCCTGAAAAACCACATGGTTACTTTCATTGGCAACAGGGTTAACATCTTATGCCACAACGCTGCGGCTGTGTTTTACCACCGACACCATATTGTGGATCTGATACAGTCCCTTCCTAACCCCAACCAGCTCCTGAGATCAATCACTGTTGATGCCCAAGAAAAGGTATTTCTGGCTGGTGTTAGAGCTCTGGGCATCATCGACAAAACAGTCACTGGCCCCTTTTGGAGACTGTTGAATACTCCTGAGACCAACATCCTCAGCCTCAACCAACACCTTCTCACCATGAGGATTCAGCTAGAGCGTTGGAGTAAAGATGCCAGCTCTCTTCTGGAAGGGGAACCACTGTTCAGCCCAGACATCGCTGAGCAGCACCAGGATGTCCTATTTGAGGAACTCTTTAGGGAGAGCGCAGATGAGGAGTTCCAGGTGTTGACCCAGCAAGCTCTGGAGTTGGTCATGTCTGCCATGCTGATCCTCCTAGAGAGGCAAGCTGCTGATCAGCTACCTGGGGGGAAATACTGGGACCCCTCAACTCAAATTCAGGCACAGGCCTCAAATGTCCCAACCACCAACATGCTGTCTGAGAGAGACTTCGCTGTTCTCGACCTTCTAGTGAGACAGAAGCCATCTGCAAGGACCATCTCACATGAGGCGATGGTTATGTGGCTGCATAATGGGACTATGCAATGGCTGGACAACCTGACTCCAGAGGAGAAGGAAGAGAAGATGGCCATGGCCCGAAAATCGTCTGCCGATGTTTTGAAGAGGTACAATGCGAGAAAGGAAGCTATAAAAAGACAACGTCAAGAAAATCTCCTAAAAAAACAGGAACAAAAAAGAGACAGGGAGAGGCGGAACAAGACAAATAAGATTGAGATCACCAATAAGATAGCCAAATTGGGGGGTGTCTGGCGATCCCCCTCAGACATGGACATCAATCTTGCAGGGCTTGGAGGTGATAAGGAAAAAAAAACAGCCATAGTCACACAGTTACAGTTCCTCAAGACGGTCCTCAAAGCAGATGGGAGAAGGGAACTTTTCCAACAGACAGTGACTAGGGATGGAAAAGTCCACATCTTCTCTGTGGAGGAGTTGGCCTCAAATCTGTCTGAAGTTCTGCACATAAACCTGTTGGAAACTGCAGAAGCAGAGGAAGAAAATGACCTGCAGCCTGCATTAACATATAGAACACAAGAAGAAGCCATGACAAAACTTGTTGAAGAGAAAAGGAAGTTGGCAGAGAAATTGAGCGCAGCTAGGAAGAAAAGACAGACAGAAACACAGAAAGAGAACATCAGTGACTACGTAAAGCAACCTGAGAAGTTGGTGGGCCAAAGGGTGCAACACAACTGCTGCGAAGAAAAGGATTCAGCCCCAGTGTGGTACGCTGCCACTGTGCTCCACATCACAAAAAGAAGAGCAAACCCTCTGAACACCCTTTATAAAATAAAGTATGATGTTGGGGATGAATGGGAATTCCCTCTGTTACAAGACCTACAAATTGGAGACCTTACCATTGGAAATTGAAGTTTAGAGCTAATTTGTAACATTCTCTCTCTCTCTTTCTCTCTCTCTCTCTCTCTCTCTCTGTCTCTCTCTCTCGAATTCGGTTTAGAGCATATTTATTTCCTTTTAAAGCATACAAAATCCAAACAACATTTTATTCATATGAAATGCATTGTACATACTTATGCGTTTGTAATCAGAATTATTATAAACAGTAAACTATTTTAATTTTACAATGTCTAAAATCTCATTTTTGTCATTTTACAGTGGTTTAGTCATAGTATTTAAAATGTCTAGTACAGCCTATTCATGTTAAACCTTTAGGATTGGGATCATGAGGTTGCCCAATTCATCCTTTTTGATCGTATATTGTCTTTGAGAGTAACAGTTGCATTAAAAATGGGCATATCATAACTAAGCATAGTGCACAGTACTTCGCCTATTATACAAATCATTTTCATAATATTTAAAATCACAATTTATGAATTAATCACATAACTTCAGCACAAAGGGAACAATGTTTCTTGTAACAAGTTAACACTTTATTTTAAATGATTTAAGTGAATGGATCTCTTAAAATGGTCTTTAAACATGATTTCCGCATAAATTAACACATATATTTGCATATTATTTGATTAATTTGCATAATATTTTCAGAAAATGTTTTTTGAAATGTCAAACATAGTAGTCTCTATCATCCCTGAACATTTCATTACAATGTGACTAACCTATCTTAAGCTATGAAGGAAAGTATGTAAAGCGTAGAGGGAAAAAAGGTCCATTTGGTGCCATTCTAGAACACAGGTGTTCCATTGACTTATGCAGTAAGGGGCGCGACCTTTATGACCATGCCTCGGGTCACAAAATGGGCTATATCTCAGCAATGGTATGTCCAATCTTCATAAAACAAAGTGCTATGTGCTTCTGAGAGTCTGTTCTGGAACACTATGTATCAATTGTACCAGCAGAAGGTATGTTTAAATTTGGTCCCTAACACCCTAATAGTAGGGTTGAAATGGTATCAGGCAGTGTGAGGTGTTCACTAACATTGCAATTGGAATAATCACAGTGTATTCCTGACTTAAAGGACACACACACACCCTACACAGAGTGGGAACAGAATTGACTATCTTGACTGACTTTTGAATGCTGCTCTCTCTCCTGCTTGTTGTCTTTCTGCTAGAATGGTTCAGAAGCACTTTTTGTTATATTTTTTTGCAATTCTCTCTGACAAAAAACGAATCGGTGGACATTGCAGGACTGTAATAAGTGTTCAATAATATGAGGTACCACCTTGAAATTACTGGATGACCTGCCTAGTGTGTCATTTGTTTCCCCCCAGTTTGAAGTGGCTTTGGAGGGAGGCCTGAAGGGAGACAGGGATTTTGTCAGTTGCCTTTTTACTCGTCCTGCTTTCTCCAAAATTGCCTTTAATACCATCCCTCAGTCTCTTTAACACTTGTTTCCTTTATTCTCACAATGATAGAGAGAGATAGAGAGAGGGGGGGGGAGAGAGAGATAGAGAGAGGGGGGGGGGGGGGAGAGAGAGAGAGAGGGAGGGAGGGATGGAGTCTGATTGAAAGAACCCACACAAGAGAGGCTCTTGTGTGAAATTGCAACATGGCATTTAATTAAGAGTCTTATCTAAGTTATTTACTGAACTGAATCTGAGCTTTCTGAGGTACAGAGGAGCCTGGGAACATGAGTGATATTGTTCTGGAGGCAATAACTCAGCTTATGATGATATCATTGATGAACCACTCAACCTACACAGACATGAGCTGTGTTTGAAACCATTCCCTATATAGTGCACTATATAGTGTAAATTTTTTTCAAGTGTTTGAATTCTCAACAGTTAATTTCATTCACTATATAGTCCACTACAAAATACCCACAATGCATGGCGATTTCTACTGAACAGAGAATGTACGTACACGACATTTTCTTGCATATACCCCAATACAACACGGTCATGTTTTACCGAAGGAGAATACGGTAGATATCGGTGGCTAAAGCAGTTAGCTAACATTAAAATTATTTGTTGTAGCTGTTTTGCCGCTAATGCAAGTTTGAGTTTGCCTCCGCTTATGCCTGAGAATCAGAAGTTGAACCAACAGCTTGAAAATAGCAACAGGAGTCATAGTTGTAACATTAGCTAACTGCTTTAGCCACTGACAGCGTACCGTTAGCACTAACATTATGGAAGCTGCTGCTAATTGTGTGCTCGTGAGCTAACTGGCTATCACTGAGCAAATTTACAGCTTGCTATTAGCAGACAGCACCATAGTTAACTAAACCGCACTTGCATATCATTCGATTTTCAGCTATTTATTTATCAAAACTGAACATGGAAACTCAATACAGTACTACCTGAGTACATTTGAACCGGCTGCCATCAGTGCTCGGTTTGTTAACGTGATACAGGGCTGCATGCTTGCGTCCATAAATATCCAATGCAATGACATTCAGTGTAGTGTTCTAAAACCATTGTTCCCTATATAGTGCACTATATGACAAACACTACATAGGGAATAGTGAGTAAGTGAATGAGGGAATGGTTTTGACAGCTATGGAGTCCATTTCGTGGAGCTCCGCCCGATAGGGGGGTGCCATGCCATAATTCCGACGTCTCATTATACCGACCACTCAATGTTCCATAAATTACCCATTATTCCGACGTCTCATTGCTCCGACCAATATCAATCTCTTCCACTTGGCAGAAGGGGATAGACGTGGACACAGGGATCAGGCTAATTTACGAAACTGGACCCAGGAGTGGAGCTACTCGGACGGCGCTTAGTGGGCGCGCTCCGCATATCGCAATACCCCTGCGTGGGCATGCACGCCTGGAGGCGTGTGGGCGCGCAGGGGAATTGCTCAATGCTCGCTGCCCGAGCGCCTCCACGCATATGTTATTTTCATCATAGCCTACTGTAACTAATAATGTTGTATGATGCCGTCTAGAAATGACGTTTGGAGGCGATGGACAAACGTCAAATTCTTAAGTCTGCCAAGAGAGAGCAGGTTGGTTGGATGGTGTCGATATATTTTCTTAATACTTGGATTAAGAATAAGAGCACGCGAGTGGTCGATTCAAGCTGGTTAAAAACAATTGACAATAACTTTATTCTTCAATACGTTTGCAAGCGGTCTCTCACACAGGAAGTGAATCCTAGTCAGAGAGCCCCGTCAATAAGAAGGGCGAGCCCTTTTAAAGGGGTAGTGTCGTGATAGGGGGTTGTGATCTGTTTTGCCAGACCAACTGGCACAACAGATGTCAGTGGAAAATTGAGTTAACTTCTGCTTTCCACAAACATTGTAAAACAATAAACTCAGAGAAAACAGGAACATCAATTGAGTAAGATAACAGAAAAACTATCTTGGAGTGAACACATGGGTGATCAGTTGAAATTCTTTAACAATTCCCCAATCTTGTGGGTAAAACATCCACAACAATAATAATATAATTGAAAGGATCAACCATGTGAAATCAAATTATAAAATATCATAAAAATAGTCAAACAGATTTGGTAAAAACCTAATTCTACACATATGGAAAGGAAGTAATCTATTCTCCACTAGGTGGAGCATAATAAAGATTAATAAACTCAAGGTTATTTAACACACCAAGATTAATTTCTTCCCATATGCAATCACGTACCAAAACTCCTCACTTTAATTTGGCATAAGCAAGGTAAAAAGATAACATGATTCTAATCTAATACAGATTTCATATATTCATGAGTGGGAAAAAAAACCTCTTTCTTTTGAGAGGAAAAAACTTAACTTCAAGTTTCAAAACAATTCAAAATCCTTATTTCCAATGGCACAGACTTGACTAAGTTCTTGAGTTGAATGAAGGTCTAATTCAACTTCTCCTTTGAACATTAATGCAGTAATGGGCATATCTGTAACAGTATTCAAACACTTTCCAATACACTTAAGAACAATGCCAATAATAATAATAATCAAAATAATAATCATAAAAATGATACCTAGAGATCTGAGAATATTTCCAGAACTTGAAAAAGCATTATCGAAAATTCCCCAAGCATTAAACCCATGGACAGTCTTTAAGATCTGAATACCTTTCATGTTTGATTCATGGAACTCTGTTAAAGGATTAACATGGTAATTCAATATAACCCTTTACTGATATCTTTAGGCAATAACAAAACAAATTTCAGAATTCATCCATAAAAATTATTTTAAAACATGTTTTTATAGGTCTGAGTCTGCCACTCAAAAAGTCCACTCACTCAAAACTGGGCGTGATTCATAACAACTGATTGACAGTTCTCTGAGCAAATGACCAACTGGAATCATTATGATTGACAGGCCTGTGCCTCGTTACCATAGCTACCACCGCTCCGAGCTAGGCATGTGAAAAACCACAAGCCCTCGCTCTATGTAAGCACAACTAGCGATTCATAAAGACAAATTGATGAAAACAACTGTTTCGCGGCAGAAAATAGATTTTTTAGAAGCTGCATTCTCAGTGCCCCGTCCGCCGCCATTACATGGATATACTTGGCTCGCGCTGGATTTTAAATTTCTTCTACAGGCCTCCGAATTACACCAAAGTTATCTCGGTGAGTCAAACGTCTTATAATATGCCGTAAATAAGGTCCAGGTTGTCAAAAACAAGCATTCTCTTTTAAACACTTTCAAAATGTATTCTTGTACAAATTATTTAAATGTGGGAGGATTGATTTTTACACAACTGAATGCTTCCATTCACATGATGGTTATGGAATGGAAAAAATGCAAAAAATAAATTCAAAGTATCGATTGAAGTATTCAATTGGTATCGGTATCACTTAAAGGGTACTGGTATTGGTACTGGTATCGTAATTTTTGAAATGATACCCAGTCCTAGGCACCAGGGTGCTCTCCACCACCAGGCACCAGGGTGCTCTCCACCACCAGGGTGTTCTCCACCACCAGGCACCAGGGTGTTCTCCACCACCAGGGTGTTCTCCACCACCAGGGTGCTCTCCACCACCAGGGTGTTCTCCACCACCAGGCACCAGCGTGCTCTCCACCACCAGGGTGTTCTCCACCACCAGGGTGTTCTCCACCTCCAGGGTGTTCTCCACCACCAGGCACCAGGGAGCTCTCCACCACCAGGGTGTTCTCCACCACCAGGGTGCTCTCCACCACCAGGGTGTTCTCCACCACCAGGCACCAGGGTGTTCTCCACCACCAGGGTGTTCTCCACCTCCAGGGGTGTTCTCCACCACCAGGCACCAGGGTGCTCTCCACCACCAGGGTGTTCTCCACCACCAGGGTGCTCTCCACCACCAGGGTGTTCTCCACCACCAGGGTGTTCTCCACCACCAGGCAACCAGGGTGTCTCCACCACCAGGGTGTTCTCCACCACCAGGGTGCTCTCCACCACCAGGGTGTTCTCCACCACCAGGGTGTTCTCCCACCAGGCACCAGGGTGCTCTCCACCACCAGGGTGTTCTCCACCACCAGGCACCAGGGTGTTCAGTCGCCCTCTTTAGTGGAGTTTGAGTGGAGGATAAATGTGCGGCAGCATCTTGGTCAAAATTGTCTCCTTTCATTGCCTTTCAGACGTCCTCTCTTGTCTGTCTGGCACTGTGTTCTCCCGCGCTGCCAGGAAGACATGTAGGGTGATGAGATGAGAACTAATATTCGTTGGCATTGCAATCGCTGTGCTTTCAAAGCATCAAACTGTGATTGATAGATTATATCATTAATGAGGTACCATATGCCTAGGGTCTACTGTACTTCGTATTCCTTTTTTTGTACAGAACTGTGTTTCTACTATCTGAGCTCCACCACCAAAGTTTCAAAGTTCTGTTTATGTGTCATATACTACATCATACAGGACAATGAACAGTGCAATGTATTTTCCACTAGCTCCTAAGTAAAGGGTAATAAATATACAAAAATGCAACATATATAAAAACTAAAATCAAAGTACAAAATATATACAGGAATGGAATGAGCTCATTCGAGATGAGAAATGAAAATGAAATGAGAACAGATTTTGTGCAGTTGAGTTAAATAGAGAATAGAGGTACATAAAGTGTTTTATGTATAAAATATATTATAATATCTTCTTTGAGTCCGTAGCAATCTCAGATGTCGCCAGTTGCCAGTATCAAGCACAGGCCACAGCTGATGGGGTAGGTTCTGCCAGTATCGGGCACAAGCCACAGCTGATGGGGTAGGTTCTGCCCCCACCAGGGGGCGTCAGCACATTCCAGTAGGTGGGACATTGTCTGTGTCGACCCACAGCTGCACGTGTCTTCATTGGTGTAGTTCCAAGATTTCATCAGTGCTTTGCACCTCCCGTGTTCCACGCGCAGTCTGTTCAGTGACTTCCAGGTTGCCCAGCCAAGGTCGTGGCCACTAGCGAGGCTTTCGGTGGGTGTGATTCCTCTGACCAACCATTCAAGGGCTTGAGTGTCGTAGGTTTGCCATTCATCTTCCCAGATGTTGGTCCTTGCTTCTTGTTTGGTTGTCTGGAGGGGCAGGACTGTTTGCACAAAGCTGGCTCTGGATGGAAGCCTGCATTGCAGTGCTACATGGACATGCAAGAGGTGTCTGGTATCTGTCTCCTGCGTTCTCCGCTCATCTCGAGCAATAGGTAGTCGTCTGATATGTGGGGGAGGGATGCTGACCAGTTCGGTGTGGCGTGATATATATACAGTATAAGGTACTGTTGTGCTGAGTAACATTATAGCATTAAGACCGAAAGGATGTGTGTGAGAAGTAGGATTAGAGTGATTGTTGTTGTGCATGTGTAGAAACTCTGAAGCGTCTGGGACACACACATACACACACACACTGAATTTCCTCAGACGTCTGAGGTGATACAGTCTCTGCCTTTGTTTCCTCACCACTCTGTCTGTGTTTGTTGTCCTGGACTCCAATATATATGCTCCACTGGGCCCATTGAGGTTTAGAGGGCTGTAGTTCCCTCCTTCGTCCCCAACATCACCCATCATCATCAACCAGGCTCTAGTCCCCCTCTGACCCCTGCCCCGCTGCCTCTGTACCCTCAGCACCACTTGTACACGACCACTGATTTGACCACATATCACAACGGCACACACATTGAACAGTATATATATATATATAAAACACTGCACATGCCTTACATTACACTCTGTACACACACTGTATACTCTCACCACAATCCATTCTGTGTATATTGTGTATTTCACATTTGTACTTTGTCTTTTTTGGATATGTTGTATTTTGTATTTGCACTGTCCTGTTTTTGCACTGTCCTGTCCTGCACTGTGTCTAATGTTGTGTCTATCAGTGTAAATAAACTCCTAGTACTGTATGGCAATAAAGTGATCTGAATCGGAATCTTCCTCCCATAGTCCACTAGCATCTCCTTCAGGTGGAGGTTTTTGTCAGGCACCCCACCTCTAGGAGGCGGCACGGTGGCTTGTTGCGTTACACTGATGCTTCACAGCAAGAACGTTGATTCCTGCATGGGGCGATCTCCCAGGCCTTTTTGTGTGGAGTTTGCATGTTCTCCCCGTGTTCACTAGGTTTTTCCCCATAAAGAACCCAATACGAAAAACATGCAGAAGAACAGATCGCTAACGCTGTCCGTTCCTGATTAAGACGGACAGGAGAACTTGGATTTTTCCTCGGGCTTGTGCACGCACCTTCTGTCTGCTCCCGGCTGTCCTTGGGGAAGGGTGACGGGTTTCGGCATCATCGCCTCCCTATGTTGTGTGATGTGTGTTTCATTGCACAACGAATAAAGTTTGTTTAGTTTGTTCTCATCCTTGTTGGAAATCAGGCCGACCACAGCTGTATCGTCAGCAAATTAGATGATGTAGTTGGACTCGAGTGGCTATGCAGTCGTGAATGTACAAGGAGTAGGCCTACCAGGGGGTATAGAAATAGGGCGATATACATTTTGGGCCTTATGAAAGAATATAATATTGGGCCCCCCAAACTAGACCTTTTGATAATAATAGTAATAATAATAATAATAATAATAGTGGTTTATATGGGCCCATGGCAGTGCAGGAATCGTCCTAAATCCCCCACCTGAGGACTACAGCATGGGGACGAGACGCAGCCCTGGGGTGCTCCAGTGTTGAGGGTGAGGGAGGATGTGGTGGAGGTGTGGCTGCCCTCTCTCACCACCTGAGGTCTGCCCATCAGGAAGTCAAGGATCCACCTGCACAGAGGGGTGTTCATTTCCAGGTCCCTGGGCATTAATTCAATTTGGTGATGAGATGGGTGAGGGGGGGGCGGTATTGGAAGCTTAACTATAGTCAGTGAACAGCACCCATTGGCCTACTTCTATATTGAAGCCTATTATATTCCATGAAACCTCTGTTTTACCCTTCATGCATTGACATCTTTTCACCACATTTCCTATAAACAGGCTATCTCTAAACGCCAGAAAGTGAGAGGTAGGTAGGGTTGGCCATGCCCATCACCACCTAGCCATCAGAGGGCGCTGTGGGCACGGGATTGAAACAGCCATATCTTGACGTGGAAAGGTCACAGAGACGCATGGTTTGGACTGCCAGAAAGGTCTTGCTGTAACGAACGCAGTAATACCAAACACTCGCACGCACATAGCCAAAACAAAAGCCTGTTCCCTGTGTGATGGCGCTAGAGACACTGGGTTTGGACTGGGGTGTGTGGGGATAGAGCCCCGAGCGCACCGAGCCCCCCCTTACCCCTGGCTGCCCCAACATGGCTGCCCCCCCCTGGCTGCCCCAACATGGCGGTTATCATATTAAGCACAACAAAACACAAGACTCGCTTGGGAATAATTATAGACCACCAAGACAATACATGTTGTCTATAATTTGTTGGCTATTGACTAAGGTTATACGGTAGGAAAATAATTTATTTACATTTTAGACTAAGCATTATGAACACACACCGCTGTTACCGTCACTTTGTTATTAACAGAGGTTGGCAGATAGAGGCAGATAAACACACTGTTATACTGTAGCAGCAGGCGTGCAGTAGTGAATCTAAGAGCCTTAGTGATAAAGTGTGTGAGTTTTCAAAGCCATCTCTGGTCACGCCACAGCAACTTAATCTAAGTAGATGAAGAACATTTAGTAAAAAAAAAAAAAAAAATCACATTGGCCCTTAGCCGATAAGAACTGAGATGATAAGACTGAGATGATAAAAATCAGCTTCTGCTGTGACAGTTTTCAATTACAAAACATGTTTATAATAACAGAGTGGTCGAAACAACCCCAACATAGTTGAATGGAGAAGTGCTGCCATATCTCACCATGGAATAGAATTGAAATGAATTTGTACCCTTGTGGTGGAAGAAAAAAACAAACCTGTTTTTAATCAAATTCACTCTGTTCAATTCATTATACCTCATATCAATTTAATGAGTCATTCCCGAACAACGTGGGTTGGTGATGTTCATTTCAGGAACGCTGGACCAGAATAAACTTTGGGTTTAATAAAGTAGTTATCTCTCTGCCGGCGAGGGTAGAGTTTCTGGGGCAGCTCCTCCAGTAAGCCAGGGCATTGTCTACAGTATGGCCCTGCTTTGCACACTCACCCGCCAAGCTTTTATCATTAATTTAATGCCCCTAAAAAACTTGAGTCACACAATTATCATTAAACTAAACTCTTTTTAAAACACTTTATGCCCCCAATTAATTAAGCTATGTCAATTGAATCTGTTAAAGCCTGTGGCTACAATACGATGGAGAGAATTGGAGATAGAAATTAAGAGATACCATAACTCTGCATTTTCTATATCTGGTGTGAATTCTAGGCCTGATTGTTCTTAGTTTATCTGTCTACATAAAGATAAGTTCATTGAGATATAATTTCCCTCAGCTGGTATATATGAAATAAAAGGGCTATTATTGGTAATGGCAATTTAATAAATTATACATAATAGGAAAGAGGAAACATACAGTACTACTACTATTACTACTGTACTACTACTACTACTGTCTTTCAAGCTATATTTGGAGTTTTGTACACCTGCAGAAGACAGCAAACACTGGCATGACATGGGAGAAAATCTTTGTTTTACACGTCTGACTGTTTGACAACATCTCCCAGAATGCCTCACAAAAGCAGGAGCAAAAGGGGGGAGAGAGGCGATGCTGAGTGGCTGTTGACATTGCTTGACGGTTTTCCCTAAGTGGCAATTTCCATATTTTTCTGCATGGTTTCTCCCCCACCAGGTCACTGTGGCGTCTGTGTCAGGGCCAATGAGAGGAGCCGTCTCAGACCACTCTGGGAGACATGGCCCACATTAATATGAGGGCCCAAACATATCACAGGCCCTCACAAGAATAGATGCACTTTCAAACACTTAAATTACATCTGCCATACCACCCTCTATCGCGCGCGCACGCACGCACACGCGCGCACACACACTTTCTTGAGTGCCTGCCATTTTGAGTCATTTATTCTGACTCTTGTGTTTGTCTCTAAATGCACACCCATTAATTTCCTCCAGCATGCGCGTCTTTGCTACATTGATTTTGTTTATAAAGCTTGCAATGATTTGGGAACGTTTGTGTGAGTGCGCACAAATGTAGCCTCAGGGAAATTCTGATTAATGTAACCCAGTCAGTTATGACACATCCATGTAAGCATATCTTTTTGATGGATTGCAATTGCCTCTCTCAAATGCATGTCCTTTTTGTGTGAATATAACATATGACCATGTTATTACCAATCCATTATAGTAGCCATCGGGACAAAAACTGCCTGGGTAAGTAAGGGTTAAAATATATATTGTAAAGACAAAGGCTGAAAATTCAGCGCTGAATTGAATTGGGGGGCGACACACCTTTCCTCTGTGTTTGATGGCATGCATCATTGAAGATGACAAAATGTAAAAATTGTTTAGAGGACCCCATTAAATATGTATGAAACAGGGTTCTCAAGGTGGGCAAAGACAGGAAGATCCATCATCGCACTGTAAAATGCAGAAATATTATTAGAGTATGAATATTTAGTAGTGTGTGTGCATGGATGTGCTGTGCTGCAAAGACACTAAGAACAGGGCCTTAATATTACATGTGACTTGAATGCATTGTTATTTATGTTCCTAGAGCTGGAATCTATTAATGATGTGTGTTCCAGGGTGGGTGGCTGTTATGGAGCAGTAGTGGATGGTGAGTGATGCTAAATTGCTTTTAGATACATTGATTACCACATAATGCCTACAACACCTCCTAGTTAGCTCCTAAAGGGCCTGGTTTACGCTCTAAACGCTGCTTAAACATGAACAAAGCTTAAACGGGAACAAATTGACATTGCAACAATGTGAAATCATTCAGCTTCCTAGTACTTAATCAGACAGATTAGCGAATCACTCAGAGGTCATAAGAAACAATAGCAGCTCAATGTAAAATAATCCCTCTAAGTAGGCTGGTAATTAGCAGTCACCAGGACTGACACATCGCCATTGGCTCCTGCAAATGTTTCTGGGGTTGGAGAAGTGAAGAGTTAACATATAAAAGTCGAGAATGCAGCCATCATCCCTTGTTCCCTTGGTTTCTCATTTGCTCTGCTGTCATTAGTCTCGCAGGTATCGCTCGCTCGCTCACCCTTGAAGATGGGTTCTGCTGTGATCCAGTGCATCATAAGCTGATTGTTCCGTACCAACAATAATCAGGCCATACAAGGTGCATCTGTCGTCTTGCAACGGCACATTTCAGGTCTTACCACTGCCTCACAACAACAAACCTCTTTTTACAGCGGCAAACTTCCGCTCCTGGTACGGCGAGGCTGAAGCAGGGCCCGGAGCTGCAGCAAGCCCCCCAGACGAGTGCCGAGTCTGCCAGCTTGTGTTGTTGTGAGAGCGGGTAGCGGTAGACCCACGCCGCTGCACTGCCCTGCAGTCTCTCACACTGATGGGAGGGGGGCATGTTTTCAGAGAGAGAGAGAGAGAAAGAGAGAGAGAGATAGGGGCCGCAGCCAGAGCTGTCCCTGAGTGATGCTTGCTCAGCTCCCAGCAGCAGCCTGTCAACTCCAAATGAGACATTTCGCACTTTCAGTGGGTTAGCTTGGGAAAGTGGAAATGCTCTTTGTTTTTCTTCGTCAGTGCTACTACTTCTTTGACATTAAAGTTGAAAACTTTGTTGGCTGACCTTCAGAGTCCAGCCAGATAATGGATTCCATTCATCACAAGGCACGTGTGTTAAGTTGATTGGTCCTGTGGACGAAACAGTAGAAATGCATGTGGTGTTTTAAGATGTAATACCAGAGGCTGGCAGGCTGACTTACACATGACCTACCTGTATATTCTTTCAGGTTTGGCTTGTACTCCCCTCACAGAATGGACGTCTAATTAAGGTGGAGAGAGGCATGAATTTGAAGTGAATGTGGATATGAATGCGAAATCAGAGGACATGGACATGATACTAAGAGTGTGTCCCAATACAGATATTTAATTCAGAAAGGCACAGATGTTGCCTTTGAAACAGATATTTTTTTCCTATCCGAAGTTACCCGTTGTCATAAGAAGGGAAAAAAAATGCACGTCATCTGTATTAGCATATTGTTATGTTGGTGAGTGAATCACAGGAGGCCAGTGGGTCCTAGAACCGGGTAAGTCTGGACCAACGAAGCACGCACACGCAGCGCACACTATTTTTTGGGGGGTGCGCTTTCAAAGCATGCCCTGATGGGAGGTTTCACAGGACCAGAAGGGCGCTGAGCATTGGCATCTAAAAACATACAGGAAAACTACAGTAGCCCAGGCTACTGATGTTTTTTAACACATCAACAAAGGCCAATCATTTGATAGTGAGCGAATAAGAGGGCAATATTTAGGCCGAAACAACCAGGCTTTTAGGGACACACTAAATAAACTACAGAGCCATTATATGACAACAATGGCCAAGCACCACAAAGAGAAATGACATGACGATAAAATACACCCCCCTAGGGCACAGCACTCAATAGCCTACTCCCCTACTTCACTAATCAGTGTTTAGGCTACTACTAGGCTACTATGCCTGTTAGCCCACCACTCCAGGAAGCAAAGATCACACTCTCGAGTGCTAGGCAAAGCAAAACGCACAATTAATCACAAAAGATCTACATTATATCGTAACCCAAACTCGTTTAATCCACTTCATTTTGGAATCAACTTTCAACAAATACTCAATATCTGTTTTCCATGTTCATTGATGCTGCCAGTAGCTAGATAGCTGAAGTGGGTAACATGATTGACAGGCGATGTGAATGACAGGATAGTCATGACAAGTTTTGATTGGATAAACCGTCCCAATGTTAAAATGTCAATGGGAGTTCCAATGTAAGCACTTCGAGAACTGGCTTACCCTACGCCCACTTTTAAGCATTTTGACAAATGACAGATTAGGTTACATATCGACTGATGACGACATTTTCGCGGTTTTGTTATGTGTGGGCTAATTTGATTGGTTGATTTTTCACTTGGTCTTGATTTCCGTAAACCAGAATCATTTTACCTGGCCTACAATGTTAAGTGAATGACGAGCTAGTAAGACTGCATGGCAATAAACAAATTCTGATCATAAAGAAGCACAGGACTGAGGTAACGTTGATCTTACCTTACCTCTTACCTTACTCGGATCGCACATTTGCAGACTAGCCATAGAGACATACAACGCCAAATTGCTGCAGCTATGTTAGTTATGAGCGAGGTGCTGCTAGACTACTAGAATAGGCGAGAGAATAGGCTGCTAGAATAAGCTTGCCAGCGAGCTTATAGCAACAGCCACTCCTCGGTGGCTAGCAGGGGCGGACTGGCCATCGGGAGCACCGGGAGTTTTCCCGGTGGCCTGGCGCGCCAACTGGCCTGGCATGCGGTGAATGGCCTGCCCCCCCCCCCCCCTCAACAAAACGAAACTGAAAGTGTTCCATCTCACCGCATCGGCTCTGCTGGCTTGGCTCGTGGCCTGACTTGGGCATGACTCCCGGCATGAAATATTCCGCCAGTCCGGCCCTGGTGGCTAGGTTAGCTGTTAACGTTAGCTAGGCTAGCTAGCCACGAGAGGCTGCAGCCATAACCTTCCTCTTCCACTAGACTCCGCTCTGTTCTGTGTGTGCATGCGGAGGGGCAGATCAAACACTTGTTTGGGCTTGATGAGCGGGCGCTGATATGCGAAAATTAACTAAATAGGTAAAACAACGGTGTGGCGGTGTTCAAGTAGTGACTTGGTGAATACATGGTGTATGCCCGAACACCGAGTAACACCGGTAACACCGAAAACCGCAGCAAGCCTAATGTGTGGTCTCTACAAAGTAAACAGAGCGGAAGTTTACAGTGGTAGTGCGGTCGGTGAAATAGTTCCAGTTCAATTGTTAAAGGAGTAGTAAAGGGACAAATCATGTTTAGCCCCGTTTTAAGGTTACTTATCATACACAATGATTCAGATCAAAACGTTGATAAAGCAAGCACTAGAAAGTCTGATAATTGCTCTACCTGTTAGGGTTTGAGGCTGGTGGAGGTAGGACCCAAAAGCAGACGGCAGGCAAGCAGCTCAGGTTCAAAATATAGGTTTTAATATCCAAAATAATACCGGGAGGAAACGCAGGGGAAACACGCACCACCACTCACAATGAACCGACAGAGAACAAAGGAAACAGGAGGGCATATATACTCTGGGAGAACAATCAAGGAACAACTTACAGGTGTGCAACAAGACATAACGAGACACAGGTGCAGACAATCACCCAGACAAGGACATGGAGGGATTCCAACAAGACACCAACACAAGGACACAGGAACAAGGACACAAGGGAAGGGAACAGGGAACGAGGCTGGGACAGGGAAAGGGACTGGGCAGAACTAGAGGGGGGAACTAAAGGGCCAGGAGAGGAGGGACTGGAGTGACGTGAGACTAGTGAGGGGACAGGTGTCTAGAGCTGGGGCTGGGAGGACACAAACCAACATAGAAGACAAGACAACGAACACAAGACCAAACACACAAGGAGGTAGAACAAAACCAAGTGACAATGTGGACAAAGTGTACAATAGTCTCTGGGCGTAGTGCAGGGGCAGTCACTGGGAGAGGAGGTGCTCAGGGTCTAGGAAGGTCCAGGGGGCACAGGAGCTCAGGGTCAGGAATCCAGGCCGGGAGCAGGGGGTGAGCAGGGCGAACAAGGGGTCCGGGGCAGGGGCGAGGGTCTGGACCGGGAGCAGGGGGTGAGCAGAACAAACCAGGGGCCCGGGGCAGGGGCGAGGTTCTGGACCGGGAGCGAGCAGAGTGGACCAGGGGTCCGGGGCGAACCAGGGGTCCGGGGCGAATCGGGGGTCCGGGGTAGGAACGCGGGTCCAGACTGGGAGCAGGGGGTGAGCCGGGGCAGACCCGGCCCGAACCATAACACTACCACCGTTTTGGTCATACAATGGATGTGCGTGGGCACCGTGAAAAATCATTCAAAAAACATGTTAAACTCTCAATTTCAAAGACAAGAAACTCACCGAGGTGTTAGTAGGCATTCTGACATATAATTCGCCATAAAGTAAGATTCTAGTTCATCTGGAAAGGCTTTTTTAAATATTTAGCATAGAACTATTTAGTCGCAGCACATATGTGTGTAAACTTCTGCAAACTAGGTAGCCTAGCAACATAAACAATAACAATAGCTACCGTAAGTAGTTCCGCTTCCTGAATCCCCTCTGCGGATTGATCTATACATCTACAACGGCCGTGTCAATACAAGTCAATGGATTTCATAAAATGATCAATAAAACCCTACAGGATTCATACTTTGCGGCGAATTTAATATCAGAACACCAACGGACACCAATTACCCCCTCAGTGAGCTTCTTGTCTTTGAAATTGAGAGTTTAACATGTTTTTGAATGATTTTTCAAGGTGCCCACCCACATCCATTGTATGACCTAAACGGTGGTAGAGCAATTATCAACTTTCTCAAAAGTGCTAGTTCTGTCAATGTTTTGATCTGAACCATTGTATATGATTATAAGTAACCTTAAAACAGGGCTAAACATTTTTCCCTTTACTACTCCTTTAACTGTTGTTTCAACATTCCGTTTACTTTGCAAATAGCCTACATTTCACAGGACAGCATGCTGAGATAAGATTAAACCGTGAGCTTCCCGTCTCACACATGCACATTTTTGCTTTTTCCTGTCCCTGTCCACATCCTTTGTAAAGAGAGTCAGACGAAAATGTCGATCTAGCTCAATACTTCAGCGATCAGTTAAATTATGGTCTACTGTATGTTTCAGGTTCATATTACTGCAAATAGGGCTAAATGTAAAAAATGGCACACAATGCGGGACTCTTAGACAGCATAAAATATTTAGGCTACCCCATCAACAGGCACACCGACAGAATACAGACACAGACAGTGGGTGGAGCTTGAACTTGACGGTAAGCCCAGTTATTTAATTAGCCTAGATCAGTGGTCTTCAACAGGGGGTCCGCGGAGGTACTGCAGGGGGTCCCCCATTTTTTGTGCATGTAAAACTAACTACATGTAAAAAAAAAAGTATTTTCAACAAAAAATAATAATATTGAGTAAATTCCAGGCATTAATAAGCTACTTGTGTTGACAAAAACGATATATTTATATATAAAAAATAATGATTCCCATGATGCAACCAACCTTGCAACAACACCTAACGTAGCCTACGTGACCAACCAGCCACCATTGAAAAAAATGCTGGCTTGCTAGCGAGCAACGTGTTGGCTAAAAGTTTCAGTGCTAGAAACATTTACTAATGTTAGCCTACTCATAAGTGAAGTAACGTTAGAATGGATCGCTTTGTAACAGTAACTATGCCTCGAGCTCGGGAGCCTACCATTAGTCCTACTTCTTCCACCTCGTCTGGGACCACAGATGATGGGGTTGCCGTTAGGCCTACTCCTTCCACCTCGTCTGGGACCACCATGGAGACCACAGATGATGGGATTGCCCCAGCAGCACCTGCCCCAATGGCAGAGGGTAATAAACGCAAAAGAGATAAGGCCCGAAAATATTCCGAAACCTATCTTAAGTTTGGATTTACCTCCAAAGAAACCGATGGGATTGAATTGCCGGTGTGTGTTGTTTGTTCCATGACGCTCTCAAACGAAAGTATGAAGCCATCAAAGCTGCAGCGACACTTGGTGAAGAATCATGGCCACTTGCAAGATAAACCACTGGAACACTTTCAGGCTTGTCTGAACTCTCTCCAGTCTCAACAGACAATGATGAGAAAATCAGCGCAAGTTGGAGGGCTGGCTATGAAAGCCTCATATCAAGTTGCTCTTCGCATTGCTCAGTGTAAAAAACCATATACAATTGCAGAAGATTTGATATTGCCCGCGGCCAGTGACATAAACAATGTTTGGAAATGATGAATATGTAAAAAAACTGAAGACTATCCCATTGTCAGACACAACGATTGCTCGGAGAATTGGCGACATGGCATCTGATGTGAGGGTGCAGTTAATCGAGAAACTCAAATCGGCGGAGGCGTTTGCATTACAGTTGGATGAATCTTTGGACATGTCCAAAGACGCACAGCTCTTGGCATTTGTGCGCTTTGTTGACCAAAATGAAATGTGTGAGGAATTTTTGTTTTGTAAGAAGCTTCCTGAATGCACAACAAGCTCGGAAATTTTCAACGTGATTGATAACTTTTTCAGAGAAAATGACGTAACCTGGGAAAACTGTGTTGCTATTTGCACGGACGGTGCGTGAGCTATGTCTGGTCAAAAAAGTGGACTGATTGCGCACGTCAAACAAGTTGCCCCACAAGTTCACTGGACTCATTGCATGTTACACAGAGAATCTCTCGCTGCCAAAGAAATGTGCTGAATTTGCAGACGTTATGGACACTGTCGTAAAGGCTGTCAATTTTATTAAGAAGAGTGCCTTGCAAAAACATCTCTTTGCTTCACTCTGCAATGCTACGGGAGAGGAACACAATGCACTCCTTTACCATTATGAGGTCAGATGGCTTTCCCGTGGATCAGTACTGGCACGCGTGTTTGAGTTGCGCACAGCTATCCACGACTTTTTAGTTGGTCAAAACCGCGCGGAACTGGCTGCGTTTTTCAATGACAATGCCTGGGTCACTAAACTGCCATATCTGACACACATTTTCAGAGAGTTTCACAGAGTTGAACAGACTGAACAGTTCGATGCAGGGTCGCAATACACATGCCATTCAGCTGTATGACAAAATGGAAGGCTTTCTGAAGAAAACAAAAGAGCGCGAGAGAGCGAATCAGTGGAGGTAACATTTCCATGTTCCCATCAGTGGAGGAGTTGGCTGACTGCGGTGCTCTCGCCTGACGTGAAACGTGCAATTGTTGGACACCTGGAGGCACTCGAAAGTCAGTTTGAAAAATATTTTTCAAAGGCAGAGTCCTTGAGAAGCGACAAGACGTGGATACAGTTTCCATTCAAGGACAATGCATGGGACGGCTCAAACTTGACAGCCGCTGAAGAAGATCAGCTGATCGACCTATCCACAGACAGTATGCACAAGAATGTGTACGAGTCGAGGCCTCTCATCCAGTTCTGGATCTGTTGCCAGAAAGACTTCCCCCAGCTGACAGCAAAGGCAATGGTGAGCCTTTTGCAACAACGTACCCGTGTGAAAGTGGATTCTCCTCCCTCACCTACCTGAAGAGTAAATACCGTTCAAGACTGCAGCCTGAGGATGATGCTCTGCCTGACGACCTCCATCGCCCCCAGAATAGACAAGCTGTGCGCCACTCACCAGGGTCAGACATCTCACTGAGGTAGGCCTATGTTTCATTCTGAAGCAAAATGTTTAAGCAACCATGAGCATAATAACAGAGTATATAAATATGTAGATAAGGGATTATAAATGTTATTTAAGGCCCGGCTTAAAATGAAACACACATTTTTTATTTATTTTTTTTATCTGGGGGGTCCCTGCTCTGTTTCTATATCGACCAAGGTGTCCTTAGGCTGAAAAAGGTTGAAGACCCCTGGCCTAGATGATGGCCAAAACTGTTTTCATGCAGATTATGAACAGGCTCAATAAATAGCCCACACATTTTTTTAAATTACAAATGTACGCCTATTTCTCTTGGTTAAGTCTCGCATATGATAATTTTCCTCAAAATACGTTAATTATAAGCGTCTGGTACGATTTCCCATCTGACTCCGCTGAATCCGATAAGAGACCAGTGGCAATGGCTACAGTGAGGCGGTAAGATGACACATTTTCACTCACCCGTTCAGACGAAGTTGAAAGGTCAAGCAGCAAGTTTCTTAATTCAGCTATTGTTAGCTAGTAATGCAGTTTTTGTAGGTAAGGATTTGAAAGTGCGTTCCACCAGCAGACTTTATATTCATTGCAGTAATGTTGTGGGTAAAACACATGACTAGGGCCATAACATAAGACTAGACAATAATTTCAACAAAAAGGCTACACTAAGTCTGAGATGAAATGTCATGTGTGGATGTTTACTACATAAGTGCTACTGCTGCCTGCATTGTCGCAGTACTGCTGCTTTAAGTTAAGCTGCTTTTAAGACAGAATTCATTTTGCAGCACACTTCATTCATATCCAAACTCTGTTTTACTCGCTCCATGTTGTCATCTGACTCTGTGAGAGCACGTTGCTAGTCATGTGACAGCTGGCATCTGAAATGGTACAGCGCCCTCTACTGTTGGATTGGAAAATTGTTTTCCCCTACATCCCTGTAGGGATGTCACAATACCAAAAATGTAGTAGTTGATACCAATACCTGTGATGTTTCCCGATTATTGATACTCTTCGATACCACGGTAAAAAAAACAAAAACAAAAACATGTAGACTACTTCTACATACAACATACTTTATTAAAAACATCTTCTGTCTGATGAAGATTATGAGACCTCAATTATCAGGTAGCTTAGTTCAGTGACTGTAAGAAAACAGCATTGGCCTACACCGATGCCTGTGGATACACAGGGATTAGTCAAAATAAACAGACCTGATGGGCTAAAATGTTTCTTCAAGGCTTGAGCCAAGACTATCATAAGCTTAGCTATCTATATCTGCATGTTTGCGTTGGCTGGCTTGTTCTATCTAGCTGACTGAGCTGGAAAAACAACCTGGCTGGCAGGGCTGCCAAGTCTCACTCATTTCAGCCTATAGGGATGGCTAGTGTGACGTCACGAATCACTTCTGTTTCCACACCTTGGAATGTAAACAGCAATGGCTGCAGCCCAGGAACCGGTCACCTTTTTTACAGTGACATCTTACTTTGCTGACTTCCCAAAGTCCGTTAAGAAAGGTCTAAACTCCTATAACTCAAACCGAGTTATAAATGTTAGTTTAATGCCAGGTGGACGTCTGACAGGGAAAGTCCAGACCTCAATGAAAAAGAGGAGCTACGAGGTTGAGGTGAGAAAGTAACGTTAGCTAGCTAGCTAACCTAACGGTGTTAGTAATTAACCAGGTAACGTTAGCTAGTGTTTAGGGTAAGAGTTAGCTAGCTAGCGAACATAACAGTGTTAGTAATAAACCAGGTAACGTTAGCTAGTGTTAAGGGCGAGGGTTACCCAAGTTGTTTTCACTCAGGTACACGTTGAGGGACAGGAGGTGAAAGCAACTACCTGCTCTTGTGCTATCGGGAGGGCCAAGTGCCAACACGTAGCAGCCCTGCTCATTTGGGCTGAAGTGGGCCATGACCACTCACACGAACCACCACACGGGCCACTCAACCCAACTCGACACCCAAAACTGATGAGATCACAGCAAAGAGGGTGTCAGTGATTGCACCTTCCACATCACAAGGTTAGTACTTAAATTAATTACGAGTTATCAATCTGTTTTATTTTTCTTTCCATACTAAAATCTGAGCCTGGTTTTAAGGTGTGTTATAAATGAATGGTGCTACTGACAGCAGTTATGTGAGATGGTATTCTGACTTGAAACCATCTCAGTTACTATCATCCATTTTATGCTATTATTTCAGCTAGAATTAAACGACCTGTCACCCAGGAGGACAGAGAATGGCCAACTATTGCTCAAAGTTCCTGTTTTTCACATACGTCTCCGCACCTCCAGATGTATTGTATTCTGATCTACAGTCCCACAAGTACAGGTAAGACCCCAGTGGTGCGGGTTGGGTTGGTGAATCAGAACACAGTCACGCTCACATGCCACACTTCACAATTCTCACACAGAGAAATGGCCAACCCCCCAAATACTAGCAGTTCAATTGTTTATGGGACCTTTATTTTGAAATCCCTTGAAATAACGCTAATATCGCCTCCCAGACATCCCTCGCGCTCAAAGAACGCTACACAGGTTTGTGGCAGGTGACTGATTTATGACTTGAGACGACTGGTGGACGTTGGTTTTCAGTAATGGTAAGTAAATTAATCACCTTGTTCGAACCATTGTTATTCAAGAATAGAAATACAAAGAAATGATATTGCTTTACTGCATGTGGTGTATAAATTGACACTGTGAGCTAGTAGTTTGATTGTAAGGGTAGTTAGCTAGCATGTTAGTTAGCTAACTTTAGCTTGCCACATTTAAGAGGACTCAGATGGACATTTTCACTTCGCTAATGTTACAGATAGAAATAAAAGGAGTAATGGTATGGTTATGCAAACAGTTTAGAGTAGGCCAACGTCAGACTAGTTAGGCCTACTTTAGAGATGAAAACCATTTTTGTTTGGGACTAGAGACTAGACTTAAGCCAAGGCTTCCTGTATTTTTATGCATGGCTGTAAGCCACCTAGTATAGCATTTGTCCGGTTATCACTCCCTCCCTCCCTCCATCAGTCCGGACAATGTTGGCCTGCATTTCTCTGTTGGCACCACAAGAGGCAGTAGTCCCAGCACACCAAAATCAAGAGGACACCAAAATCAACCCGCCGATCTCCACTGTCTCCACATTAGGAGCATTGGACTCCCACCCAGGAGACTGGGGTTCAAGACCCAGTGGGGATGACTTTATGGGACTATACCCCAAACCTCCACATGTTCATCCTTTCCCTCCAACCTTTACCCTTGCCTTATAGTTCAGATCCTGTCCCAACCCTAACCCTTATTCTAACCCCAACCCACACTAAGGACTGGAAGAAGGACACCAAAACCAACCCACCGTTCTCCACTGCACAAGTAGAGTAG
This sequence comes from Borostomias antarcticus, assembly GCF_949987555.1. NCBI lineage: Eukaryota > Metazoa > Chordata > Actinopteri > Stomiiformes > Stomiidae > Borostomias > Borostomias antarcticus. The sequence goes on from NC_140249.1 coordinate 12,944,076, forward strand.
TGGTCAGAGTATTGGACTCCCACCCGGGAGACCAGGGTTCAAGACCCGGTGGGGATGACTTTATGTTATCATCAGTGTAACTGATTTAGCCATTGACCGTGTTTCTGTCACAGAGAAGAGAGTCAATGCCAACATTCTAAGTTTAACAGTTTTACATACAAGCAGGCAAGCAGCACAGTACCCACAATACATACAAACACCATAACATTCTTTTCTCTAGCCATAACTTCTGTGGCCTAAACAACAACCACTGTTAAAGAGATCTAACTAAGGTCTAGTACAGGTGTGGCCAACCAGTCAGAGACTAAGAGCAACAAAAATTACTGTGGTACCACCCAGAGCCACACCATATATACCAGCGTTTCTCAACCTTTTTTTCAGTCACCGCACCCTTCATAAGTACTTAAAATCCCAAGGCACCCCAGTCTAAAATAAGAAGAAAAACGTTATTGTCCATTAAATATACATTTAAAGTTCATTTATTTAAAATTAATACATACAACAAGATATTTTGTGACATAATATATTTTGGAATGGGTTGGTTTACGCTGGGCTGGACTGGGCTGGGTTAGGCTGGACTGGGCTGGGCTGGGCTGGGTTAGGCTGGGCTGGGCTGGGCTGGGTAAGGCTGGACTGGGCTGGGCTAGGCTGGACTGGGCTGGGTTAGGCTGGGCTGGGTTAGGCTGGGCTGGACTGGGCTGGGCTGGGTTAGACTGGGCTGGGCTGGGCTGGGTTAGGCTGGAATGCACAACAAGCTCGGAAATTTTCAACGTGATTGATAACTTTTTCAGAGAAAATGACGTAACCTGGGAAAACTGTGTTGCTATTTGCACGGACGGTGCGTGAGCTATGTCTGGTCAAAAAAGTGGACTGATTGCGCACGTCAAACAAGTTGCCCCACAAGTTCACTGGACTCATTGCATGTTACACAGAGAATCTCTCGCTGCCAAAGAAATGTGCTGAATTTGCAGACGTTATGGACACTGTCGTAAAGGCTGTCAATTTTATTAAGAAGAGTGCCTTGCAAAAACATCTCTTTGCTTCACTCTGCAATGCTACGGGAGAGGAACACAATGCACTCCTTTACCATTATGAGGTCAGATGGCTTTCCCGTGGATCAGTACTGGCACGCGTGTTTGAGTTGCGCACAGCTATCCACGACTTTTTAGTTGGTCAAAACCGCGCGGAACTGGCTGCGTTTTTCAATGACAATGCCTGGGTCACTAAACTGCCATATCTGACACACATTTTCAGAGAGTTTCACAGAGTTGAACAGACTGAACAGTTCGATGCAGGGTCGCAATACACATGCCATTCAGCTGTATGACAAAATGGAAGGCTTTCTGAAGAAAACAAAAGAGCGCGAGAGAGCGAATCAGTGGAGGTAACATTTCCATGTTCCCATCAGTGGAGGAGTTGGCTGACTGCGGTGCTCTCGCCTGACGTGAAACGTGCAATTGTTGGACACCTGGAGGCACTCGAAAGTCAGTTTGAAAAATATTTTTCAAAGGCAGAGTCCTTGAGAAGCGACAAGACGTGGATACAGTTTCCATTCAAGGACAATGCATGGGACGGCTCAAACTTGACAGCCGCTGAAGAAGATCAGCTGATCGACCTATCCACAGACAGTATGCACAAGAATGTGTACGAGTCGAGGCCTCTCATCCAGTTCTGGATCTGTTGCCAGAAAGACTTCCCCCAGCTGACAGCAAAGGCAATGGTGAGCCTTTTGCAACAACGTACCCGTGTGAAAGTGGATTCTCCTCCCTCACCTACCTGAAGAGTAAATACCGTTCAAGACTGCAGCCTGAGGATGATGCTCTGCCTGACGACCTCCATCGCCCCCAGAATAGACAAGCTGTGCGCCACTCACCAGGGTCAGACATCTCACTGAGGTAGGCCTATGTTTCATTCTGAAGCAAAATGTTTAAGCAACCATGAGCATAATAACAGAGTATATAAATATGTAGATAAGGGATTATAAATGTTATTTAAGGCCCGGCTTAAAATGAAACACACATTTTTTATTTATTTTTTTTATCTGGGGGGTCCCTGCTCTGTTTCTATATCGACCAAGGTGTCCTTAGGCTGAAAAAGGTTGAAGACCCCTGGCCTAGATGATGGCCAAAACTGTTTTCATGCAGATTATGAACAGGCTCAATAAATAGCCCACACATTTTTTTAAATTACAAATGTACGCCTATTTCTCTTGGTTAAGTCTCGCATATGATAATTTTCCTCAAAATACGTTAATTATAAGCGTCTGGTACGATTTCCCATCTGACTCCGCTGAATCCGATAAGAGACCAGTGGCAATGGCTACAGTGAGGCGGTAAGATGACACATTTTCACTCACCCGTTCAGACGAAGTTGAAAGGTCAAGCAGCAAGTTTCTTAATTCAGCTATTGTTAGCTAGTAATGCAGTTTTTGTAGGTAAGGATTTGAAAGTGCGTTCCACCAGCAGACTTTATATTCATTGCAGTAATGTTGTGGGTAAAACACATGACTAGGGCCATAACATAAGACTAGACAATAATTTCAACAAAAAGGCTACACTAAGTCTGAGATGAAATGTCATGTGTGGATGTTTACTACATAAGTGCTACTGCTGCCTGCATTGTCGCAGTACTGCTGCTTTAAGTTAAGCTGCTTTTAAGACAGAATTCATTTTGCAGCACACTTCATTCATATCCAAACTCTGTTTTACTCGCTCCATGTTGTCATCTGACTCTGTGAGAGCACGTTGCTAGTCATGTGACAGCTGGCATCTGAAATGGTACAGCGCCCTCTACTGTTGGATTGGAAAATTGTTTTCCCCTACATCCCTGTAGGGATGTCACAATACCAAAAATGTAGTAGTTGATACCAATACCTGTGATGTTTCCCGATTATTGATACTCTTCGATACCACGGTAAAAAAAACAAAAACAAAAACATGTAGACTACTTCTACATACAACATACTTTATTAAAAACATCTTCTGTCTGATGAAGATTATGAGACCTCAATTATCAGGTAGCTTAGTTCAGTGACTGTAAGAAAACAGCATTGGCCTACACCGATGCCTGTGGATACACAGGGATTAGTCAAAATAAACAGACCTGATGGGCTAAAATGTTTCTTCAAGGCTTGAGCCAAGACTATCATAAGCTTAGCTATCTATATCTGCATGTTTGCGTTGGCTGGCTTGTTCTATCTAGCTGACTGAGCTGGAAAAACAACCTGGCTGGCAGGGCTGCCAAGTCTCACTCATTTCAGCCTATAGGGATGGCTAGTGTGACGTCACGAATCACTTCTGTTTCCACACCTTGGAATGTAAACAGCAATGGCTGCAGCCCAGGAACCGGTCACCTTTTTTACAGTGACATCTTACTTTGCTGACTTCCCAAAGTCCGTTAAGAAAGGTCTAAACTCCTATAACTCAAACCGAGTTATAAATGTTAGTTTAATGCCAGGTGGACGTCTGACAGGGAAAGTCCAGACCTCAATGAAAAAGAGGAGCTACGAGGTTGAGGTGAGAAAGTAACGTTAGCTAGCTAGCTAACCTAACGGTGTTAGTAATTAACCAGGTAACGTTAGCTAGTGTTTAGGGTAAGAGTTAGCTAGCTAGCGAACATAACAGTGTTAGTAATAAACCAGGTAACGTTAGCTAGTGTTAAGGGCGAGGGTTACCCAAGTTGTTTTCACTCAGGTACACGTTGAGGGACAGGAGGTGAAAGCAACTACCTGCTCTTGTGCTATCGGGAGGGCCAAGTGCCAACACGTAGCAGCCCTGCTCATTTGGGCTGAAGTGGGCCATGACCACTCACACGAACCACCACACGGGCCACTCAACCCAACTCGACACCCAAAACTGATGAGATCACAGCAAAGAGGGTGTCAGTGATTGCACCTTCCACATCACAAGGTTAGTACTTAAATTAATTACGAGTTATCAATCTGTTTTATTTTTCTTTCCATACTAAAATCTGAGCCTGGTTTTAAGGTGTGTTATAAATGAATGGTGCTACTGACAGCAGTTATGTGAGATGGTATTCTGACTTGAAACCATCTCAGTTACTATCATCCATTTTATGCTATTATTTCAGCTAGAATTAAACGACCTGTCACCCAGGAGGACAGAGAATGGCCAACTATTGCTCAAAGTTCCTGTTTTTCACATACGTCTCCGCACCTCCAGATGTATTGTATTCTGATCTACAGTCCCACAAGTACAGGTAAGACCCCAGTGGTGCGGGTTGGGTTGGTGAATCAGAACACAGTCACGCTCACATGCCACACTTCACAATTCTCACACAGAGAAATGGCCAACCCCCCAAATACTAGCAGTTCAATTGTTTATGGGACCTTTATTTTGAAATCCCTTGAAATAACGCTAATATCGCCTCCCAGACATCCCTCGCGCTCAAAGAACGCTACACAGGTTTGTGGCAGGTGACTGATTTATGACTTGAGACGACTGGTGGACGTTGGTTTTCAGTAATGGTAAGTAAATTAATCACCTTGTTCGAACCATTGTTATTCAAGAATAGAAATACAAAGAAATGATATTGCTTTACTGCATGTGGTGTATAAATTGACACTGTGAGCTAGTAGTTTGATTGTAAGGGTAGTTAGCTAGCATGTTAGTTAGCTAACTTTAGCTTGCCACATTTAAGAGGACTCAGATGGACATTTTCACTTCGCTAATGTTACAGATAGAAATAAAAGGAGTAATGGTATGGTTATGCAAACAGTTTAGAGTAGGCCAACGTCAGACTAGTTAGGCCTACTTTAGAGATGAAAACCATTTTTGTTTGGGACTAGAGACTAGACTTAAGCCAAGGCTTCCTGTATTTTTATGCATGGCTGTAAGCCACCTAGTATAGCATTTGTCCGGTTATCACTCCCTCCCTCCCTCCATCAGTCCGGACAATGTTGGCCTGCATTTCTCTGTTGGCACCACAAGAGGCAGTAGTCCCAGCACACCAAAATCAAGAGGACACCAAAATCAACCCGCCGATCTCCACTGTCTCCACATTAGGAGCATTGGACTCCCACCCAGGAGACTGGGGTTCAAGACCCAGTGGGGATGACTTTATGGGACTATACCCCAAACCTCCACATGTTCATCCTTTCCCTCCAACCTTTACCCTTGCCTTATAGTTCAGATCCTGTCCCAACCCTAACCCTTATTCTAACCCCAACCCACACTAAGGACTGGAAGAAGGACACCAAAACCAACCCACCGTTCTCCACTGCACAAGTAGAGTAGTGGTCAGAGTATTGGACTCCCACCCGGGAGACCAGGGTTCAAGACCCGGTGGGGATGACTTTATGTTATCATCAGTGTAACTGATTTAGCCATTGACCGTGTTTCTGTCACAGAGAAGAGAGTCAATGCCAACATTCTAAGTTTAACAGTTTTACATACAAGCAGGCAAGCAGCACAGTACCCACAATACATACAAACACCATAACATTCTTTTCTCTAGCCATAACTTCTGTGGCCTAAACAACAACCACTGTTAAAGAGATCTAACTAAGGTCTAGTACAGGTGTGGCCAACCAGTCAGAGACTAAGAGCAACAAAAATTACTGTGGTACCACCCAGAGCCACACCATATATACCAGCGTTTCTCAACCTTTTTTTCAGTCACCGCACCCTTCATAAGTACTTAAAATCCCAAGGCACCCCAGTCTAAAATAAGAAGAAAAACGTTATTGTCCATTAAATATACATTTAAAGTTCATTTATTTAAAATTAATACATACAACAAGATATTTTGTGACATAATATATTTTGGAATGGGTTGGTTTACGCTGGGCTGGACTGGGCTGGGTTAGGCTGGACTGGGCTGGGCTGGGCTGGGTTAGGCTGGGCTGGGCTGGGCTGGGCTGGGTAAGGCTGGACTGGGCTGGGCTAGGCTGGACTGGGCTGGGTTAGGCTGGGCTGGGTTAGGCTGGGCTGGACTGGGCTGGGCTGGGTTAGACTGGGCTGGGCTGGGCTGGGTTAGGCTGGAATGCACAACAAGCTCGGAAATTTTCAACGTGATTGATAACTTTTTCAGAGAAAATGACGTAACCTGGGAAAACTGTGTTGCTATTTGCACGGACGGTGCGTGAGCTATGTCTGGTCAAAAAAGTGGACTGATTGCGCACGTCAAACAAGTTGCCCCACAAGTTCACTGGACTCATTGCATGTTACACAGAGAATCTCTCGCTGCCAAAGAAATGTGCTGAATTTGCAGACGTTATGGACACTGTCGTAAAGGCTGTCAATTTTATTAAGAAGAGTGCCTTGCAAAAACATCTCTTTGCTTCACTCTGCAATGCTACGGGAGAGGAACACAATGCACTCCTTTACCATTATGAGGTCAGATGGCTTTCCCGTGGATCAGTACTGGCACGCGTGTTTGAGTTGCGCACAGCTATCCACGACTTTTTAGTTGGTCAAAACCGCGCGGAACTGGCTGCGTTTTTCAATGACAATGCCTGGGTCACTAAACTGCCATATCTGACACACATTTTCAGAGAGTTTCACAGAGTTGAACAGACTGAACAGTTCGATGCAGGGTCGCAATACACATGCCATTCAGCTGTATGACAAAATGGAAGGCTTTCTGAAGAAAACAAAAGAGCGCGAGAGAGCGAATCAGTGGAGGTAACATTTCCATGTTCCCATCAGTGGAGGAGTTGGCTGACTGCGGTGCTCTCGCCTGACGTGAAACGTGCAATTGTTGGACACCTGGAGGCACTCGAAAGTCAGTTTGAAAAATATTTTTCAAAGGCAGAGTCCTTGAGAAGCGACAAGACGTGGATACAGTTTCCATTCAAGGACAATGCATGGGACGGCTCAAACTTGACAGCCGCTGAAGAAGATCAGCTGATCGACCTATCCACAGACAGTATGCACAAGAATGTGTACGAGTCGAGGCCTCTCATCCAGTTCTGGATCTGTTGCCAGAAAGACTTCCCCCAGCTGACAGCAAAGGCAATGGTGAGCCTTTTGCAACAACGTACCCGTGTGAAAGTGGATTCTCCTCCCTCACCTACCTGAAGAGTAAATACCGTTCAAGACTGCAGCCTGAGGATGATGCTCTGCCTGACGACCTCCATCGCCCCCAGAATAGACAAGCTGTGCGCCACTCACCAGGGTCAGACATCTCACTGAGGTAGGCCTATGTTTCATTCTGAAGCAAAATGTTTAAGCAACCATGAGCATAATAACAGAGTATATAAATATGTAGATAAGGGATTATAAATGTTATTTAAGGCCCGGCTTAAAATGAAACACACATTTTTTATTTATTTTTTTTATCTGGGGGGTCCCTGCTCTGTTTCTATATCGACCAAGGTGTCCTTAGGCTGAAAAAGGTTGAAGACCCCTGGCCTAGATGATGGCCAAAACTGTTTTCATGCAGATTATGAACAGGCTCAATAAATAGCCCACACATTTTTTTAAATTACAAATGTACGCCTATTTCTCTTGGTTAAGTCTCGCATATGATAATTTTCCTCAAAATACGTTAATTATAAGCGTCTGGTACGATTTCCCATCTGACTCCGCTGAATCCGATAAGAGACCAGTGGCAATGGCTACAGTGAGGCGGTAAGATGACACATTTTCACTCACCCGTTCAGACGAAGTTGAAAGGTCAAGCAGCAAGTTTCTTAATTCAGCTATTGTTAGCTAGTAATGCAGTTTTTGTAGGTAAGGATTTGAAAGTGCGTTCCACCAGCAGACTTTATATTCATTGCAGTAATGTTGTGGGTAAAACACATGACTAGGGCCATAACATAAGACTAGACAATAATTTCAACAAAAAGGCTACACTAAGTCTGAGATGAAATGTCATGTGTGGATGTTTACTACATAAGTGCTACTGCTGCCTGCATTGTCGCAGTACTGCTGCTTTAAGTTAAGCTGCTTTTAAGACAGAATTCATTTTGCAGCACACTTCATTCATATCCAAACTCTGTTTTACTCGCTCCATGTTGTCATCTGACTCTGTGAGAGCACGTTGCTAGTCATGTGACAGCTGGCATCTGAAATGGTACAGCGCCCTCTACTGTTGGATTGGAAAATTGTTTTCCCCTACATCCCTGTAGGGATGTCACAATACCAAAAATGTAGTAGTTGATACCAATACCTGTGATGTTTCCCGATTATTGATACTCTTCGATACCACGGTAAAAAAAACAAAAACAAAAACATGTAGACTACTTCTACATACAACATACTTTATTAAAAACATCTTCTGTCTGATGAAGATTATGAGACCTCAATTATCAGGTAGCTTAGTTCAGTGACTGTAAGAAAACAGCATTGGCCTACACCGATGCCTGTGGATACACAGGGATTAGTCAAAATAAACAGACCTGATGGGCTAAAATGTTTCTTCAAGGCTTGAGCCAAGACTATCATAAGCTTAGCTATCTATATCTGCATGTTTGCGTTGGCTGGCTTGTTCTATCTAGCTGACTGAGCTGGAAAAACAACCTGGCTGGCAGGGCTGCCAAGTCTCACTCATTTCAGCCTATAGGGATGGCTAGTGTGACGTCACGAATCACTTCTGTTTCCACACCTTGGAATGTAAACAGCAATGGCTGCAGCCCAGGAACCGGTCACCTTTTTTACAGTGACATCTTACTTTGCTGACTTCCCAAAGTCCGTTAAGAAAGGTCTAAACTCCTATAACTCAAACCGAGTTATAAATGTTAGTTTAATGCCAGGTGGACGTCTGACAGGGAAAGTCCAGACCTCAATGAAAAAGAGGAGCTACGAGGTTGAGGTGAGAAAGTAACGTTAGCTAGCTAGCTAACCTAACGGTGTTAGTAATTAACCAGGTAACGTTAGCTAGTGTTTAGGGTAAGAGTTAGCTAGCTAGCGAACATAACAGTGTTAGTAATAAACCAGGTAACGTTAGCTAGTGTTAAGGGCGAGGGTTACCCAAGTTGTTTTCACTCAGGTACACGTTGAGGGACAGGAGGTGAAAGCAACTACCTGCTCTTGTGCTATCGGGAGGGCCAAGTGCCAACACGTAGCAGCCCTGCTCATTTGGGCTGAAGTGGGCCATGACCACTCACACGAACCACCACACGGGCCACTCAACCCAACTCGACACCCAAAACTGATGAGATCACAGCAAAGAGGGTGTCAGTGATTGCACCTTCCACATCACAAGGTTAGTACTTAAATTAATTACGAGTTATCAATCTGTTTTATTTTTCTTTCCATACTAAAATCTGAGCCTGGTTTTAAGGTGTGTTATAAATGAATGGTGCTACTGACAGCAGTTATGTGAGATGGTATTCTGACTTGAAACCATCTCAGTTACTATCATCCATTTTATGCTATTATTTCAGCTAGAATTAAACGACCTGTCACCCAGGAGGACAGAGAATGGCCAACTATTGCTCAAAGTTCCTGTTTTTCACATACGTCTCCGCACCTCCAGATGTATTGTATTCTGATCTACAGTCCCACAAGTACAGGTAAGACCCCAGTGGTGCGGGTTGGGTTGGTGAATCAGAACACAGTCACGCTCACATGCCACACTTCACAATTCTCACACAGAGAAATGGCCAACCCCCCAAATACTAGCAGTTCAATTGTTTATGGGACCTTTATTTTGAAATCCCTTGAAATAACGCTAATATCGCCTCCCAGACATCCCTCGCGCTCAAAGAACGCTACACAGGTTTGTGGCAGGTGACTGATTTATGACTTGAGACGACTGGTGGACGTTGGTTTTCAGTAATGGTAAGTAAATTAATCACCTTGTTCGAACCATTGTTATTCAAGAATAGAAATACAAAGAAATGATATTGCTTTACTGCATGTGGTGTATAAATTGACACTGTGAGCTAGTAGTTTGATTGTAAGGGTAGTTAGCTAGCATGTTAGTTAGCTAACTTTAGCTTGCCACATTTAAGAGGACTCAGATGGACATTTTCACTTCGCTAATGTTACAGATAGAAATAAAAGGAGTAATGGTATGGTTATGCAAACAGTTTAGAGTAGGCCAACGTCAGACTAGTTAGGCCTACTTTAGAGATGAAAACCATTTTTGTTTGGGACTAGAGACTAGACTTAAGCCAAGGCTTCCTGTATTTTTATGCATGGCTGTAAGCCACCTAGTATAGCATTTGTCCGGTTATCACTCCCTCCCTCCCTCCATCAGTCCGGACAATGTTGGCCTGCATTTCTCTGTTGGCACCACAAGAGGCAGTAGTCCCAGCACACCAAAATCAAGAGGACACCAAAATCAACCCGCCGATCTCCACTGTCTCCACATTAGGAGCATTGGACTCCCACCCAGGAGACTGGGGTTCAAGACCCAGTGGGGATGACTTTATGGGACTATACCCCAAACCTCCACATGTTCATCCTTTCCCTCCAACCTTTACCCTTGCCTTATAGTTCAGATCCTGTCCCAACCCTAACCCTTATTCTAACCCCAACCCACACTAAGGACTGGAAGAAGGACACCAAAACCAACCCACCGTTCTCCACTGCACAAGTAGAGTAGTGGTCAGAGTATTGGACTCCCACCCGGGAGACCAGGGTTCAAGACCCGGTGGGGATGACTTTATGTTATCATCAGTGTAACTGATTTAGCCATTGACCGTGTTTCTGTCACAGAGAAGAGAGTCAATGCCAACATTCTAAGTTTAACAGTTTTACATACAAGCAGGCAAGCAGCACAGTACCCACAATACATACAAACACCATAACATTCTTTTCTCTAGCCATAACTTCTGTGGCCTAAACAACAACCACTGTTAAAGAGATCTAACTAAGGTCTAGTACAGGTGTGGCCAACCAGTCAGAGACTAAGAGCAACAAAAATTACTGTGGTACCACCCAGAGCCACACCATATATACCAGCGTTTCTCAACCTTTTTTTCAGTCACCGCACCCTTCATAAGTACTTAAAATCCCAAGGCACCCCAGTCTAAAATAAGAAGAAAAACGTTATTGTCCATTAAATATACATTTAAAGTTCATTTATTTAAAATTAATACATACAACAAGATATTTTGTGACATAATATATTTTGGAATGGGTTGGTTTACGCTGGGCTGGACTGGGCTGGGTTAGGCTGGACTGGGCTGGGCTGGGCTGGGTTAGGCTGGGCTGGGCTGGGCTGGGTAAGGCTGGACTGGGCTGGGCTAGGCTGGACTGGGCTGGGTTAGGCTGGGCTGGGTTAGGCTGGGCTGGACTGGGCTGGGCTGGGTTAGACTGGGCTGGGCTGGGCTGGGTTAGGCTGGACAGGGCTGGGTTAGGCTGGACTGGACTGGGCTGGGTTAGGCTAGACTGGACTGGGCTGGGCTGGGTTAGGTTGGACTGGGTTGGGCTGGACTGGACTGGACTGGGCTGGAGATTTGAGGCTTTGAAATGTCCCAATGATGTCTGGCATATCAGACAGAATGGCTTACCATTACGTTCTATGAAGAAAAAATGACTCTCCCACTCGGGTAAAAAATGTCCTGTGTTCGTCTTCATATTTTCTTTTCGCTGCGCATTTCTTTCCAGCCATTCTTTGGTTGTGTACAGTAGCCTAGGCTACATTAGCTTTTAAAAGAGAATGCTCCACGCAAAGCAAATTATTTTGTTTACAATTATTTTGTTACCAAGGTGATTTGCTACCTATTGGTTTGAAGTGGTTCTCACGCGACTTCCTCGCGACCTAGCGAAACGAATCATATGATTTTATGACAAATCTGCAATAAACTAAAATGGACAGGAAGAAATGCACAGCGACACTAAAACTAGAGAGAGAGAGAGAGAGAAACGTTCTTAAGGAATGAATTAATTTATTTTTTTAAAGAAAGGATGGAAGAGCCGCAAGCCAACTTTTTTTTTAATCAATGAATGGAGGAGCCGCACATTGACGGGAAAAGAGCCTGGCGAGCCGCGGGTTGGCCCCCCCTGGTCTAGTATGTCAAATTAATTCAAATAATGTCTAATAACACATCATTTTCCATTATGTTATGGAAGCTTCTGCTAGTTGTTGTGAGCTCATGAGCTAACTGGCTATCCCGCTCTTATTGTGCTGGATTAGCATTGGAAGCATTGGAACTGATTTGTCCAGGCGACAACACCTATCTTATTTTATCAGACCTCATTTCAATTCACAGCTATTTCATTGGCATGACTAGCTTCCATTCTACCTGTCCTGAACAGAAACAAGCCAGCCACGCACATAAGCCAGGCAGGACCTTGCCTAGTTCAAAGGTGACTGGGATGTCCAGGTTTGGAAGGCTGTCTCAGGTGGTCCTTGTGCTTCCACACTCAAATGCAGATGCTGAACGGGTATTTTCTATGGTGGGACTGAAAAATAAAACAAGATCCGGAACAGTCTGGCCCTTGAGGGATCATTGTCTTCCATCATGACGGAGAAGATGGCTGGACTCGAACCAAGATGCTTCGAGTGGGAGCCCCCTACCTCTGTCATCAAAGCATCAGCAATCATCATCAAAGCAAATCATCAAAGCATCAGCAATCATCAGCTGAGCCAGGGTGGAGCTGAGGGATCTCATCTGTCCATGGTGCTGGAGCAGAGCTGAACCAGGGTGGAGCTGAGGGATCTCATCTGTCCATGATGCTGGAACAGAGCTGAACCAGGGTGGAGCTGAGGGATCTCATCTGTCCATGGTGCTGGAGCAGAGCTGAGCCAGGGTGGAGCTGAGAGATCTCATCTGTCCATGGTGCTGTCTCATCTGTCAATGTTACCTAGCCACTGCCATCAACGGTACAGGAATGCTTTTATTTATTGCAAACCTGGCAAAGAATGCTGGCATCTAAGAAACTGACTGGCAAGCAACTGACCTCAACAAGATTATGGCTAGTGTTAGTTAAGCTAGCAAGTAGCTAGCCACACATGTTTTTTTTTTTTAAAGCCATTCTGAGTTTTTGATTCATTTTGGTAGGCTACTGGCAGCCCTCTAGTTTATACTGATACAACATAGATTCATAGAATCGAATTGCAAATGGTTCATTTTCAAGAGCAAAAGTTTTGTGCGAAAGGAACTGGCCTGTTACAGTGATGCATATAGGCTGGTTGAAGCAACTTTGAAATGTTGAGCTGTATGCTTTTTGACCTGCTTTTGAAAGTAGCAGTAAACACAGTACTGTATGTCCCTGAGGTTGTGACGTTTCGTTTGTAACTTTGGAACCGCAACCGATGTTGATGTTTGTTTTCTTAGCGTGCTGCCTACGATGCTAGAAGCTAGGTAATCCCAAAATGAAAAATAGATAACTAAATCTATTTGAAACTCAAAAAGGCTGCTAAAGCTAATACTTATTTACATAATATAATGGCATCGCCACCGACAAAAACGGCAAAAGAATATGTGAGATGCAAACGATGCACGACGCAAGAAAGAAACTCACGACGTGGACTTTTAGCCTATCAGGAGATGACACCTGCACAGGTCCATTAGAATAAAATATAACATTTATTTGCATGGGTACATTGGAATTCATTTCATCGCTTGTCCTTACAGTGTTTTATCAGCACTAATCAGTTCATCATTCCAGTCCTAGGTATGCAGCTAGATATTAAAGGTTCCCAAACTGGCAGTTTACTATCATAATCTAGCAGTCTAATCCTAATCTATCATACTTATCCCATCCAATCATGGATGAGTGTGTCTTTCGGCAGTGCAATTAAATAACATTTAAGTATACAGTCATGCAGTCATTTGCTGTTGTCTATTGTATTGGCAAGAATCACTTTTTATTGTCTATCGTATAGGCAAAGTGTTCAAATCCACCTCTGGAAGTCGTGGCAACGATAATTTAAATTAATTTAAACTGCCTGGGTGTTATGTTAAGTGTTGATGGTAGATAGCAGTTTACCTGATGTCCATTGGAAAAATGACATCTCTCAAGGCCACTTCAGGTTATGATAATTTAAGAGATTATTTGCTCATTAATAAAATACCCATTGCAACCCTTAGTTATTAAATTGTGGTTAATAAGCAAATCACAATGGGACGAGTTGGGTTTTTGCTTTATTAATCCCCTTTGGGAAATTGTCTGTCCATCCCAGCACAAATGTACACAATAGAAATAGAAAGGTTTTATTGCCGTATATAACCAGTACCAGTAGCCTACAGGTACATTGGAATTCTTGTCATTGCTTACAGTAACTTACATGTATCTGCACACGTTATCAGTTAGGCAAGGTTCCCAAACTGGCAGTAGAGGCCTGGATTACACTAGCGCGGATGTCCATGGCTACGTTTTGGAACGGGGAAAACGATCCACAATTACACACAAAATTGCACGTAAAGATCTGTTCAGATCTATGACACTAACATGCCCAAAAACGCATATCACACCACCATTAAAGAGCATATCAAACAGGTAATTTACATAATTTTACAAGGGTATATTTTTCTTGGCTAGTAGCATAGTCTAGAATCTTGCGAGTTTAAAATGCAGCTGTCGAGCAATCCAACCAACGCCAACAGTCACCAACAAATGCATTTCCATCCCCAACAAATACATTTCCATCCCCATTTGTGTTCCATGTCTGGTGCGCATTCCCTGCTTTTAAAACAATGTCTTATTGTGACTAATCCAAAAAGATGGCCTACTTTTATTTAAATCTCTAATTGTTTGTTCTCAATCTGCGCTGCTGTGTTAAGTTAACAATATAGCCTAATGATTCACCTTATTTATGTATGTTCTAAGAGATGAATAGTTGTAAACTCCATGAACTCAGCCAGGTATATTGCCATTAATTTAAACAGTTCCCTTTGCTTCCCAACCACCATCTCATCTACTTTTACTCTTTCATGTTTTTGAGCGCAATCAACTTTACCAAGAAGACAAAATTTAGTCCATCCATTCACCCAACTCGTCCTCGAGAGCGCAGCATTCCATAGGCCCAGATAAGGCCGGCCATATTACTTGTTCACCACATCATCGGGTCGTCCATAGACGCGCCTCCCATCATCCTATGTTCCTCTTTTCATTTTTTCCAGTTATCCAAACTCCATATCCAATTCCTATTTCGATTTTTGATAATTGACTCACACGAACGAATCAATTCCTGGCTATTGTTCAATGATTATAGATCAGGATTGGTGACATGAACCCATTCAATACCTCTCCTCATATTATGGGAGCTATAACATGATGGAATGGGTGAAGGACATAAAATAAACTGATTATAAGGACTATATGTTGGAACATTTGTACTGAATTAGATTATTGAATAGAGAATATTATTCAATAGCAGCACATCTCAATACAGGCTTTTACCGTATTTTTTGCCAGTTACTTTTTTTGAAGAGAGAATATTATTATTTGAGGTGTCTACTCTTGTTTGGGTTATGATTTGAAATGTCTTCTTTTTGGGGGGAGGGGGGGGGGGGGGCTGTAGGATAAACCTTGACTACAGTTTAAATTCATCTTGTTCTTTGACTTCTCCAGTGCTTCTGTAAAGGATTTTTATCCTTATTTTAGTTAGATTGTCAAAGAACACGCTGAGTGGTCGATCAAGCTGGTTTTAACAAAGTACAATAGTTTATTCTATGTTTACGATTCTGCAGAAGCGGACCCTCGCACCGGAAGTGAATCCAGGCAAGAGTGAGAGTAGTGAGGAGGGGTCTGGGGTTTATACAGTGAAAGAGGAAGTGACAGTTTCAGGGGGAAGACAGGGAAGTGATGTCACACAGGGAGGGATTTGTAGTTCTGACAGACTGATCTATGAGAACGAACTACAAGGTTTAGAATTACAGTCCAGGGGGAAAACAGAACACTTTGTTGAGACTTGAAATTCATTCACAATTCCCCACTTTGTGGATTAAATATCCACAACTATAATAGAAATCAAAGAATCAACAATGTGAAATCAAATTATAAAATAGGCCTATCATAAAAATAATCCAACATCTTTGGCAAAAAACCCTATTCTACACACATGGAAAGGAAGTAATCTATTTCTCCACCAGGTGGAGCATAATAAAGATTTAACAAACTCAAGTTATTTAACACACCAAGATCATTTTCTTGTTCTAGCAATCTGCCAAAGTAATTTGTTCATAGTAAACATGTAAACTAGCCTATTTTGTAACCTGTAGCCATTGGAACAATATGCAATCACTTACCAAAACTCCTCACCTTAATTTGGCATAAGCAAGGTAAAAAGATACCATGATTATTAATCTAAGACATCATATATTCATGACTGAGTGGGAAAAACCCTATTTGTTTTAGAAGAAAACCCTTAAATTCAAATTAGAACCAACAGATTATGTATCAAAATATTCCAAATAGTCAATGTCAATGGCACAGACATCAAGATCTTGAATTGAATTAATAGTTAATTTAACTTTTTCTATCATTATTTAGGCAGCATAGGCATATCTGGAACAGCATTTAAACATACACTTAAGAATATTTAAAAAATAATAACGATGAAGAACATACAACTGAAAACACACATATTTGAGAATATCCAGGACTTGCAAAAGCATTCCATTTAGGAACATTATCTAAGATCTGAATACCTTTATCGTTTGCTTCATGGAACTCAATGTAGCATTTGGATCTGAACTAACCGAACAGCAGATATAGCCAGTATTATCTCTAAGGGAAGTCTATTTTGTAGCACAATCTTTTCCATGTAATTTACTTCTGTAGCTAAGGCTGAAATTACTTGGTATTGTGCGATCATGTGTCATGCGTTCATGAGAGAAATAATATACTGAAACTAAATTGAAAATTCGAGACAGCTCTATGGTGTCTAGTTTGATTGCTGATGAATTCCCTGCATTTGAGTGTGATCAATCTTCTTAATCCTGGACATTACATGAGCAAGATAACATTCATATGACACTGTTGCACTTTAAAGTTGAATACACTATTTCCCTATAGCTCAAAAATACGCCATTTGGAATGGCTCTCTGAACCTTAATTTCACATCTCATAAATCTGCTTAAACACTAATTTGTCCTAATCTATGTGTTGTATCTGAAAATATTAATACATGCTGTGATATATTGAAGAGGTCACTTCAAATTGTTTAACTCGCTTTTCAAGTTCAGCCCTGTGGATGCAATTCTGTTAGGCTTCATTTTAATACTTGGTTGATGTAGTTAGGTGCATAGCAGTTAAACACAGTTAAACACAGTCCCCTGAGAATAGTCCGGAACAGCTTCTACAAAGATCAACTTTATAATTATGAATTTTCAATACTTCTATACCCACTCTAAACTAAACTCCAGTCACAGTTTCAACAGTATAACCTGGAAATCTCTGTTGCTTTCAAATCTTATATATGCAGAATGTAGTATTTTCCATTCATCTTCGTCTCAACAGTCAAGTGGAGTGCAACATTCAAATAGGACAAACGCTTGTCCATGTTGCCATAATGATCCTGAGATGGAGGTGACAGGCAAGGTCACTTCTTTCAATAGCTCCTCCTCAGAGGAAGCCACAGTGTGGTGGCCCATGATTGTGTTTTGCTGAAGTGGTGGTCAGAGTTGTCCTCCTGACAGCAATGAGGAAAAGTAGTGCGTTATTCTTTGTCTGATTTCTCATCTGAGGAGACCAGAGAGTGAGCTTTCGCCCTGGTGGTGACACTGGATATTGCATCTTGGTTTTTGGAATTCTCAGGCCGGGTGGCCTCGTCCTGGTTTGGAACCAGCCTGCAGTGGCTGGCGTGTACCCGCAAAGTCCTCTCTGCTACGTCTGAGTTAGCAGCAGGAACTGGTACGGGCCCAGCCAACGGGCACTCTGGTTTCAGGTCTCTGCTCACAACCCATTGGCCTGGTTGGAAATGATGCAGGTCGGCTCTCTCAGGTCGGCAGACCTGTGAATCCACAGATGAGAGACAGCATAGACAAAACAGGACCGGACCGCAGCTTTTAGCAGCGGAGTTAGCAGCCATACTGGACACAGGATCAGAGGTTTCAATAGGAGCTTGGCCTTTGCCACCATCTTAAAATATTACACATTAAGTTTCTTCTTCAGCTCTGCATCTCGTTCTTTCAACTACTTTCTAATTTCCTTCAACTACAACCTCCTCACTACCTTCAATTCAACTTCCTCACTACCTTCAATTCAACTTCTTCATTACTTTCTTCACTACTACTAGTCTGTTTCATTAGCAACAACCAGTTAACTTGATAACATCCTTTACTCCCCCTCTTTTTTGAAACATGATCTGGTCAGTGTGCTAATTTGAAAACATAATGAAAGCATGGAATATGCAGTATAGGTTATGCTAACTATGAAATGAGCATTCATTCACATTCAAAATCAGAGTGAGAGGAGAATATCTGAGAGGTTTGAGCGTGGCTTAATTGATCTCGGTCAATATGTTGAGTCATGTCTCTCTGCCTTCTGGAGGAGGAAGCAGAGTTAAGAACAGTGCATCTTTGAAATGCACGGTCAACAGTTCATTCTTATTAAAGCAGCAGCCACGCTGTGTGTAGGTGCGATGTAAATTATGAATAGACACAACATGCCGGACATGGACAAAACAGTGTGCGCAGTGCTATTAGGTTTAAAACAGCACCAGTGGTAGCTGCCACTGATTTCAAGTAGGACCCCAGTCCTTTTAACAGAGTCAAGTCTTAAACATCATTATTAAGTGACCAAGGTAATTAACCTGCTCACGCACCAATTAGATTTAGTTCTTAGAAATGTTATGGCCATTTCCTAAAATAAAACAACATATTCGTATCATCAAACCATGTGTCCTTGTTTCTAACAAGAAATTGTTATTCAAAATAATCATTTAAAAAGGGGAGCGCCAACACATTATGTAAAACAGCGCCCTCTAATGGTGAAAACAAAAATTCCCTTAAATCAGGGTGAACAAATGGAAAAAATGCATTACTCAAA
Organism: Borostomias antarcticus; assembly: GCF_949987555.1. Classification (NCBI taxonomy): domain Eukaryota; kingdom Metazoa; phylum Chordata; class Actinopteri; order Stomiiformes; family Stomiidae; genus Borostomias; species Borostomias antarcticus. Next base: position 12,962,930 of record NC_140249.1, read on the forward strand.
CCAAAACAATAAATGAATAGCTTCAGATGGGGTTCTCAAACCATGAACAAATATAATTTATCTAAACCGCTCTCAAAAGAACACTAGGGGTGTTATAAGTTGAGCTCAATTTCAATAACCACATTTCTGCGTTTGAGGACAGAGGGTTATGAGCACGCTTTAGGACGTGATGGTTCCTTGGGTCTGACAACCACTTGGTTACTATTCTTAAATTTAGCCTAGATCATATCTATCTCTTACCCACAGTCAGTTGGGCAACGTGGGGGTGAGGCGGTTAACCAGCGTCCCCACGAACCAAGGTGTCAGCCCATCTTAAATGGGAAGTCGGTTACCCCGGTTGTATCCAATTCTTGGGGCAGCCTCCATCTCTCGTCCCGTGCCTGTGTCTACTCTGTAACCAAACTTCAGAAATAATACGTGACACATTTGTTTTACCATGCAGCTATCTCTGTGGGCCATCAGACTCACAGACAGAGCTGCATGGGCAGTTTACATACAATAAAAGACAGACAAAATAAACGACATTTCAATTTCTCACCACTCTTGTGGGTAACACCAATTCTTAGAAATTATGCGCCGGAGGCACATAAACATAACAAAATAAATCAAGACCGCAGTTTTGATAAATTGGAGTGATGTCTTTTCTTTTTCTTTTTTTTTCAAGAATATGTATCTGAGCATATTAATTGAGTTTGAAGTTAGCAACATCTAACACAACTTTAAGTGGCAGTCATTTCAAATTATTAAAATACTTGCGGTTCCAACCGGTTTGGCATTTATCCGGTAGTCCAGGAACGTCAATTCTCTGTAAAACTCAAAACCAATGAATGTGCATCTGAAATCAGTAAAACATGAAATCTTAAACAAAACAAAATTCTCAAAATTGGGTCGTCAGACAATATGTATCAGACTAAGATATTGGCAAATATGAATATTTTCTTTTTTCTCTTACCTTTACCCTCCCCCCCCCCCCCCCCCATGTCACGTACACTCTCACTCTCCCTAGACTTTCCCTACTGAAATATCTATCTTATCTAGTCAGAATCCACCACCCTGTGGATTATTAACAAAAGACTTTTGAAATTTAGCGTATTGTCTACATTCCCTCCGGTAATGCCCTTTGCGGTTGCAAAAATAACAGCACTGATCAGATTTGTAAACCCTGCTGTTTTGTTGTGAATATCTCTGATTATCTCTATAGCCTCCAACTTGTTTACATGGGGTCACAGAGAGACCAATTTGAGCATGAGACACAGCAGGAGGGCCTGAAATAAGAGAAGTAACCCTATGGTCAATTGGAGAGAAACCAGAGGGAGGTGTCTCAGAAGAGTAATACCCTAGGGGGGCCGTTATTTCAGACATCCTTGTTTGGGGTACGGGTGTTATCTGAGATGTAGCAGCCGTAGAGATGACAGTTGGTCGAACAACAGGAAGGGACGTTTGGACAGGAACAACGGACGTGGCCTGAACCAACAAAACTGTTGTTTGGATAGGTGTCACAAGGAGGAGGGGCCAGTATTGGGGGTTGGTTGAAATAGTTTACATCTGCTTAACAAGGGACATGGCCTGAAACAACAAAACTCTTGTTTGGATAAGAGGTCAGAACAGGAAGAGGGCCTTTCTGTCCCTTCACTTCTCACACACATGCTTCAGTGCACTAAAAATAACTCCCATTTTAAAAGAAAATATGAGAACAAACAATGTAATAAAAAGTTACAGAAAAAAAACTAAACACGTTTAGTCAACCAAATTACTGCTGTGCTGAGAGATACTTGTTTGTTTTTTTATCCTGTTATATATATATATATTTTTTTCCCCCAAGATGGCAGTCATCAGAAGCCAAATTGGTTGACCCTCGAGAAGAGAAGAGGGAACAGGAAGTCTCTCTTCTTTTTTTTTTTTCACACAAGCAGCAAAACAGGAAGTTTAACCACGTGTGCACAGAGGATAGAACTAACTAACACGTGGATGAGACAGCTAGCACCTTGAAACAATAGAACAGAGGAGAAAGCTAGTTTGTAGCTAGTTTGAGCAGAACAAGAACAGTAGCCTAGCTAGAATGCAGCTAACATGAAAATCAATCACAAATGTACACAAACCAAAACCCAGCATAAAACCAAAAACACCCAACATAACCATGTGTTTAACAGTTAAACAGGACCTCAAATCCCAAAACAAAAACAGATCTACCTTGGCGTAGACCCAAACATACAATGGACCAAACATTTAAGAAGCCTCAGCTTCACATGAAACACAAAACGCAGCACAAACAGACATCCAAGTCTACAAACAAAACAATAAGGATTACGTCGTAGGTACGACTACCTAGCTAACCCCCCCGGGGATTCCAAATAACCTTTCGAAGTGAAACAGCCATCTTCGTGTCGTGCTCCTTCACAACACGAGATACAGAAATAAAAAGAAATAATGAGCCCAAGATAAAAGCTCTCTCGCGCCGCGGCAACCCCCCACAACGCGGAACCCGAAACAATCAAAAAAGTAGGCTTTCCGAAAGTGAAACGTTGCGTAGTACTAAACACACCCGTCCTCAAAAATGCACACTTACAAACCCAACCCTGGTATATTGGCCTTTAAGCGAGCATGCGGTTCAACAACCGACTTTCTACCCAGGACACGTGTGCGCAACACCGGCTCGAATAAACACTATTGTCTAAGTTTATCACACAGCTGAACAAACAAAAGACCACTCTTAACTAGGTTCAGTTAACAACGTACCAGACTCCAGCAAATTCCAGGCTGACTCGGGCCTCGGGGGAAAACCGCACCAACTAGATGCGTCCCCGAGATTGAATTCCCCCCGTCCTTTGAGAAAAGGACGACACGCGTCCGTGAATGCAGCCCAAAACACACCGAAGTCCAGCAGTCGTTCCCATTTAGAGCATTATCGTCGCCATATTGTAAAGGATTTTTATCCTTATTTTAGTTAGATTGTCAAAGAACACGCTGAGTGGTCGATCAAGCTGGTTTTAACAAAGTACAATAGTTTATTCTATGTTTACGATTCTGCAGAAGCGGACCCTCGCACCGGAAGTGAATCCAGGCAAGAGTGAGAGTAGTGAGGAGGGGTCTGGGGTTTATACAGTGAAAGAGGAAGTGACAGTTTCAGGGGGAAGACAGGGAAGTGATGTCACACAGGGAGGGATTTGTAGTTCTGACAGACTGATCTATGAGAACGAACTACAAGGTTTAGAATTACAGTCCAGGGGGAAAACAGAACACTTTGTTGAGACTTGAAATTCATTCACACTTCCAACACCATCCTCCCCCTGCAGCTTGTGGAGAAGCCCCCAGCTATGCAGGTAAACCACGACTCGACGGCGTGGATCACAGACTACCTCATGGGCAGGGCACAGTATGTCTACACCCTTTGTATGTATGTATGCATGCATGCATGCATGCTTGCTCCTGGACTTACTTGTATAATTATATATACTTATATAGTATATAGAATTGTATATAGTATAGTATTTATAATTATGTATATATATATATATATATAGATAGATAGATATATATATCTATATATATAGTATGTATAGGGGTGTAACGATACACTAATCTCACGATACGATACACGATATTGGGTTGACGATAACAATACGATACGATACACTAAGGGCAGGTGTGAAGCGTTGCAGTAGTGCTGCTGTTCACACCAATAGTGCATTTCTCCACATTTCTACTCCAATACACTTTGGGAATTTAGAGCTTAACTGTTGTAATATCATGGATAGGCCTAGACAAAAGACGTGTTTGTTACCATCATTGTGTAGCCAGTGTTCACTGATATACAATAAACATATCATGATATTGTTTTCACCTTGACAATACGTATTGTGACGTTTCTGTATTGCAATATATTGTGGCACAATATATTGTTACATCCCTAATATATATATATATATATATATATATATACATACAGTAGGACCCCACTCATCCGAACTTCAGAGATCCGAACCTCCCGGTCTACCGGACAGGCTTAAAAAAGCCTTTTTGCCTGCTATCTGGTTACTGGTGGGATTTTCATTACAGTACTGTACCCTACTGTGAATAAAAACAGAACTGTATGTAGACCTACATGTTGCCTGTAGGCTGTAGCCTACTGTCATGTTTCATTTCTTTGTTACTCTAATGTCGAGCGCAAAACGTAAACAAGTCTGCTGCGCGAGAGCTGCATTCCTTGGTAGCCAGAAAGCGCGTCAGCAACCTGAAGCAGAGGAGCATCGAGTCATTTTTCGTTCCCAGTTAATGGACTTCAGGAACACAGACGTGTTGTGGGCATGTAGATTAGACTACTAGACCTACTGTATTTGGTAAATCCTACAGCCTAGGCCACGTTAGCCTACATAGGTTGTTTTAGAGACTTTCTTTTAGGCTACAATAGCCTAAGACACGACAACTTGTCTGTCATTTCATTTATTTATTTATTGATTATATCATTTGCTCTAATTGTTCTAATGTTGGGTTGTTTTTAGGCTATACCATGTTGTATATACCATGATCAAAGCACAAAACATTCCCCGTTTTCTCACATTGACCGTAACATATATGTTACGGTGAATGTGGTGAGAAAACTGGGAATGTGAGCTTTTCCCGGTTAATGTGCACATTCCCTGACCTCGCGGGGAATGTAGGAGAAACGTGCATTTCTCACATCTCCCGGGTAATGTACACATTCCCCAACCTTGCGGAATTGGTTAGTATTTCTCACATCTCCCGCAAGGTCGGGGATTGTGCACATTAACCGGGACATGCTTACAATTGCCGACCTTGTGGTAAATCTAGCAAAGTCCAACAGTATGCAAGCGTATGAAAAACCTCTGCGCAGCCGGGTGGTGGGAGAGGGATGCTACCGTAGGCTTATGCCAAAAGACAAGTATGAGTTTGATGCATCCTCAACTAGATCATGTACAGTTAATAATAACAGTCTGTGGTAGGGATGCGCATCGAAAACCGGCTCCCAGTGAATCGATTCCTTGGAATCGTTAGCCAAAATCCTTAACGATTCCGCTATCGATTCCTGTTGGTGCTGCGCATGCGCAATGACAACACGGCCACTTGCAATGCTTGCAAAAACGTATATCATCAAAGGGGGGAAATACTACAAATATGCAAAAACATTTGGCCACACAGCATGCAATAATTTTGCAGGAATGTCCCGTTTTTGATGCGCTCCACGGTGACGACAGCAGCGCACGTGTAGTCGAAGGTAAACTCCTCCAGAGTCCCTGTCTATTGTGTTAGTGCCATTTGTTTAATTGTGTAAACCAGCTTTCACTATATGAATAATCTCCATTTTCATCCATGTAATATGTAATTTAGATGATGACGTTCAGAGTCAGGCTCGTGGTAGTCGGTCTGGGTCAGAGGCTACTTCTTGTAGAAGTAGTAGAATTGTTATTTCTCCATACAGTTGATGGTTGCAGACCTACTCAGTTCCATTTGGACTTCACTTGATAGTATTTGTTGCCAGTTGCCGCTGCTAGTTTTATTTTTGCAAGCTCAGCTCATATACCCTTTTTAAATGGAAGGAGCATTGTAATTTCTACTAGTAACATGTTAGACTGTTATTGGATTTAAAATTCAACAGAATAGTTTTATTTATCTTTTTCTATAGAAAAAATACTGATTTGTTTATGTCAGTTTTATTTTTAGTTCAAGGTCAATACACCTAAAAAAAACAGCACTGTAATTGGCATGTTCAAAGTATATATAAAAGAAAATTAATGTTAATTTAAGTTTGTACTCTTTTGCCCAATGAGAATCGATAAGAGAATCGATAAGGAATCGGATCGATAAGCAGAATCGAAAATGGAATCGGAATCGCTAAAATCTTATCAATATCCATCCCTAGTCTGTGGTCTACTTTTAACAGTCATATATGCTGCACACAGTGTAAGTAGTATTAGGAAGATACACTGGTGAAGTTAACAACTTTTAAAGTTGTATATAGATATATATATATATACAACTGGATATCACACAATTTTGTGGCACACACACATCAATCTATGACAACGTTCTTGGTACCACGATTTCACTCAAAGTTTGTGGTGAGATCCACGATTTGGAATCCAATGTATTCCTATGGGACGTTGTAACGTATTGTATGTGTTGGTTATGTGTTGTGTTTTCTTTTGGGCACGCATGCGTGGAGGCGCTAATGCCAACAGTAGCTATAAGAACAGTAGCTAATGCTATCTTATAATAATGACAGTAAGAATGTGAGCTAGTTGGCTAGCTAGTAGTGTTGTTTGCTAGGTGCTTGTAAAACATTGTTGTTGCTTGCTAGTTTCGCCAGCTAGTTTCGCACTCGGTGTTGTCCCACCAAAGTTGTTTGACCCACCCTGTCCACCCCCAAATGCGCTCGCTAATTTATACCCTTCTTCTATCACGTGTTCCAATGTGAACAACCAATCAAAAACAACGCTTCTATTTCAAAAACACCGCTTCTATTTCACGTTTTGGTGTGACGTCCCATAGGAATACATCGGATTTCAAATTGTGGATCTCACCACTAATTTTTAAGTGAAATCGTGGTACCGAGAATGTTGTCATAAATGGTAAATGGACTGCACTTATATAGCGCTTTTCCACCTTAGCGGCACTCAAAGCGCTTTACAATGGCCTCTCATTCACCCATTCACACACCAATGGCGGTAGCTGCCATTCAAGGCGCTAACCTGCTCATTGGGAGCAATTTGGGTTAGTTGTCTTGCTCAAGGACACTTTGACATGTGGACAGTCGGAACTGGGATTCGAACCACCGACCCTTCAATCACTGAAAGACCCGCTCTACCAACTGAGCTACAGCCGCCCCAATTGGGGGCGGCTGTAGTCATAGATTGAATAAACGTGTGACTACGTGAAATTACGTCAGAAGGAAAACTGAAATTAAATGTGTTTTTGTTGTTGGTGCAACAGTGCCTGGCAGATGGCGTTCAGGGTGGTGTTTATGTCTGGTTGATTTGATGCACTGCCTGAAGTGTCTTGTCTTGATTTAGCAGGACCTCATTGGTGAGGACCAGTGGGTCCTCTCTGGCCTCGCTGTCTGGTCTCAGTAGCAACAGGTGGAGGAGCCACATCATGGGAGGAGCACTCGCCAGCTGAACTCATTAATAATAGAAAAATAAAAATACATGTAGATGAATCAGTTTGAGATATTTAATTTCCTTTGGCTGCACAATGAATTGATTAAAGAATGTATGTTAAGATTCAAACAATTCGAGGACTAGGCCAACAAAACTCTTCACTATAACACGTACATCAACTTCCCTTCTGAGTTTTCTGTTGACTGCTCCTGTGGAGGCCTGTCGCTGTTCCCATCAAGAATACTCCCTGATAGAGAAGTCTCTCCTTACGCCAGCTATGCGCTCGTTTGCAGCAGACAGCTGTGATTGGGATTGGGAAACATTTTTTGTTTGTGTTTATGTGTTTTTTTGCATCAACTGTCATGTCAAACCATTTCCGTTTCACCGCTTGGATGGTTCTGAGAACTGAGGAGACTTTATTGACGGCGTCTGTCACCTCCTTCCATGCATTGGATTTCCCTTTCCCTGTCACGCCACTGCTAACAGGGAAAATAAAATCCACTTCACTCAAAATAACTTCAATATCCACCTCAGATAAGTTTTTCTTTCTCTCTCTCTCTCTTGGTCTGAGCCGTGTCAGCACTCTGCTCTGATAGTCTGAGCCGTGTCAACTGTAAAGGATTTTTATCCTTATTTTAGTTAGATTGTCAAAGAACACGCTGAGTGGTCGATCAAGCTGGTTTTAACAAAGTACAATAGTTTATTCTATGTTTACGATTCTGCAGAAGCGGACCCTCGCACCGGAAGTGAATCCAGGCAAGAGTGAGAGTAGTGAGGAGGGGTCTGGGGTTTATACAGTGAAAGAGGAAGTGACAGTTTCAGGGGGAAGACAGGGAAGTGATGTCACACAGGGAGGGATTTGTAGTTCTGACAGACTGATCTATGAGAACGAACTACAAGGTTTAGAATTACAGTCCAGGGGGAAAACAGAACACTTTGTTGAGACTTGAAATTCATTCACAATTCCCCACTTTGTGGATTAAATATCCACAACTATAATAGAAATGAAAGAATCAACAATGTGAAATCAAATTATAAAATAGGCCTATCATAAAAAATAATCCAACATCTTTGGCAAAAACCCTATTCTACACATATGGAAAGGAAGTAATCTATTTCTCCACCAGGTGGAGCATAATAAAGATTTAACAAACTCAAGTTATTTAACCCACCAAGATCATTTTCTTCTCATATGCAATCACTTACCAAAACTCCTCACCTTAATTTGGCATAAGCAAGGTAAAAAGATAATATGATTATTAATCTAAGACATCATATATTCATGACTGAGTGGGAAAAACCCTCTTTGTTTTAGAAGAAAACCCTTAAATTCAAATTAGAACCAACAGATTATGTATCAAAATATTCCAAATAGTCAATGTCAATGGCACAGACATCATCAAGATCTTGAATTGAATTAATAGTAAATTTAACTTTTTCTATCATTATTTAGGCAGCATAGGCATATCTGGAACAGCATTTAAACATACACTTAAGAATATTTAAAAAATAATAACGATGAAGAACATACAACTGAAAACACACATATTTGAGAATATCCAGGATCTGAACTAAACGAACAGCAGATATAGGCAGTATTCTCTCTAAGGGAAGTCTATTTTGTAGCACAATCTTTTCCATGTAATTTACTTCTGTAGCTAAGGCTGAAATTACTTGGTATTGTGCGATCATGTGTCATGCGTTCATGAGAGAAATAATATACTGAAACTAAATTGAAAATTCGAGACAGTTCTATGGTGTCTAGTTTGATTGCTGATGAATTCCCTGCATTTGAGTGTGATCAATCTTCTTACTCCTGGACATTACATGAGCAAGATAACATTCATATGACGCTGTTGCAATTTAAAGTTGAATACGCTATTTCCCTATAGCTCAAAAATACACCATTTGGAATGGCTCTCTGAACCTTAATTTCACATCTCATAAATCGCTTAAAACATTAATTTGTCCTAATCTATGTTTTGTATCTGAAAATATTAATACATGCTGTGATATATTGAAGAAGTCACTTCAAATTGTTTAACTCGCTTTTCAAGTTCAGCCCTGTGGATGCAATGCTGTTAGGCTTCCTTTTAATACTTGGTTGATGTAGTTAGGTGCATAGCAGTTAAACACAGTTAAACACAGTCCCCTGAGAATAGTCTGGAACAGCTTCTACAAAGATCAACTTTATAATTATGAATTTTCAATACTTCTATACCCACTCTAAACTAAACTCCAGTCACAGTTTCAACAGTATAACCTGGAAATCTCTGTTGCTTTCAAATCTTATATATGCAGAATGTAGTATTTTCCATTCATCTTCGTCTCAACAGTCAAGTGGAGTGCAACATTCAAATAGGACAAACGCTTGTCCATGTTGCCATAATGATCCTGAGATGGAGGTGACAGGCAAGGTCACTTCTTTCAATAGCTCCTCCTCAGAGGAAGCCACAGTGTGGTGGCCCATGATTGTGTTTTGCTGGAGTGGTGGTCAGAGTTGTCCTCCTGACAGCAATGAGGAAAAGTAGTGCGTTATTCTTTGTCTGATTTCTCATCTGAGGAGACCAGAGAGTGAGCTTTCGCCCTGGTGGTGACACTGGATATTGCATCTTGGTTTTTGGAATTCTCAGGCCGGGTGGCCTCGTCCTGGTTTGGAACCAGCCTGCAGTGGCTGGCGTGTACCCGCAAAGTCCTCTCTGCTACGTCTGAGTTAGCAGCAGGAACTGGTACGGGCCCAGCCAACGGGCACTCTGGTTTCAGGTCTCTGCTCACAACCCATTGGCCTGGTTGGAAATGATGCAGGTCGGCTCTCTCAGGTCGGCAGACCTGTGAATCCACAGATGAGAGACAGCATAGACAAAACAGGACCGGACCGCAGCTTTTAGCAGCGGAGTTAGCAGCCATACTGGACACAGGATCAGAGGTTTCAATAGGAGCTTGGCCTTTGCCACCATCTTAAAATATTACACATTAAGTTTCTTCTTCAGCTCTGCATCTCGTTCTTTCAACTACTTTCTAATTTCCTTCAACTACAACCTCCTCACTACCTTCAATTCAACTTCCTCACTACCTTCAATTCAACTTCTTCATTACTTTCTTCACTACTACTAGTCTATTTCATTAGCAACAACCAGTTAACTTGATAACATCCTTTACTCCCCCTCTTTTTTGAAACATGATCTGGTCAGTGTGCTAATTTGAAAACATAATGAAAGCATGGAATATGCAGTATAGGTTATGCTAACTATGAAATGAGCATTCATTCACATTCAAAATCAGAGTGAGAGGAGAATATCTGAGAGGTTTGAAAGTGGCTTAATTGATCTCGGTCAATATGTTGAGTCATGTCTCTCTGCCTTCTGGAGGAGGAAGCAGAGTTAAGAACAGTGCATCTTTGAAATGCACGGTCAACAGTTCATTCTTATTAAAGCAGCAGCCACGCTGTGTGTAGGTGCGATGTAAAAGATGAATAGACACAACATGCCGGACATGGACAAAACAGTGTGCGCAGTGCTATTAGGTTTAAAACAGCACCAGTGGTAGCTGCCACTGATTTCAAGTAGGACCCCAGTCCTTTTAACAGAGTCAAGTCTTAAACATCATTATTAAGTGACCAAGGTAATTAACCTGCTCACGCACCAATTAGATTTAGTTCTTAGAAATTTTATGGCCATTTCCTAAAATAAAACAACATATTCGTATCATCAAACCATGAGTCCTTGTTTCTAACAAGAAATTGTTATTCAAAATAATCATTTAAAAAGGGGAGCGCCAACACATTATGTAAAACAGCGCCCTCTAATGGTGAAAACAAAAATTCCCTTAAATCAGGGTGAACAAATGGAAAAAATACATTACTCAAACCAAAACAATAAATGAATAGCTTCATATGGGTTCTCAAACCATGAACAAATATAATTTATCTAAACCGCTCTCAAAAGAACACTAGGGGTGTTATAAGTTGAGCTCAATTTCAATAACCACATTTCTGCGTTTGAGGACAGAGGGTTATGAGCACGCTTAGGACGTGATGGTTCCTTGGGTCTGACAACCACTTGGTTACTATTCTTAAATTTAGCCTAGATCATATCTATCTCTTACCCACAGTCAGTTGGGCAACGTGGGGGTGAGGCGGTTAACCAGCGTCCCCACGAACCAAGGTGTCAGCCCATCTTAAATGGGAAGTCGGTTACCCCGGTTGTATCCAATTCTTGGAGCAGCCTCCATCTCTCGTCCCGTGCCTGTGTCTACTCTGTAACCAAACTTCAGAAATAATACGTGACACATTTGTTTTACCATGCAGCTATCTCTGTGGGCCGTCAGACTCACAGACAGAGCTGCATGGGCAGTTTACATACAATAAAAGACAGACAAAATAAAAGACATTTCAATTTCTCACCACTCTTGTGGGTAACACCAATTCTCAGAAATTATGCGCCGGAGGCACATAAACATAACAAAATAAATCATAGACCGCAGTTTTGATAAATTGGAGTGATGTCTTTTCTTTTTCTTTTTTTTTCAAGAATATGTATCTGAGCATATTAAGTTAACATGACAATACAGTGAATTGAGCTTGAAGTTAGCAACATCTAACAACTTTAAGTGGCAGTCATTTCAAATTATTAAAATACTTGCGGTTCCAACCGGTTTGGCATTTATCCGGTAGTCCAGGAACGTCAGTTCTCTGTAAAACTCAAAACCAATGAATGTGCATCTGAAATCAGTAAAACATGAAATCTTAAACAAAACAAAATTCTCAAAATTGGGTTGTCAGACTATGTATAAGACTAAGATATTGGCAAATATGAATATTTTCTTTTTTCTCTTACCTTTACCCTCCCCCCCCCCCCCCCCCCATGTCACGTACACTCTCACTCTCCCTAGACTTTCCCTACTGAAATATCTATCTTATCTAGTCAGAATCCACCACCCTGTGGATTATTAACAAAAGACTTTTGAAATTTAGCGTATTGTCTACATTCCCTCCGGTAATGCCCTTTGCGGTTGCAAAAATAACAGCACTGATCAGATTTGTAAACCCTGCTGTTTTGTTGTGAATATCTCTGATTATCTCTATAGCCTCCATCTTGTTTACATGGGGTCACAGAGAGACCAATTTGAGCATGAGACACAGCAGGAGGGCCTGAAATAGGAGAAGTAACCCTATGGTCAATTGGAGAGAAACCAGAGGGAGGTGTCTCAGAAGAGTAATACCCTAGGGGGGGCGTTATTTCAGACATCCTTGTTTGGGGTACGGGTGTTATCTGAGATGTAGCAGCCGTAGAGATGACAGTTGGTCGAACAACAGGAAGGGACGTTTGGACAGGAACAACGGACGTGGCCTGAACCAACAAAACTGTTGTTTGGATAGGTGTCACAAGGAGGAGGGGCCAGTATTGGGGGTTGGTTGAAATAGTTTACATCTGCTTAACAAGGGACATGGCCTGAAACAACAAAACTCTTGTTTGGATAAGAGGTCAGAACAGGAAGAGGGCCTTTCTGTCCCTTCACTTCTCACACACATGCTTCAGTGCACTAAAAATAACTCCCATTTTAAAAGAAAATATGAGAACAAACAATGTAATAAAAAGTTACAGAAAAAAAACTAAACACGTTTAGTCAACCAAATTACTGCTGTGCTGAGAGATACTTGTTTGTTTTTTTATCCTGTTATATATATATTATTTTTTTTCCCCAAGATGGCAGTCATCAGAAGCCAAATTGGTTGACCCTCGAGAAGAGAAGAGGGAACAGGAAGTCTCTCTTCTTTTTTCTTTTTTTTCACACAAGCAGCAAAACAGGAAGTTTAACCACGTGTGCACAGAGGATAGAAGGAAGTACAACACATGGCCTAATCAACACGTGGATGAGGCAGCCAGCACCTTGAAACAATAGAACAGAGAAGATAGCTAGTTGTAGCTAGCTTTGAGCAGAACAAGAACAGTAGCCTAGCTAGAATGCAGCTAGCATGAAAATCAATCACAAATGTACACAAACCAAAACCCAGCATAACCCCAAAACACCCAGCATAACCATGGGTTTCAACAGTTAAACAGGACCTCAAATCCCAAAACAAAAAAAGATCTACCTTGGCGCAGACTCAAACATACAATGGACCAAACATTTAAGAAGCCTCAGCTTCACATGAAACACAAAACGCAGCACAAACAGACATCCAAGTCTACAAACAAAACAATAAGGATTACGTCGTAGGTACGACTACCTAGCTAACCCCCCCGGGGATTCCAAATAACCTTTCGAAGTGAAACAGCCATCTTCGTGTCGTGCTCCTTCACAACACGAGATACAGAAATAAAAAGAAATAATGAGCCCAAGATAAAAGCTCTCTCGCGCCGCGGCAACCCCCCACAACGCGGAACCCGAAACAATCAAAAAAGTAGGCTTTCCGAAAGTGAAACGTTGCGTAGTACTAAACACACCCGTCCTCAAAAATGCACACTTACAAACCCAACCCTGGTATATTGGCCTTTAAGCGAGCATGCGGTTCAACAACCGACTTTCTACCCAGGACACGTGTGCGCAACACCGGCTCGAATAAACACTATTGTCTAAGTTTATCACACAGCTGAACAAACAAAAGACCACTCTTAACTAGGTTCAGTTAACAACGTACCAGACTCCAGCAAATTCCAGGCTGACTCGGGCCTCGGGGGAAAACCGCACCAACTAGATGCGTCCCCGAGATTGAATTCCCCCCGTCCTTTGAGAAAAGGACGACACGCGTCCGTGAATGCAGCCCAAAACACACCGAAGTCCAGCAGTCGTTCCCATTTAGAGCATTATCGTCGCCATATTGTAAAGGATCTTTATCCTTATTTTAGTTAGATTGTCAAAGAACACGCTGAGTGGTCGATCAAGCTGGTTTTAACAAAGTACAATAGTTTATTCTATGTTTACGATTCTGCAGAAGCGGACCCTCGCACCGGAAGTGAATCCAGGCAAGAGTGAGAGTAGTGAGGAGGGGTCTGGGGTTTATACAGTGAAAGAGGAAGTGACAGTTTCAGGGGGAAGACAGGGAAGTGATGTCACACAGGGAGGGATTTGTAGTTCTGACAGACTGATCTATGAGAACGAACTACAAGGTTTAGAATTACAGTCCAGGGGGAAAACAGAACACTTTGTTGAGACTTGAAATTCATTCACACAACACTCTGCTCTGATAGTCTGAGCCGTGTCAGCACTCTGCTCTGATAGGGGCCAACGTGCATCCTTATATGGTGATCATTGTCTATTCATGGTCCTTATATGGTCCTCATTGTCTATTCATGGTCCTTATATGGTCCTCATTGTCTATTCATGGTCCTTATATGGTGATGATTGTCTTCATGGTCCTTATATGGTGATCATTGTCTATTCATGGTCCTTATATGGTCATCATTGTCTATTCATGGTCCTTATATGGTCATCATTGTCTATTCATGGTCCTTATATGGTCATCATTGTCTATTCATGGTCCTTATATGGTCATCATTGTCTATTCATGGGTGGGGATTTATGCAAATTGCTAGGTAGTGGGAGCGTGCTGTCAATTTCCAATTGATTGGCATTCATGATCATACACATGTGCCCACGATCAAATCTGAGTTTCTCGCCGCGTTGATGAATCCGGTGTGGGATTTTAGTAGCGGAGCTTTTCATGTGCAAATCTGTAACAGAGGTTTCCCCGGTTACTTAAGACTCAGGGTATTTGCTAATTTGCACAGTAGCATTGTGGTCACAGGGTGATATTTTGCACATTGAAAATGACAGCGATTTTTAAATCAAATATATTTACTGATAACTGTAATACAGAGGTCAATGATAAGTAATGGTTGCAGTAGTTGCAGGCTGCCGTCGGGCTCTCGGCGGGGATGGCCAGCTCCGCCTGGGGAAGGGAACAACAGTAGTAAAGTAGCGGCTGAACACTCCCATCGTAAATGAACGACATTTATTGTTCTACATGTATTGTTCTACATTGTTGTTGTACATTATTGTTCTACGTCTATTGTGCTATATTTAAGGGGAGACACCCCAGGTGAATAGGAAAAACAAATCCTTAATAGGTATCACCATCAAACTCCCCCAGTTTGTTAGGTACATTAAGGAGCATCTTTTTTGTATTACAAGTTTTCTGAAATCTTATGGATAAATATGCAAATTAGGCATTATATGCGCTAAATATGCGCTAATTTGCATAATTTCGGGACATCAATTTTTTAAACTGGTTCAAGCCAGATTCGAAATTCTTGTTTCATTTTGTTCACATATCCCTATTCAAAACTTTGTTCAAGGTTTTTGATTTATCTTTTCTTCACTCCAGAAATCATAAAATACTGTCAACAGTCATAAAAAGACCAATTTTCGCCATGTTTTAGGGATAAACTGTTATATAAATCAGGCTATGAATGAAATTTAAAAAATCCCCCTTGGCCAAACCCTTCAGAATATGGATTGGAACAAAACTGGAAAGTTAGGTGTATGTAGGTGCTACTCAAGTGGTGGTTTTGATGTCCCTAAGATGAGAAATAACTCATTTTGAGAAAACGGGCTTTGGAAATTTGTATTGTAAAAAACCATACATTTGCATTGTAAACCAATATTTACAAACACAGTATCCAATCACATCATTAGTAACAACATAACACAACATCTGAAAACACAAAGAAACTGAAAACTGAATAACACAGCATGTTGTGGATTCAGAATAGTCCAGGAGTAGACATTTTGTATAGAGAAGCAAGACCTGTTTGGTTGGAAGCCCACTCACCACGTCAAGGTACAGCCCACGAGTGGGATGTTAGTAAGACGAGACTAGAGACGAGACAATGTTAGTAGGGAAGAGAACATTCCCTTTTAGAAAGCTTGTATTATTTTGTTAAACAGATCATGGACAAAGATAGACACATTTGACGAGGACATGCATGAGAAAACAGATTATCTAACTTTTTGTGTTTTTTTTAAGCGTTTTACATGGAGAAAACATGAATGAATGAACATGAAGAGTAAGCTGATTCATAAATACACAGGACAAGATGTGGTAAACAATGCAGGGTAAACACCAATAGAAGCTAAATATAGATTGCCAGACAAACAAGTGATATAACCATCGTCAAAAGCAACACCATAGGAGACATCAAGCTACGCCGTCATAGGTCTACAGAGTCACTCCTCAGATGGCACCACAATAGCTATCCACAAAACTGTTCTAGGCAGCTGGTTTGTAGAACCCACTCAGCTGCAGTTCACAAAACTGTTCTAGGCAGCTGGTCTGTAGAACCCACTCAGCTGCAGTCCACAAAACTGTCCTAAAACCACAATATGTTCCTGGTGCGCATGGGGTTGTCATCAGTGAAGCAGACTACCCCATATTGCCGCCTTCATGTTGTCCACTGAACGCTGGTTATTGAGAATTATTGTAATAATTCTCAATAACTGTAATAATTTTGTAACATTTTGCATTTATTGGCAGTCAGCTTACCTACCTCTGGGTCCACATCTGCATATGCCTGCCTAATCTGCTCTCTGCTTCTGTGCAAGGACTCCAGACCTCTCTCTATTTCAGCAACTGAAATTAAAACAGTTTATTTGGTCAGTTTATTGATGCATGTAGAAATGCCACAGGTAGAGAGAGGGAGACTACTGTGCATATGTATAGGCTTCTGATATTGGCTAGAGAGAGAGAGAGAGAGAGAGAGAGAGAGAGAGAGGGAACACGTTTCAATAGCCTACCTGTCACCCTCTCGTCATGTTTCTGATACGTTTTCAGATGAAGCCCTGGGATCCAACACTTTACTTATCTTTTGGAGAGCTGCATACCCCAACCCAGCGCTAAGAGGACCATCCTCACATTGACATCAAATGCAACATCATTCCTATTTGTATCATGAAGCCGAGTCGATGTGTAGACACTTTTGCGATAGCCATTTCTCACAAAGACTGCACTCTAAGAGCAAAGTACTACAAAACCCACTATTCTGAGGATCTATGTTAATTTTAAGACCAGTCCCTGCACAATTAGGACATATCAACCCAGTTATCAGCTCATTCAAACGCGCCGCATCTCTCTGCTGCTCACTGGACATGCTAACGCTAGCCTCATCTCCCTGCTGCTCACTGGACATGCTAGCACCGGCTAATGACAACTTGCGCGAATAGGCACTTTATATCTCATAAATGTAAACCTTTCCATTTAGTTTCTCATGTTTTCTGTTCAACCTTGCGGGCAAACACTGTTGTCGTTGTTGCTTATTACGTTTAGAACGCTTTACAGACGGCATTGTTTGGATTAGATATAAGAAGTGGAAACGTGTCACATGACGCGCTGAACCAATCACGTTCTCAGAAATCAACAACAGCCAATGAGATTTCACGGTTAGCATCAAACCCACCTTTGTATTTCCACGATTGGTTGCTGATACAAATGAAACTATCAGGTTTGGTTGCGATAACAGTGTGCTAGAGAGCCAGATCTTTCTAACGATATGTGACAGCGGCTGGTGATTTGGTCCGCAACTCGCAAAACCACTTACTATAAAAGACAACAGTTTTAGGTTCACGAAATACGTATAATTAGTCTGCAAACTAAGCTCGTTTTTAGCTGATTTCGAGTCGGGTTTGGGGGCGGGCAGATCGATTAGCATGATTTGGTTTCATTGGCTATTGCTTCCGGGTTCTCCGCCCCCCCACCCTTCCCCAACACGCCGGCTTTGTTTACATTCAGTCCCAAGTTTAACCATGGATGCTACAGCTTTTGCTAAAGAGGAAGACGGGGATGGCATCCAGGACATGGAAAGAGTTTTAAGAGCAGCTAAAACTCCAGCAGAGCAGGACTTGTTCGTACACGGAGTTGTATTCTTGATGAACTGTGATACAGGGATGACTGTATCAACAAAGCAATTCACAACACTGTTGTCTGCCGCCAAGCATTCGGCTTTGCTTTGGGGTAAGCTATCTTTATACTATCTGTGTAATGTATCTTTACATTACATTATCGTTAGTCGTTTAGCAGTAGCTCCTTTCTAAACAAGTGACTAAGTCTAGCTAGCATAACAAAGGCACTAGCACTAACTAACAAAGGCTAGCTAGCTAACGTTAGCTAACATGCTAGATAGCTGAGCTGTCCCTTCGTTCCTAAACTAGCCAGCTACCTAGCACAGGGACATGGCTATAGCTAGTGAGCTATCCCTTTGTTCCTAAACTAGCCAGCAAGGCAGCTACTATCTAGCCAGCTGTCTAGCACAGGGACATGGCTAGCTAGTGAGCAAGCCCTTTGTTCCTAAACTAGCTAGCGAGGCAGCTAATATCCAGCCAGCTGCCTAGCACAGGGACATGGCTAGCTAGTGAGCTAGCCCTTTGTTCCTAAACTAGCCAGCGAGGCAGCTTATATCTAGCTAGGTAGCTATATTATAGAGAGAAACAGAATGAGAGAGCATGAGAGGTATGG
Source organism: Borostomias antarcticus (assembly GCF_949987555.1). Taxonomy (NCBI): domain Eukaryota; kingdom Metazoa; phylum Chordata; class Actinopteri; order Stomiiformes; family Stomiidae; genus Borostomias; species Borostomias antarcticus. Next base: position 12,981,494 of record NC_140249.1, read on the forward strand.
TAGTCTGACACCTTTGTTTTTTGTTTTGGTTACAGGATGAGCAAAGCTCCAGGCCTGTGAGGATTTGCAGCTCTCCCTGGGCCCCTCCATACCAGCCAGCAAGAAGATCACTATACACTACAGCTTTGATTTTGCACAACAGGTGAGAATACGTTCATCCTATCATGCATTAGCTAGTCTATTTAATCAACACTTTCTGGTACTTTTTATCTATATGGAGTGCCAGTACTGTGGGCAATAGTTTAATGTACTTTCTTCCTTCTATTCTATTGCAGTTTTGATGCTGAGAGACCTGGCATGGTTGTGGCCAGAGAACACCGTGATGCACCGGCAGTCGAGTTTCAGCTACTGCGATCGTAGCGCAGAGAATGTGAGCCGGAGAATAGCCAGTCTGCGCGCTGGCCTGTGCGCATGCGTGCTGGAGCAAGTGGGGAAAGGCGTGTAAAGATCATATTACAGAGGCTAAAGACCCCGTATTTGAAAACCACAACAATGCCTCGCGTTGATGAATCTCAACTGTCGATTAATCCAATCTGATTGATGAAAACAACCGTTTAGCGGCCGAAAATAGATTTTGAGAAACTGCATTCTCGGTGCCCCGATCACCGTCATTACATGGATATACTGGCTCGCGCTGGATTTTACATTTCTTCTACAGGCCTCCAAACTACACAAAAGTGATCTTGGTGAGTCAAACTTCTTATAATATGTCGTAAATAAGGTCCAGGTTGTCAAAAACGAGCATTGCCCTTTAATGGGGGGAGGTAGAAGAGGGGACAAAGGGGAAACGGGTTGTGCACTTTTAGGTAGACTCACAGAGTGTGCAGTAGATGTATGTATGTGATTCCCCCTGTAATGGAGGGTGTCTATGGGACTTCCTGACGGCGATCTATAAAAGGCGCTCAGTTTGTTGGGTTGGTTGTTGGTCAGTGGTGAGAGGCTGTGTCCTGCTCCTGCTGGGTCTTGTCACTATAAATAAATACCACCTTGACTGCAATGGACCTGGGTCTCCTGCCTTATCACTGAATCCTCCAACCGCTACATTGGCCATCCAATAAACTTGGAAACGTACTAACGTTTCATGAATGTGACCTATTGCGAGTTGAATTGCGAGGACAGGACGCATCATTATTGTAACAATAGGATTTTTATATGAAGTAATTTTGCACCGGGGACCAGTTAGTGGGTAACACAGACCACACTGAGAGCACGTTGTATGCAAGCTAGAGCGGTGGCTATTATCTATTGTGGCTAAGTTTCAGAAATTATAAGTAAGCAAGTAAATGGCTTTAATCGTCCATTCTGTAGAGTTAGAGAACAGAACAGAATGAAATAATTATAAGTGAAGGAACAAGGTATTAGAATCCAGAAATTGCCTCTTCACATACATATCTGTATTTCAATTTCTGTCTTGGAAAAAGAATGATCACCAAAAGAATAATACTGTGTGCTGTGGCATCCGCCTCGCCGAGGGTCGGCGGGAGGCTGCCACGGGAGCGCTCCAGGAAGCCGCCTTTGCGCTCCAAAGCCCTGGTCAGCACCATGGACAGCACCGCCGGCGCCCCACCCCCCTGGCAGCTAAGGTCCAGTACCATGGACAGCGCGGCCAGGTAGTGAGAGGTGTCTACTGGCCCTTCTCACTCCCCATGGCAACCCAGTCACCCAGCTGCAGCCGATTGCCCAATCAGCCTCTGACTGCCGGGACACCGGCTGCAGGCGATCGGCTAACGAGCTCCCCCAGCATAAAAGCCCAGCAAAGGAGGCAAACAGGAGGCTTAGGGCTCAGTAAGTGACAGCGGTGCTTAGTTGATGGACCAACCTTTGCAGGCGTACCCAAGTACCGCTCTTGACCCTGGTTTGTGTTTTTCTTCAGGAGTGAGCAGCCCTGGAGTACCCCGGCCCCACGCAGCACGGCTGAGGGAGACCGAGGGACCCACCTTATCTGCCATCCAGCCTTTGTTCTAACCTTTGTTTCATTAATAAATGCGCATTAGCGCGGACTAGCACCCGGCCTGGATCTCACTCACTGTGCTCCACCCTCACGGCTCCGCGGGGCTTGCTACAGTGCGTAATCGCAAGAGGATATGTGCTTCAGTCAAGTGCAAAACATGGTGTTTGATGCAAGCACATTCGGCTGAAGTGGACCAGACAGGCTCAGACTCTGCCAGACAGGGAACTCTGAAAAAGTCACGACATATAATTAGAAACTGACCACTTATTGGAAATATGGTTACTTTCTCGTCTGAAAAAAATATTAAAACGTACTTAAGTGACACAAATAATTACTAATTTCCATATATTTTGGGTCAAAGTCAGGGAGCCACTAGGGAGGGGCTAAAGAGCCGCATGCCGATGTAGGCAAACGCGTTTTGCTCAAGGTTGCGCGCAAGACAGACGGTTTCTCATCTGGGTCCGCATCAAATAGTTTTCACGGCTTCGACGTGCCGCCCATTGGGTGTGGCCACAGAAGGCAGCGAGCGCAGTGCGTTGTGGTAGTTGTACTGTAGGGTTCTTCCGTTTGAGCAAATAATAAATTTTCTGTCTTTTCTCTGGCCATAAGGCACAAATACGTTGATTTGCTTCATATTGCATCTGCTGTTCCTGTGGTGTTTCTGCTTGAACTGCGCTGCATGTGTGTATGTGCATGGGTGTGTATGGGTGTGCATATGCACGTTTGTGTGTGCGTGCAATGCGAGAGAGATGAGAGACAGTGCCCTCTCAGTGAACCACTGCAGTGCTCACGCCATAGTGCAGACAGGGACGGCAGTATATTACATAGATTAATCGCCAGGCTAACCTCTTTAATGGCTCTCCCACGCACGTTATAAAATGTGAATAAAGTGTGACTTACAGCTCTGCCAATACAGCGATCCCCATCCTGCAGCATCCCCTGCTCTGAGGAAGCCTGGGCGCTGTATATCTCCCTCTATTCTGGAAAACAGCTGATAAAAGTGAATAACGCTGACCGACAAAACAAAATGGAGTCCGTCCCATATATCACCTCTCACTGGGTCATAGACCCTGATGGACCTGGGCCATAAACCCAGGTCAACAAAGCAGGACATATGACCCATCCAGTGATGACCTTCTGATTAACTCATAAAATACAGATGTACATAAAACATTTAGACGTCTGTTAGAGCATGAAAATACTTGCTCTGAACCTTTGTAAAGTCTCAGGGGAGATTCTTAGAGCCATTGTTTTTGTTGTACTGCCAGTTCATATATGTGACCGCCGCTGGTAATTTGGTCCTCAACTAGGCATTTTCATTTTTCAGTTTTTTACAGATTATGAAAGTGCAGATTGTAAGCTTTCAAATGAGGTCTCATACATTGAAATCTGAACATATTTGAAGAAGATATGCTTATTTGAATGCTAGTACTGCCAAATCAACTTAGCTGAGAAATCTCCCTCCAAAGTTCTCCAACATTTTCACACCTCTGACTGCCAGGTAATGGGCGTGAACAATAGCCTGGTAACCCCTCCCCCAGCCACTCCCCCACTGGACGATCTGTCATTATCTGTCAGAGTGGCTGTCAACTTGGGGTATTACCTGAGAGTGGCTGCCAAGTGAGGTGCTCTCTCACTGATGACCCCACACTCTTTGAGTCAGTATTAATCTTGTGTTGTGAATGCAGTTAAGAACAATATAAGATGAAGTTCAAATTTAACGTTCTTTATTGTCACATACATGATATAAAGTACAAGCATAAGTAGTTAAGTGTACAAAAAAAGGCAACAGTCTAAGTGTTAAAGTGTACAGTCAGTTGTCTGTTTTATAGACAAGGTGCATAGTGTTCATTGTGATCAAGTGTACAACAAAGTAATAACAGTCCCCAGCTCAATACTCAAGGTAATAACAACAGTACTCGGCTCAGTATTCAATAGTCTGACAATGCAGTCTGTGCAAGTGTGGGCAAGTCTGCAAGAGAACAAGCAACGCTTCAGTATACAAACAGGAAAACAGGAAAGGCTGTGGCCTTTCTCCTGCAGTGCTGTCCGTCCTGATGATCTGCAGTGAATCTACAAGCGGACAGTCTTGTTCTGAGCTGCTGTGGAGTTTGGCGGGGGACATGTGACGTCTCGTCCCTCATCAGAACAGAACTCTCTGATCTTGTCAAAGAGATACGTCTGTCTGGCCATGTCCAGTCCGGGTGGGGCTTGCACAAGAAGACCTTCTCTGGGGGGCAGGACATCAGGCTTGCGCAGCAGCTGAAACTCGACTGCCGGTGCATCACGGTGTTCTCTGGCCACAACCATGCCAGGTCTCTCAGCATCAAAACTGCAATAGAATAGAAGGAAGAAAGTACATTAGACTATTGCCCACAGTACTGGCACTCCATATAGATAAAATAGTACCAGAATGTGTTGATTAAATAGACTACCTAATGCATGATAGGATGAACGTATTCTCACCTGTTGTGCAAAATCAAAGCTGTAGTGCATAGTGATCTTCTTGCTGGCTGGTATGAAGGGAGAGCTGCAATTCCTTACAAGCTGGAGCTTGTTTTTGCTCATCCTGTAACCAAAACAAAGAAAAAGGTGTCAGACTACCATACCTCTCATGCTCTCTCATTCTGTTTCTCTCTATAATATAGCTACCTAGCTAGATATTAGCTGCCTCGCTGGCTAGTTTAGGAACAAAGGGCTAGCTCAGCTAACTAGCATGTTAGCTAATGTTAGCTAGCTAGCCTTTGTTAGTTAGTGCTAGTGCCTTTGTTATGCTAGCTAGACTTAGTCACTTGTTTAGAAAGGAGCTACTGCTAAACGACTAACGTTAATGTAATGTAAACAGCAGATAGTATAAAGATCAGCTTACCCCAAAGCAAAGCAGAATGCTTGGCGGTGGTGTGAATCTGGTACGTCGTTCGACGTTTCGCTTGGTAGCAACAAGTTGATACAGTCATCTCTGTATCACAGGTCATCAAGAATAAAACTCCGTATACGAACGAGTCCTGCTCTGCTGGAGTTTTAGCTGCTCTTAAAACTCTTTCTTTCTTCTTTCTCACAAAGTGGTTCACAGGTACAACATCATTAAAAAATAGTAAGAACAATAGCATAACAAGGACATGAAAATACAGGGCCCTGTTGTTTAGGTTATTGCATGATGCTGTGTGTATATCCTATGGTGCATTATGTGTATATTAAGGTGTGTGTTATTTAATATGGCTCTGCATGCTAGCAACCCTGTCTGCCTCTCTCCTCCCTAGTGTCTCTCCCTTGTATAATCTACCTAGGTCCTGTGGAGGTCCCCCCCTGCTCCCTGCAGGCTTCCCTGTGTCCGGAAGAAACACCCCTGATCCCTGTGGAGGTCCAGTGGATCCCTGTGGAGTCTCCATGGTTGCTGGAGAAGCCCCCTGTCATCTTCATATCCATTTTCATCCCACTGTGTCTCCAACTGTCCCCCCTTCCGTTTGGCCTGTTCTTTTCATGTCTCTGTTCTGTCTGGCTGGGTACCTAGTCCACTCTTCCCCTTGTCCACCCATTCTTTTCTGGGTGTTTTTGATAAGTCTCTATTGTGTTTTAACATCCTAACATGGATAACTGGGACAGCTAACATATAGTGGCCTACTACATAAATAACATGTCTGAAATTATTCATCTACATGCTAACTTGCCCCTGCGGGTTGGCATAGACAAAACGGAATCTAAAAATACGGATATCCGGACATAAGACGGCTATAAGAACGGGCAACATGGACTATGCAATGGCAAAACATTACTTTGAAGCCAAACATGGCTCCCCTTCATCTTTACGTTTTATCGGCATCGAACAGATCATTCCACCAACCACAGGTGGAAATATCCTACAAAGCCTAGCACAGAGAGAGATGCACTGGATTCACACTCTTAACACAATGGTACCTAAAGGCCTTAACGACGACTTCAGTTCAAAATGCTTTTTGTAAAAAGGTGTAATCTATACATATGTTGTTTTCTATATTTTTCCATTATTCTTCAGTTGATACATCTAACTGTATTGAACCTTTCGAGTTTTGATGCTTATTTTGTTGTTGTTGCCAGCGCCAGCCCAGTGCACTCCCGTGTGACAGCCGACCCCACAAAACATCTTACCAGGCAAAACGTGTATTTGGCACGGGGTGACAGAAAGCCATTATAAACCATGCATGTCTCACTCACTACGGGCTTATCTCACTACACTAACCTTATCTCACCAGCCTAGTTCCTCACCACAGAGAACACCAGCCACTGGGATACGCAGAGCTCCACCTGTGGTGGAAAAGATGTAGGGGAGAGCCGGGTCAAAAGTCGCACGGGCCACATTCGGGGGAATGTGGCCCCCAGCCTGTTTTGTGTTTGCACTCCCGTCGCTACGCGCCCAGTACCAACGGCTGCCCGATGGTTCAGACTGGGATCGAGTCCTGCCGTGAGACCAGCCAGCAGACCGAGCTGAGATGCGCTTTGAGAGGCCTGCTGGAACTGGGAGGGTGCAAGCGGCACCCTTCCCAAAGTTAAGTGGAGCTTCTCCTATTCTGTCCCACCACACTTCACTCAGGACCGCGACAGGACGGGAGGGGGAGAGGAGTTGTCAGGCCAAAATGTGTCCGGGTGACGTAATTGCTTATCGTTGCTGTGGAAACGTGTGATGCGATCGCATTCCTCGCATTCCTGAGTTGCCTGCGGTCGCTGGTGACTATGGAGCTGCTGCGGTTGCTGTTGACTATGGAGCTTGCTAGCTAGCTAGCTATGAAAATGCATGGGAAATTCGCCTTCTTAGTAAATAAATCTGTCCTTGGAAAAATTATTTTTCTCTGAGATATCTTAGTTAAAACATGGTTGAACAACCAAGCTAGTTTTGTCTTTATAAGTGTAGTATTTAAATTCAGTTCTATTCAAACTAGCTAGCTAAGTTAGCTAACGATGTTAGCTAGTGCTAGTCCGAGGATTTATTTTCATATTTATTACAAATACATTAGAAACGGACAATATTTGATATCAATGACAAGATGGCTAGCAGAGAAATACAACCATTTTACTCAGTCAACTGAATTGTATAAACCAGCTCTGTCTGGAGCTAGTGCTGCAGAGATAGTGGATACTAGCTAAAGGTGGCTATATAATCTAGCAACAAACAAGTGTCACAAAATATTATTTTTGAACTGAGAAGGCTAAAAACAGGACCCCGGTAAATGCGAACGAAGTCAGGAATGCAATCGCGTTAAGTTTCCACAGCAACAATAAGCAATTACGTTACCCGGACACATGTTGGCCCCCGGACAGATTTTGGCCTGACAGAGTACCCGACCTCTAATCCTGGTGGCCGATAACTTGTAGCTTCCCAGTTGGCCTCTCACATATTTTGTGTGCAGTGGTTTGTTTTATTCGATTGCCCTATAGTGTTTAATTTGGTTCATTTGATAGTGTGCAGTGGTTAGGTTTACAGATCATGTTCAGCCCAATGTGCTTGGGCCTTATAATTTTTCCTGTGCATTGTATGGTTTGTTTTCCCATTATTTCCTTCAACCTGTATTTATTGTTTTCTTTGGGCAGTTGCGATATAGTTGTTTGTTTAGTGGTGTTACTGTGGGAGATTGAGGGCCAACCAACCTGTATAGGTTATCTGGGGGGGCGTCCAAACGGCTTGCAAGAGTCAGCTTTGGCATGCTACGACCCTACGCTGATTTCAGTCTCTCTTCTCCCCAGCACAAGAATCCACCTGGGACGTTTCTACACCAGAGGGCGCTAGGGAGCGCTCCAGGCCCCTACCCACCTGGCATGTTTCTACACCAGAGGGCGCTAGGGAGCGCTCCAGGTCCCTACCCACCTGGCATGTTTCTACACCAGAGGGCGCTAGGGAGCGCTCCAGGCCCCTACCCACCAGCACCCTCATTCACAGACGGACCTTATGAACTGTTTCCCTCCACAATGACTCTTTTAATCCTCTAGAGACTTTTATGAGCTGTACATTTTTATATTATTGTATTTTCTAAATACAGTGTGTTTTTCTATTGTGACCTGCCTTTGGGTGTCTGGCTGATCTGGGTTTGCTCTTCCACAGTACCTTCCCTAGCGCTGTGGGCATCATACTAGACCTCAGGTCCCACCCCGTTACATATTTACATTAATAAAGATACAACTTTTGTCATTTTACCTTGATTTGCTGTGCTTGTGGAATTATGCTTAGAAAGCTAGCAATAATCCAGTTGGACACAGGAGGTAGTTCAACCGTTTACTCAAACGCTCTCAAATACTTGAGTGGTGGCTGGTCTAGTCTTATGTTTTTCAGGGTGTACTTATACAAAATAATGTTTTGGGGTGTAACGTTACAGTACAAGTATTTTTGTAGGTAGGATTAAGCCCAATACATACAACAGGTGCCTCAGTTTGTCGGTCCTCCTGGACGGACCGTAGCTGACGTCCGAAGTCGAGAGGCTGGCTCATTTGGTCTTGTTCAGGAGGAGGCTGGCTGCTAGGCTGTCTGGACTCCAGTCAGATTCAATAGCTTCTTGTTCACTCCCAGTTCAAGATGCCGTTCTGTTTTGATCTCATTCAGAGGTGCCAGCCAGGCAGACTCTCGGCTACTTGTGTCAGGAGACAGGAGACAGAGATCACAGATCTTAAGTCCAGAGGAAGCTACTACTTTAACCCATGAGCTTGTATGTGGCCATGCCACTTTTGCTGTGTCTTTAACAGTATCTACATTTTAATAGTGAATAAAGAAAAAGGCAGAGAGATGTCGTGAACTTTTGACAGGTTTGCTGCCCCAGGAGGGTGCACATCTAGCCTGGCTCCAGCCTGTGAATCTACATTTTCACATTTTTGAAATGTGATTCAGGGTCTGGAAAGGCTCTCGTCCAGGGCCGCGTTTCCGAGTTACCATGTACCTTGGTGATCTACGACACCTTTTAAGGTTTACAGATGTGGGAAGTTAGAAATGTCACATGCTGCAGCATTTCACCTTAGCGGTATTTGGCAGGGAAATCCCGTTGGAAATCTCGTGGGATTTCACACGGGTGTTATTTCGTTTTAGTGATGCACCACCGCCAGGTGGCGTCTTTGAGTAGATTTAGCAGGCTGGGCTCAGTGTTTTTCTCCTCTAGTCTACGAATGAAGCATCATTAAATTTCACATTCTTTAATTTAAATGCTCTGTTGTAAAGCACTTTGAGCTGAATTTATCTGTATGAAAGGTGCTATACAAATAACGTTTAATTGTTATTATTACCTTGTTCTCAAACACATGTTTTCTCCATCTATCTGGATGTAATTTAATTATTACGAACACCTATATCTAGGTCTACAGTAGCCTATCTATCTCGGTAACTGACGTCGGGTCAAGACGTGGTGGCTGTTAGGTCAAATGCGCAAAATAACAGTATTGTAAATATATTTGTTAGTAAAGATGTGGTGAACGTGGGGGTTTTGCGTTTTGTTTCTGGAACGCATTCAACTGGTAGGCTACTCGTAAACCCCCGGAAGTAAATTTGAAGACGGGGCACCAGCTTATGTAGCCAAGTCTGAGCGCAGTAGGCTATATGGCTTCAGCACGATACAAAGAAAAAATAAGCTTGATCGACTTGTGGATCCATACAAAATTGACATAGTCGCCATGAGTAAAGATCACTCATTGCCAATCATATCCGGACATTAACTATCTTTTGCATAGATAGCGGCAGGTTTGACAGTGAGTGCGTTCACATGCACAATATACACAATATTTTGTTATTTGAATGATCTTGAATATATATATATTCAAGATCATTCAAATAACAAAATATCGTGTATGTTTTTATTTATTTATACCGGCCGCCAGCCGTTCAATGAACAGCTATAGGGAATGCGCAGTTTCGCGCTGGCTACGGCCTATTATATGCACAGTTTCGCGCTATGTAGGCTATTATAAATAAGTATTATTCATTGGGGGAGCTTGGACTCGCTGGGGACTGGTGGAGAGACGCAGAGCCTCCCCAGACGCGACATCCTCCAGTTGGCTGAAGAGCTGCGCGCTCTGGCGTCCAAACAGCCACCGGCTGGCGCCCCTCGCAGTGTCCACAGAAGAATACACCCCCCCAAAATACCTGCATGGTGAAGACGAGCTGCAGCAAGAACAGAACTGTCTACCAATGCATGAAGTGCACCATAGCTGTCAGTGGCAGTTGCACTGCCAAGGTGCAGAGGATATGTGCGAAGTGTATTTGAGCTGCCACCTCAACCGTGCGTAAGAGCAGAGCGCATCAACTCGTGTATAGCTACAACTAGTAGCCCATAGCCATTAAAACGGCTTGTTTTATTCATATATCAACTAGATAATTCGATAATAATGAGTAGCCTAGTAGGCTATAAAAGGAATTCAATAGGGCCTAATAAGCCTTAAGTTGTAGCCTAGGCTACAGTACAATCACAAGACGCATAGGCCTAGCCTACCGTAAAAAGCGTTGCCTTCTCATAGGCCTATATTAACTTAGATAATTATTAATTATGCTCAGGTCATAATGTCCGTTGAAAATAATTCCCTCTAAGCAGAATTTGAATTGTATTAAAATAGGCTAAAATTAAATTTCCACATATTCTGATTCCTTCTAGCCCTATATATTTTTTTATTTTTTTTATGTGTAGCCTAGGCTATAGGCTTCTGCGATTAACAAAATAGCCACAATGTAGCCTGCTTAGAGAGCGAGAGGGCAGTCTACCATAAAGTGTAGGCTATAGCCTAACCATAATGTAATATATCTAGACTTCATGCATTGTGGTATTTCTTTATATAGCCCAGCCTGCAATTGTTTCTCAATAAACAGTTATGTCATCCTCTGAGTCCGAATGCAGGCTAATAGACCGGCAGCTCTAAATGCATTCCCAATCAATGAGACGTGGTTGTAAAAATTATGTTTTATTGATGAAAAGGGTAAAACTAAAAAACATGGAGAGTCATTGCATTGATCGATGCAGTCCGTTCAAATAGCCATCAAAAGATAAAGTAGGCCCATTTAAAATGACCAATTACATCTTCAAATCCCTTCTAATCTTGGCCTTTGATAGGTTTTTTTTCCCGCCCTACTGCCAATTATATCTGGACATTAACTATCTTGTGCATACAGAGCACCAACAATGAAACAATGAAACGAATAGATTTCCTCCCCGTCTGTCTGTGGCATTCGCTACCAGCAAACACTGAAAATGCAGGTCCTCAATTTATTTAGATTAGACTAGCCTATCCAACTGGACCACTCCAATGAATGTTGAACGTAGCCTACTTTTATTCTTTAGGTTTTAGAGAATAGGCCTACAATGTCCACACATGCATGCGCCATCTGACTAGCTCGCCACTCGCCAGCGAACCTGGACTAGACTATTGTATCCCCCCCCCAAATTCTTTTATATTCAAATAAACTGGATGAACCGGTTTCCTAGCCCTGGATCGTGGGGAGGGGGTAGCCTGCGTTAGCGGGTGCTTTGCCATGACCGGCCATTCCACAGGTGTTGGATTGAATTCGCTAGTTTGATTGATAGATGGATGGATTTAACGTCCAAAGTAGATTGTGCAAGTATTGTATAGGCCCATGTGTAAGAGCGCAATAAACATTTTCCAGGATTCCAATAAGTCCATCCATTCATCCAACTTTGTGCTGAGCGCAGCGCAGGCTGGTAGCCTACTGTCAAAGCTCACGACTGATGCACTCCCTTAACACGTCTCGCAACTCCCCAGACCATCAAGATAATTTCAATATGAAAGACCTTGGGATTCCAGGAGGTAGCCTAATGTAGCAAGTCGTCGGTCTTCATGACGCACTGTTATGCTTGTTTGCTGTGTAGATCCAGTCATAGAAGCGGGCATCTTGTCCGGCGATTTGAAACAGCTGGTCAATTCACCCCAACAAGCATAGCCAAGAGAAGGACAAAAATGAAACCACAAACGTTACTACTGGTCTTGAAACAACTGTGTTAGCCTAGTTCCATATGAGAACACTCCTCGGTCCAATTCCGTATAGACGATCAGCCTGTGTCCACGTAGTTGCTAGCTAACTGGTGTGTGTGTACAGTCCATGAATATCTGAAGCAATTATTCCCTATGTAGTTAACTATGGGTAGCACTACATAGGGAATAGGGAGTGAGTGAACCATTTCAAACACATCTCTAGTCAGCCCCGTTAGCAAGCTTACTCGTCCTGATGCCATGTTCCATATGAGAACACTCTGCTAGCTAGCTAGTTAGCCTACTATATTAAACCTCTGTCCCGATACCTTGTTCCATATGAGTTAACAGATACAGACCCGACGACAGTTACAGAGATAGATACTATAGATAGATAGGCTTTGTTCGTGATAATTAAAATTACAACCAGACAGAGAACAAGGAGTTTGAGTTCACATAGTTGTTAGCTAACTGGTACAGTTGTTTACGTTGCAGTCTAGCTTACAATAGCTTCTCACGCCGTTCACTACATTCCATATTTTTTCTGATTTAAAGTCCCATGACGGGTTTCTCTTCCTGCTTCTGCCTAAGCCCTCCACAATACAACTGTGTCATGTTTTACCGAAGGAGAAGTGAAGAAGACGGTAGCTATCAGTGACTAAAGCAGTTAGCTAATGTTAAGATCATTCCTGTAGCTGCTTTGCTGCTAATGCGAGTTTGTCTCCGTTCCTGCCCGAGAAACAGAAGTTGAACTAATAGCATCAAAATCAAAATAGCTACAGGAATCATCGTTGTAAAGTTAGCTATCTGCTTTTTAGCAACCGACAGCTACCGTTAATATTATGGAAGCTGCTGTCGTGAGCTAACTCGCTATCACGGTCTTATCGTGCAGCTTCACAGCCTGCTATTAGCAGACAGCACTAAAGTTGACAAAATCACACTTGCACATCATTAGAATTCCAAACATTTATATGGGATTTATCATTCAACTAAACATGGAACCTGAATACTACCTGATATTTCAACCTGCTGCCATCAGTGCCATCGGCGCGTCTGCTTGTTTGCATCATGAATATCTTACGCAGTAACATTCCATGTAGTGTCCCAAAACTGTTAAATCATTCCCCATGTAGTTCACTATGAGTCGCACTCAATACATCCATGGTAGCACTACATAGGGAATAGGGAGTGAGTGAACCATTTCAAACACATCTCTGGTCAGCTCCGTTAGCCATCTTACTCGTCCTGATGCCATGTTCCATATGAGAACACTCAGTTAGCCTACTGTATTAAACTTCTACTTGTCCCGACAGTTAACAGATAAAGACCCGGCGACAGTTACAGAGATAGAAACTATAAATAGATAGGCTTTGTTCGTAATAATTAAATTACAACCAGACAGAGAACAAGGAGTTTGAGAACGGTAGGCTCATCTAATGTGCGAGATGAGCTACAGCAATGGGTCAATGAGTAGTATTACTGCGCCCCTATGGGCAGGCGAGCGGTGGTGCGGAATGCCGTAACGCGCCTGTTAGAATACCGCGGGTCAACTTACATTCTTATGTTCTCACATCTGTACCTCGACAAAGGGACCTTTTTCCTACGAGTGTTTCCCAGACTATTATATCCCTTAGTGGGCGCCTGAAGATGCATCGTAATGGTACATTGTTAGTGGAGCTGTCCCTTGTTGATGACATTGTCAAGCGCCCTCATAATCATTTTGATTTTACCTAATATTAACAAAAACCAGGCCAGGTCCAGTCTGGCTTATGTGCATGGCTGTTCAGGACTGGTAGGACGGAAGCTAGTCATGCCACTGAAATAGCTGTGAATTTAAATGACATGAAATAATGTCTGATAAATTACAATAGGTCTTGTCACCTGGACACATCAGTTCCAATGATTCCAATGCTAATCCAGCACAATAAGAGCGGGCCAGTTACTGTAGCTCATTCCATAACATTAATGGTAGGGGGCAGTGGCTAAAGCAGTTACACTGATGATTCCTGTAATGTTAGCTATTTTGATGCAATTGGTTCAACTTCTGTTTCTGGACAAAGGTAAGGGATAAACCCAGATAACACAAGGCTAGCGTACCTAGTGGGTCCCCGATGGATGAGCAGGCGGACCTCCGGCCGAATCAGCTGGCGGGTTCCTGGCCATTTGCACATTGAATGGCAAGTGGACCTCTGGTGGAATATTAGTGTCAGGGACAGCGGTCCACTAGTAATCCGAAATGCTCCCGCTATTGCTCCACCACCATTCCACTGGTAGTTTATTGTCTATACCCTAGGCCCATTGGCGCTAGGCTTATGGATTTCTATTGCTAAATTAACTTACTCTGAAAATTTTTTGGGTAACCCTTCCTTTCATAGTCCCCCAATTACTAAACATTTACCTGGTAATACATGCAAAGTATAGCCTAATATATAATGGGTAATTACTGAGACACCAATACTGTAGGTATAATCAAAACAGGAGTATTTCAAATGTTCAATTACTGCACATAGATTCCAATAACTGACATAGCACCACATTTTACATAGCTTCTAACATCCAGTGACAAAAAAAACCTTGAACCCCTGACCTTCCGCATAGGAGTCCTTATCCACTACACTACCGTGGAACTTGAAACTCTCTGATGTCATACTGTTTTTGTTCCTATGGAATCTCTCCCGTACTTCCCAAAAAAGGGAGAAGGAGGGAGGCAGAGGGATGGAAAGGCCAAAAGTAAAGGTAGAAATAGACCCATAGGCTAGCAGAGGGTGTGGGTATTGTTTCCCAAAATCTTCCCCACCAGGGCTTGCACCCCTGACCTTCCGCATGGGAGTCAGACGCTTTATCCACTACACAAAGTGTGCATCAGAGGAGGCTCGTCCATTGAGGTAGAGGAGGATTGTCTTCCTCAGTTTTGGAGAGAAGAGAGGGATTAAAATGTAAATATTACTATATATATATACATTTATTTATTTATTAATAATTAATATTTAATATCTCAGTTTTGTTCATAAATGTAATAAAAATCCATTGTTGAAATTCTAAAGATCCGTGACATCTACAAAAATGTAGTTGGAGGACCCATACACATTTGATGGAAGGGAGGACAGTCCTCCTTTAGGGCGGGTTCTTTTATATTAAATCAATGTAATGCCATTTTTTTCTTGATAATTTGTGATTGGCCAAAACACTGAAAATGACGTGCATCGGAGGACTGTCCTCCGGCCCTGTCTGAACAGGATTAAAATATTGACATTTTGTTGGTCCAATCAAATTCCAGATTTACCACAGTGAGTGTAATGACGTGGTAGTGAAGACATTACGTTAATTTGCCACAAATTTATTGACAGTGCTAAATGCAACTTAATATGTAAAAAGTTGGTCACATCCAAATGGGGCAGCCTCACGAAACACTTAAGTTTCACCTTCGGTAAATGTGAAGCAGTGCAGCGTGTTTGACTGCTTTAGCAAAGGAGCTAATGCTAACGCTGTAGGCTCTGATAGCAATGCTGCAGTAGCAGATGAGCAGGCT
The DNA here is from genome assembly GCF_949987555.1 of Borostomias antarcticus. Taxonomy (NCBI): domain Eukaryota; kingdom Metazoa; phylum Chordata; class Actinopteri; order Stomiiformes; family Stomiidae; genus Borostomias; species Borostomias antarcticus. The sequence continues at coordinate 12,996,895 of NC_140249.1, forward strand.
AAAGACTCAGGTAACACTCATTATCGTTATTATAAATAAGTCTGTACAGTGAACTAGAGCAGATTCAACTTGGCGCTCGGGTGAGAACAAGGTAATAGGAGTCTTTCAGGTGCTCTTGGGGTTTGGGAGGGAAGCTTCAATGCAAAAACAGCAGGTCCCCAGGCACTCAAAACCAGAAGGCGAGGAAGGTAGGAGAAAAAAGCCTTTATTTAATCATCTTGGGCTAAAAATATAAAAACCAACATGTTTTGACCACACTGGTCTTCTTCAGGGCAGAGAAAGTATCTACACCACTGAGCTATCTGGGCTAAATAGACACAGCCAAACCCTTAAGTGGACAGATGCATAATATTAGACAATCAAGCCACAACCTTCAGCAGACAGATGCCTGAAAAGCCAATCACTGCAGGACAATTATCCAATTTCTGTTTCACTATGGTCAGGATATGTGGCCTATATACATATACAGTCTATAGCCTACAGATAAGAGCTCTCATCCCCAGAAGTTAGGCTGCTAAAAAAAAGCACAACATAAGTACACAAGCACAAATAAGACAGAGACAATACATGGAACTATAATACAGAAGATCATAAAAACATGAGTCATAAGAAACATTTAAACTCTATGTCCTCATTCAGACCTGGATAGTTTAGCGCATCCAAGTGATGGATCCAAAAAGATTCTCGTTGATTTTACTTCCGGATCCGATCACCTCCTCTCACTAGAGGTTGTTTGAGACATGTTCGAGGGCTTCTATTTTCAACAGTGAGTCGTTCTGATTGTGAAACCGCATAAAGTGCTTGGCCATGGGATAATCTAGATTGTTAGAGCGTATGGCGTATTTGTGCTCAGCTAGTCAATCGCGTAGGCGTCGTTTAGTACGACCTACATAGAAAACATGATCACAGGGGCAGGATAGACGATAAATAACAAACGTTGTGATACAGTTGATGAAATCCTTAACTTGAAAAGTCTTGTTGGATTAAAAATCAACAAAGGTTTTACCAGGGACAACATGATTACATTGAGGGCAGTGCATGCTTTGAAAAACTCCAATCGGTCTCCTGAGCCAGCATTCTCTTTCGTCTGGGGGGAGATAGCTCTGTACCAGCTTGTCCCGGAGAGTCGGGGCTCTCCTGTAGGACACCAAGGGGGGTTCTGGAAAGTTGGAAAGGTAGGGTCTGGTTCTGTTGAAGAAAAGGATCAGACTCGATAATCGCCCAGTTGTCCTGAATCACACGTTTGATCAACCTTGTCTCAATGCTATACTGGGTCACGAAATGTGGACGCGATTGGACAGCTGTCTGACGACCCTTCTTAACCAGGGTGTCAGGGACTGCGCTCTAGAGTGTGCTTGTGCGACTGCGCCTGGCTCATAGGCTCTATCAATGAAACGTTTGGGCATATCATCTGCCTGTCTCATAAATTCGTCATCATCATCACATATGCGGTGTAGCCGCTGAAATTTACGGTGGCCGACAAGGGCAAACGCGCTGCAAAGACCGCTAACATTTCCATTAGGGAGAAACGCACTGCAAATACAGAAAACATTGCCATTATGATACAAAGTTAAAAACACATACAGCCCCCGACAACACATGCAACAAAAAAAACGCTGCAAATTCAGTCCTCAACACAACGGTGTTCTGGCGGGTGGGGGGGGAGCGGTAAGTGGAACGGACCGGAGATGGGCTTGACGTTCAAACCTCATGGTTCAAACAAGGCTAGACGAAAAGGCGGCATAAAAAAGGTAACATTATAGTGATTATGTTCTTTTTTTACATTACCGCTTTAAAGGACAATGCTCGTTTTTGACAACCTGGACCTTATTTACGACATATTATAAGACGTTTGACTCACAGAGATAACTTTGGTGTAGTTCGGATCATATTACAGAGGCATGTGAAAAACCACCACAGGCCTACGCTCTATGTAAGCACAACTAGCGATTCATAAAGACAGATTGATGAAAACAACCGTTTCGCGGCAGAAAATAGATTTTTAGAAACTGCATTCTAAGTGCCCCGACCACCGCCATTACATGGATATACTGGCTTGCGCTGGATTTTAAATTTCTTCTACATGCCTCCGAACTACACCAAAGTGATCTCGGTGAGTCAAACGTCTTATAATATGTCGTAAATAAGGTCCAGGTTGTCAAAAACGAGCATTGTCCTTTAATATTGTGCCATTCTTCTTTGGTTCTTTCGTTCATAAGGGACATCAGAAAGGTTGATTACTGAGGATATTTCCTCCTGGGTGTTTTCCTCAGTGTTGTTCGTCGGTACTGATGTGGACCCTCTGCGGCCCCGGCGTGTCTTGGGTCTCGATGGTTGTAGGGAGAGACCTCTCTCTCCTTTTTTTTCTCTCTCTCTCCAGGTAGCCTTACCTCTGGGGATGAGAGTTCTTATCTGTAGGCTATAGACTGTACAGTATATGTATATAGGCCACATATCCTGACCATAGTGACCCAGAAATTGGATAATTGTCCTGCAGTGATTGGCTTTTCAGGCTGCTGAAGGGTGTGGCTTGATTGTCTGATATTATGCATCTGTCCACGTAAGGGTGTGGCTGTGTCTATTCAGCCCAGATATCTCAGTGGTGTAGATACTTTCTCTGCCCTGAAGAAGACCAGTGTGGTCGAAACACGTTGGTTTTTAGATTTTTAGCCCAAGATGATTAAATAAAGGCTTTTTTCTCCTACCTTCCTCGCCTTCTGGTTTTAAGTCTGTACAGTGTTCAACCCCCCCTCAACAAGACCTGCTCCTCCTGCCCCCCCCCCCCCACCCCACAGAAAAAAAAAGAATGTCAACAGTAGTGGACTTTTAGATCGCTAACATGTTTAGCATAAGTCAATGGAGTTTAAGGATGTTTAAAGGAGTAGTAAAGGGAAAATGCATGTGTAGCCCTGTTTTAAGGTTACTTATGATCATATACAATGGTTCAGATCAAAACGTTGACAAAACTAACACTTTTGAGAAAGTCTGATAATGGCTCTACCACCGTTTAGGTCATACAATGGATGTGGGTGGGCACCGTGAATTTTTTTCTCCAAAATCTGTTAAACTCTCGATTTCAAAGACAAGTGACAAGTCAAACACTAATATTGTAATTTGCACATGTAGGGTAGATAGAAGTGAACTATATTGCAAGTCTCCTTTTTAAAATATAATTTTGCTCTAATCGGACTAAAACTATAACAGGATGAACGGAGCGCATCACTAAGGGACAGCTTATGATGGGTTCAGACCGCCCTTAAGAAAGTATCCCTTGGCTATGGTATACCTTGGCTAAGGAGGCTCTGGGAAAGCGCATCAACTCAAGGGAGAGCTTACAATGTACCTTCAGAAGGTACATCATAAGCTAGATTTACGATGTACCTTGGGAAGAGCTGTTTCCCAGAGCCTCCTTAGCCAAGGTATACCTTAGCCTAAGAAGGCTCTGGGAAACGACGCGCCACCTAGAGGGAGAGCTTACGACGTATCATGCGATGAACATAGCACTACGATGGCTCTGGGAAACGTGGCCCAGAGCGATATCTCTGGTTGGAATTCCAACCAGGCCAATTAGCGTCCTTTGAATGCAATTTCAAATACTGATTAGTTAGGGGATGAACTAATAAAAGTTGCAACTGCTGGCCGGCATTGGCCATATCTCGAGCCCTATCAGGGTTGCTGTGGCTGAAGGAGCAAAGTCAGGGCTGGCTGTGAAGTCTTGCAAATTTTTAAGTCCATTGATCCCAAGACCACTACCGGTGAGGATAACTTAGACTCATTTTTTTATCAAATTGGCAGCCCCTGTAATCAGCCTGTCATTATCAAATATTTTTAATCTACCTATTACATCTAGTAGGTTTCCCTTACTTTGAAAGTCAGCAAGGGTGACTCCCTTGCACAAAGGAGGTGATGGGAATAACCTGGATAACTATCGTCCTATCTCCAGGTTACCATGTCTGGCTAAAGTCCTAGAGACTTTAGTGAATTAATTACCACCAATTAAAACATTTCCTCTCAAGTTACTCAGTTCTAAGTCCTCACCAATCCGGATTTAGAGCCAAGCACAGCGCTATCTCAGCCATCACTCTTGTCACTAACAATATAATATCAGCATTAGATAATAGGAAACATTGTGCTGTCCTCTTTGTAGATCTTTCAAAAGCGTTTGATACGGTTGATAATCCTCTACTCTTGAATAGATTAGCTAATATTGGGTTGGATATGGTTGCATATGATTGGTTTCAGGTCTATCTGTCACAGCGACGTCAATGTGTGAAATTGGGTAACATCCAATCAGATTTCATGCCTCTAGCTAAAGCTGCCCCAAGGCTCAGTTTTGGGTCCTGTCCTTTTCACGATTTATATTAATGATATTGTCTCTTCATTGACTGGTTGCTGTACCCATTTATATGCTGACGATACTATTGTCTAATGTATTGCAGATACTGTACACAAAGCTATTGAGAATCTGCAGCTTTCATTTAATGTGCTACAAACGGTAGCACATTAATCTGTTTGCTTTCACCAAACTCAAACTGGTCCTCAATCCCAGCAAAACTAAATTTATGCTCTTCTCTAAATCTAGGGTTATTGACTACGACAGGCTTCATTTGACATCTGCTGATGGGTCAAATATAGAGAGAGTCGCTGAATACAAATACCTTGGTCTGTGGCTAGATGACAAACTCTCTTATAAGTTTCATGTTGATACTCTAGCCTCCAAGTTGCGGCAGAAAATTGGCTTCCTGTATGTTCAGCAGGAAAAGAATTGTCCAAGCTGTCTTTTTATCAGAATTAGATTATCTAGTAGACAATCTATAGACATGCCTCCATGACAACATTGAAACCCCTTGACTCTTTACCATTCTGCCCTGAGATTTATTACTGGTGATCGATATGACACTCACCACTGCATTCCTTATGATAAAGTAGGCTGGCCATCTCTCTCCTCAAGGCGAAATTATCATTGGTTTCTGTTTATCTTTAAAACCATTATTGGTGAACTTCCACTATACATGTCATCCTTGTTGGACTGGAACGTGGGCACTATTCAGACCCGATGAAATTATTATCTTGTTTTTACGATCCCACAGGTAAACACAGAGCTTGGAAGAGCTGCTTTTTCTTATGACGCTCCCCATACCTGGAACGCCCTCCAACAGACTTTTAAACTAGAAGTACTTCCTTCAGTTGTAGCGTTCAAATCTATGGCCTCTGACATTTGTTTATAAGTCTGTAACTGTTTTTGATCCTGTTTATTTATTGCTTTGTTGTCTAATTTTATTGTTTATAGTTTATTGTTTTGTTCAGTTCTGTTAATATATGTGTACATTTGCTGCCCTGTTATTATTTGTGTTTGCTTGTGAACTCGTCAGCATTGAAAATGAGGGAAACCTCAATTGCTCTACGAGTATAAATAAAATGAAATTGAAATGAAATAATTGCTTCCCTCTCCCCCACCTCCCTCCTCCTTTCCCCACATCCCTCCCCTCTCCTCCACCTCCCTCCCCTCTCCTCCACCTCTCTCCCCTGCTATCCCCCAGCTCCCTCCCCTCTTCTGCTCTCCCCCCCTCCCTCTCCTCACCTCCCTCCCCTCTCCTCCTCTCCCCACCTCCCTCCCTTCTCCCCTACCCCTATCTGAATCAATAGTTTGATCCTTGAAGGCTTCAGCAGCAACCAAACACACACATACACACTGCAGCAGATCAATATTCCACCTGCACCAGCGGAATGACTTAATTGCGGAAAACAACAGTAAGTCCAACAAAGGCCAATAATCTGATTGTTTCTGGCTGCTTTATTGTTATACTTTTCAAAATTATATACTTGGATCGAACGGGTGAAAACAAGATTCTTTCAAGTGGCATCTTTGGTGATTCTGACAACATAAAAGATGTCAGCTAGCTGTGTATTGCTTCTGTCTGGTATCCTCTCCTTCTATTCTGTCTGTCTGTCTGTCAACCTGTCTGTCTGTCTGCCTGCCTGCCTATCCATCCATCCATCCAATAGCAGTGAGTAAATCATAAATATCAGTGACTACATCTGTGACCCCTACAGCAAACTGTGTGGGGCTACACATGTAAGCTATAGAAAGCATTACTCAGAACACCAGAAACAGATAAAGCGACTGAATCAGTTAAAATTCACCATTCCCAAATCATCAGCTCTGATGTAGCCTACACCAGAAACCAAAACATGTTTTTTCTTTCATGTAGAAATCGAAATGAATGTACCCTTGAACAATCAACTATTGTTCTGACTGTAGATGATAATTAAGCATTTGCACACAAGATGTACTTAATTGTGATTATTGGCACGTGCTGTGTTCGTACGCATGCAAATGAAGCTTGAGTGCTAGCCAGCACAGTCGTGCCAATAACCACAAAAAAACACAACCTCGAGTGTGTTTTTGCTTTTATACAAAAGCACTGCACTGATGCAAATATTTTTTGAAAAGGTTCGTAGTGTTCAATTGAGCTAAACTGCGTTGCTATCAGCTCTCCTCAGTCTGAAATAGCTCTTCGTTCTTTACTATTGACAACTTAACACCATCTGACAGCGTTTACGGAGTGATATCTTAAAGCTTAATTTATACTCAGTCTTACGACAAATGTCTGTCAACAGAAAAAAAATCTTGACAGACATTTAGCATTTATACTTCAGCGAAGTGTCTAATCACCTCCATGGTAAGTTGCACAAACGTGCCTCCTATCTAGATATCCAATCACAGCAGTGCAACGACAGTGACAGTGTCTGCGACATTAGTAAGTTTGGTAGGTGCAAGGCACACCTGTCCGACACAAAAAAAGTGTTGACAGTGACGCCATTCTGTCTGTCAGCACTTCCAAAAGTGTCGTACGATGAAGTATAAATTGGCCTTAAGGTGATTTTTCCCGTTGGTAGGCTATATCGTGGTTATTGGCACAGCTTCAAATGTGTCTTGGCCAATCACAATGCGTGGTTTGAACTAGCTGTCGTATTATTAGCTTTCAGAGTAATAAAAAAAAATCCACTTGCCATCACACATGACGTGATGGCCAACATGTTATCCACGGATGTACACTGTAAGAGATCTGGGGTGTTGCTAGCTAGCTAGCCAGCTAATGTTTTGATGCACTGTGAGATCCATATCAAAACCCCTTGACAGAATGCCTTGACTCCAGTGTGTCAGTCTAACTTTGTCCTCTCTGACTGCAGTCTGACAGCATCTACTGCTAGGTAGTTATTAGCTAGCTAATAGCTAGTAATCTATGCTGGATAGCTAGCAAGCTATCCAGCAATCCAGCAAATCGAGGGTTGCAATGTGGATAAGATAGCAACTCCGCTAACGTCCGTTCAGTGCAGGTATACTAACTCATCTCATGTGTTTCTGTGAAGAAAGCGAGAGGCACGCGAGTGAACCGTAGCACTGCACTGCATGGGAAGGTAACCTGCCATGAGACGACTTTTAACAGCTACATATTTACTGGACAAATTCTGGCCAAACCGCTGATCAACATTGCAGTCGACACTGCACACACGCTTGGCGGTGATGGGGAACGTGGGGATGTTGATTCATGCATTAGCCGGTTGTGGAGAAAACCGTCGGCCAGCCCATCGCCCTGACACCCCGTCGATTTGGTCATTAGTGTTGGACGCTCCCTTTCTCTATAGCCTTCTGTCCTCCCGCTTCGAGACCTCTGTAAGAAGCCGTGTGCTTGGAAGACACCCCCCGCTTCTCCCGAGCCACAGGTGAATGTCACCAGAATGCTTTGATGTATGATGTGCATCTGAACTTGATCGATTGGTGCCTGTGATGGATATGCCGCCCCACTCAGTGAGAGGGCCAAGCTCGAACCCTTGCATTACTAAATTAGCACTTCCTAAAGTGAAGTGTCGGGTCACCTCTGAGATGTTACACCATCAAAAGGCCAGCCCCAGCTAGGCATGGAGCCGGAGCTGTTGGAGCAATACCAGCACTCCCATTTAGCCTCCCTCTCAGCTGCAACTGACTCTCTCCACATACACACACACACACACACACCCATCGCCTCACATTACAGGAGGAGGAGGGAGGGAGAAAGTGGTAGAGAGAGAGGGAGAGAGAGAGAGAGAGGCAGCAGGAGAAAAAGAAGACTGAGTAGCCTATTATGGCGGAGGGAGCGTATCCTCTGGAGGAGGCGCAGGCTGGGCTGGTGTAAATGAGAGAAGCGCAGCGGCCATTCCTGCAGCCTCATTACAGTAATGGAGACCCATCCGTTCTGTCAAGGCCTCCTGAAAATCTCCTGTGACACGATAGCTCTCCTCCTCCCCCCAGAATCCCCAGCGTCCCCAGACCGGGGGGAAGGGGGGTGTCGCCTGACTGGCTTGGTGAACGGCCAAGGAAGATTTGCGCGTTTGGTACTGTAATACGGTCTTGATTAGGACTCGTATTCGCCGTCAGAGTCCATAAAGTTCCTGGGCGGTTGACACCGTGGCCTTGGTAAGAGGGGGTAGCTTCTCAGCAGCAGGCCAGGCCATGGTTCCAGGGTCCCAGGGGGAGGGCGGTGCTGGGAAAGAGACACCGTCGGGGTAAGAGATGCTGCCACTGGCTGGGGGAGAGGAGGAGCAGACGTCTGCAACCGGCGCTCACACCGAGGCTCACGGCATCAGCAGCTGTTCAAGTGTCGTCCCTATTCAATAACTTCAACTAAGGGTATTCGTAAACAACACTTTCACTAATGTTTCGAGACGATGACATTTTTCTTCATTTGATTACACTCAATGCATCTAGTGTTGAGTGGAACTTCTGAGCCTTAGCTCTCTCTCTTTCAAGGACTTATAATGAACTATGATTCTCTGAGAAACTCTCCATTGCAATTAATTTCAACTGCTGGCTTTCATGGATGAACAGAGTCCCTGGGAGAATGTTGTCAGACATGTTTATCTCAGGATACCACTAACACACAAACAGTGTAAGCCCTTAAAGCTATAAGAGAGGGAAAATGAGTTTGGAAGGAGCAGGAGGTAAAAGTGAGAGATAAAACTTGGATACCATTCATCCAGTGGATCTTTGATGATATACCATCCATCCTCGGTGATAATATACTAGTTTACCAATGCTTGGCTCAGCTCCAATTTCCAGAACACTCACCGAGGGAAGGGCAAGCGAGCGAAATATAGAAGGGACATAACATTTTATCTCTTTGCTGCAAGGATTGGATCGATTCAATTAAATGTTTGCTTCATACGTGTACATGTTATCTGTAGCCTACCATTCAGACTGTTTTCATGGGTCGCGCATTCATCAGGCTTCCTGCCATTTCACTGCAGTTCCGTATTCAGAGGAATAAAAAGCCAAAAGACGGATGAAGACTAAGGCTCCTCTGGCCTCGAGGACAGTTATTTCTTTATTTTCTGAGCAGAGCAAAGAGATCAGGTCTGCAGCTCACAGAGAGGTGAGGCTCCGTTTCTCTCCCTCTCCTTCCATCACTCTTTCACCCCTAACAAATTCTGTCCAATAAGTTTGAAACCCCCCATACTTTATTCCCCAGGCCAACCCCCCCCCCCCCCCCCCCCCGGGAACACGCAGATAAATCAGCCCCCAGTATCTATTGTGCGTCAGGGGATTGTCTTTAAATTCAAGATATGGTGGAATGGCTCTCTCTCTCTCCTTTTCTCTCTCTCTCTCTCTCCAGCTCCCTCTCATGCTGTAACATTTCCATGCCTTCTTCACAGTCCTTACAGTGTGGTGTCGTCATCAATAGTCATTTAGGGAAGGGCTGCTTTCCACGCCGCCAGATACAAGGAAGATTCATCGCCACCATTCCAGATGGGTAGGAGGTGGAGGGAGGGTCATAAGAGAGAAGATAGATATTGTGCACATACAACAGCAGCCATGGTTTCTACAGTGAATCAATCAATCAATCAATCAAAGCTTTATTTATATAGCGCATTTCATACCCAGAGGCAACACAATGCGCTTTACAGAGAACAAGGGAGGTGGGCAGACATCCCACCCCTACATATTCCAGAGGGAAGCAAAAAAACAGTAATCACCCGGGGGCCAGATAAGTGAGCTGTAAAAATTCTTCCCTGACCCCTCTCAACGAGGCGATCGAGCAAGCTCCTGGAGTATGTTTGTCTACCGGCTAAGAACATTTATAGAGCAATAAATAACATTAAATTACATTTTCAGAGTAAGAGAGGCTAATAACATCATAGGAGAGACATGGCAAACATTGGTGTATGTCTGTGTGTGCATAAATGTGCCTGGGCCCAGATAGAGGCAGGGGTTGGGGTAGGGTGGGGGGTAGGAAAAGGATACGGACCCGGGTTAGGGTGAGGGGATCTGAGCCCAGGACTGGTGTCTGTCAGTGTGTGTGTGAGTGTGCCTGGGTCCAGGTAGAGGCAGGGGTCAGGGGTAGGGTGGGGGTAGGAAGAGGATACGGACCCGGGGTAGGGTGAGGGGAAGGGGGTACTGGACCCAGGCCTAAGGCCGGAAGTGGACTGTTGTATGTCTGTGTGTGCGTGTGTGTGTGTTAACTAATTTGCTACGACATCTGCAGCAGACACAGGGGTATCTATCGGACTCAGGGTGGTCTACTGGTGACAGTGGGGCATCCACTGCACCTGGTTAGAAGATAGGAGGGAGAGAGAGAGGCACTAGGGAGAGGGGAGGCAGAACAGGGTTAGTAGCACACGGAGCCATATATAGAGCAATACATTACGTCAAACTACATTTTCAGAGCAAGAAAGGCTAAGAGCATCATGGGAGAGGTGTGGCAAACACTAATGTGTGTGTGTGTGTGTGCGTGCCTGGGCCCCGATAGAGGCAGGGGTTGGGGTAGGGTGGGGGGTAGGAAAAGGATACGGACCCGGGTTAGGGTGAGGGGAAGGGATCGGAGCCCAGGACTGGTGTATGTCAGTGTGTGTGTGAGTGTGCCTGGGTCCAGGTAGAGGCAGGGGTCAGGGGTAGGGTTGGGGTAGGAAGAGGATACGGACCCGGGTTAGGGGTAGGGGGTACTGGGCCCAGGCCTAAAGCCGGAAGTGGACTGTTGTATGTCTGTGTACGTGTGTGTGTGTTAACTAATTTGTTACGACATCTGCAGCAGACACAGGGGTATCTATCGGTCTCAGGGTGGTCTGCTGGTGACAGTGGGGCATCCACTGGACCTGGTTAGAAGATAGGAGGGAGAGAGAGAGGCACTAGGGAGAGGGGAGGCCGAACAGGGTTAGTAGCACACAGAGCCATATATAGAGCAGTACATTACATCAAACTACATTTTTAGAGCAAGAAAGGATAAGAGCATCATGGGAGAGGTGTGGCAAACCCTGATGTGTGTCTGTGTGTGTGTGCGTGCCTGGGCCCAGATAGAGGCAGGGGTTGGGGTAGGGTGGGGGTAGGAAAAGGATACGGACCCGGGTTAGGGTGAGGGGATCTGAGCCCAGGACTGGTGTATGTCAGTGTGTGTGTGAGTGTGCCTGGGTCCAGGTAGAGGCAGGGGTCTGGGGTAGGGTTGGGGTAGGAAGAGGATACGGACCCGGGTTAGGGTGAGGGGTAGGGGGTACTGGGCCCAGGCCTAAAGCCGGAAGTGGACTGTTGTATGTCTGTGTGTACGTGTGTGTGTGTTAACTAATTTGTTACGACATCTGCAGCAGACACAGGGGTATCTATCGGTCTCAGGGTGGTCTGCTGGTGACAGTGGGGCATCCACTGGACCTGGTTAGAAGATAGGAGGGAGAGAGAGAGGCACTAGGGAGAGGGGAGGCAGAACAGGGTTAGTAGCACACAGAGCCATATATAGAGCAGAACATTACATCAAACTACATTTTTAGAGCAAGAAAGGATAAGAGCATTATGGGAGAGGTGTGGCAAACCCTGATGTGTGTCTGTGTGTGTGTGCGTGCCTGGTCCCAGATAGAGGCAGGGGTTGGGGTAGGGTGGGGGGTAGGAAAAGGATACGGACCCGGGTTAGGGTGAGGGGATCTGAGCCCAGGACTGGTGTATGTCTGTATGTGTGTGAGCGTGAGTGTAGGTGTGCCTGGGTCCAGTTAGAGGCAGGGGTCGGGGGTAGGGTTGGGGGTGGGAAAAGGATACGGACCCGGGGTAGGGTGAGGGGAAAGGGAACTGGGCCCAGGTCCAGGCCTAAGCTGGATGGGGACTGGTGTGTGTCTGTGTGTACGTGTGTGTGTTAACTAAGTACTACAACATCCACAACTGACACGGGGGTATCTATTGTCTGTGGGCGACAGTGGGGCATCTACTGGACCAATGTATACAGAGGATTCACAGGTAGGTTTGAGGCTGCCTTTTTGTGTCTCAAGTTCCTAGCTAGTGATTGTAGGCTAGGTCGAAAAGGTATGTCTTGAGGTCTCGCTTGAAGACCGCCGTTGTTTCGGCCCTTCTTAGGCACTCCGGTAGGGTGTTCCAGAGGTTGGGGGCATAGAAACTAAAAGCTGCCTCTCCGTGTTTCTTGGTCCTGGCTTTTGGAACTGTTAAAAGTTCAGTACCTGGGGATCTGAGTGGTCTGTTGGGCATGTACTCAACAAGCATGTTTGAAATATATTCTGGTGAGTGATTGTGGAGAGATTTATAGACTAGTAGTAGTATTTTAAAGTCTATTCTAGAGTTGACTGGTAACCAGTGTAGTGATTTTAAGGCTGGTGTGATGTGTGCCCTTCGTCTAGTCTTATTGAGGACTCGTGCTGCAGCATTCTGTATCATTTGTAGCTTAGAGATTGCTTTCTTTGGTAGGCCTGATAGTAGAGCATTGCAGTAGTCCAGCCTGCTTGTGATGAAAGCATGCATTAATCTTTCGGTGTCAGCCTGAGAGAGAAAGGGTTGCACCTTGGCAATGTTCCTTAGGTGGTAGAAAGATGTCTTTGTAATATTCTTTATGTGGTTTTCGAAATTAAGATCTGAGTCAAGTATGACACCTAGGTTTTTAGCCTGGCAATTGGTGTCAATTTCCAGAGTTTTTAAGTGTGCAGCTAGTTTCTCTCTTTCAGCTTTTTCTCCAATGATCAGTACTTCTGTTTTGTCCTGGTTTAGTTGGAGGAAATTATGTGACATCCATACATTTATATCTGTAGTACACTTGACAAGGCAGTCAACCAAGCTGTAGTTACTGGGTGTTACAGAAATATAGAGTTGGGTATCATCTGCGTAGCTATGGTAGCTAATGTTGTGCCTCCTGATGACACTGCCAAGGGGCAGCATGTACAGGCTGAAGAGTAGAGGTCCTAGGATCGATCCTTGGGGCACCCCACAGGTCATTGGGATCTTTCCTGAGCTATAATCACCGAGGGCGACGAAGAAATCCCGACCGGTTAGATAGGTCTTAACCCTCTTGGCGCCAGGTTTTTTTTTTTTTTAAACAATATTTTTACATCTAAATTTCAAAAGAGTGTGGCTTCAAAGTGGTTAGAGATAGAGACTCACTGTAAATGAGACAAATGTTGAGAATGATCCAAAGTTTATGTTGGGTCTAAATTTATCCAACTAATTTGCATATTATGATGTCATAGGGTGGCGGCCAACTTGAATTATGCCATTTTTCAAGGAAATATGGGATATTTTGAATCAATTTGAACTTATTTCAACAAATTTCCCCACCTCTGTCCATTTGTTATGTTATCCAAATATCAAATGAACAAGAAAACAGTAAATGGTAAGCCAACAGTAGTAAACAAACTAATTACTAGGCCACATAGTAGCATCACTCACGTAAACAGAAGGCGTCTCTTAGCCGCAGAGGCCTGTGTACCTATCTATCCAGTGTACCTATCTATCCAAGTGACACTGTTTAGTTTTTCAGAGTGTGGTACCTCTCATTGCAAGGCACAGCACACTGAGCCACCCCACACTGGCCCTGCTGTCCCCTCTCAACATAGGCCTACTCATCATTGTTTACAAAATGCAGAAATGACGGGATGATTTCAAATCTGTTCCTAGATCACTTTGCCAAATCCAGGTGTAAAAGTTGGTCAAAACTGTGCCCAGTAGTCCTCAATCTCTGATTTCTCTACCAGCCCCATGGACAAATATCATCCAAAACTTGCTCACAATTGAACCTTATGGCAGCCATTTGGCGTTTTTCCAACGCAATAATCTACTCAATTCTGCTGACTCGCTCTCTCAATAACTCTGCTCCGCTCCGCTCAACCCACAACTGAATGAACAGTCATCGTGTGTATTTATAGTAAACGTGAGAGGACAAAAACATATCTGTAAATATACTGTGCTTACTCTAACTGTACAAAATCATTGTTGTGATTGGTCATAAATTGTGCGCGCGTGATTCATTTGCAGGCTGCTCTTCCTCAGAGCGGCCACGGTGTCTGAGCTGGAAATATGACGCTATCTAGTCAGACTGGCCGAGTGTCATGGAGAGGATGAGACTTACCCTCAGCTCTGGTGAAATCTGTTGTAACGTGAACCACGGAATGCGCAGGGCTTTGTCATCTCAATCATTCCCAAATGACCAGGAAAAGTCGCTAGATTTGTCGAGATTATTTTGTTGAACGTGGGATGTCTTATTTGTACAAACACGACGCAAAAACTCAACTTTAGATGGTAGGCTATCTTGCAATCGAACTCTCCATCCTGGTATTTTCGAGTAGTTGTAGATCCCCATCCACAGGGATAGACAAAGTAGGCTACTGCACCAGGCAAAACAACCTATCCCCATAGTTTACAACTTTGTGGTTGGACGTAAATACGGAAGTCGGCTACACAAATGGATAAACCAAAGCTTGCCAGACAGCGCAATTTGTCTACCTTTACAGGTAAAAAACCGCTTGTCTCTAGGTCAAACTATTTCAGAAATATGCCGTCCTAAAGAACATATGGTATTGAGGAGCGCTTACGCGCCCCGTGTATAAAATAGGGAACTCGTAATGAGATTTTCTCAAATATATTGCATTGGAAGATGGTGTCATACTGAATCGAGAGCAAAGTTATACATGTCTGCCATCTAGTGGTGGCGGGAAAATCGAGGTTTCAGCGTGTAAATATCATAAAATCACTGTTTTACTCAGTAACGCAGCTTGTCGCAGAAATGCGACTTTGGCGCTAAGAGGGTTAAGCCAATTTAGGACTGGACCAGAGAGGCCAACCCACTTTTCCAGTCTTTCGATGAGGATTGCATGATCTATAGTATCAAAGGCTGCACTCAGGTCCAGGAGGACGAGAACAGAAAGCTCTTTGGAGTCAGCATTAATTCTGAGGTCATTTACAACTTTGACTAATGCCGTCTCTGTGCTATGGTGGGCGCGAAAGCCGGACTGGAAAAGGTCAAGGGTACAACTTGTAGCTAGGAAATCATTAATCTGTTTGAAAACTATTTTTTCCAGAATTTTACTCAAAAAGGGAAGGTTGGAGATTGGTCTAAAATTGCTAAAAACTGAAGTGTCTAAGTTGTTTTTCTTCAGTACGGGTCTCACCAGAGCAGTTTTAAGTATTGGTGGGAAGACACCTGTAGATAGGGAGTCATTAACAATGGATAAAATGTCATAGGATACAGTCAAAAATTGTTTTGAAAAAATCGGTGGGGATGGGATCCAGCAGGCATGTGGAGGTTTTGAGTTTGGATACTACTTTCCTCAACATTTCTGTGTCAATCAGTGTAAACAGGCTCATATGTCCATTGCATGGAGGGAGAGGATCTGTAAACGGGATGCATGGCCTTTCCTGGGTGATATTTCTCCTAATATTCATAATCTTATCTCTGAAGTAAGCTGCAAATTCCTCACATTTGGAGGTAGAGAGCAGGTTATCAGGTGTTTTTACGGCAGGGTTTAATTTCATCGGGTCTATCAATTGTTGAGAAGAGCACTCTTGAATTATTTCGATTGATAGATATCAATTTTGAGAAGTGGTCTTTCCTTGCATTTCTTATTGCTTTATTAAAAGCAGAGAGATGTTCTTTGAGAATATTATGGTGGACCTGTAGCTTGGTTTTTCGCCATATACGCTCAGAGCTTCTGCAGGTTCTCTTTAGTTGATATGTTTCCTTATTTCGCCATGGAGCTTTATTATTGGTTGTGATCCTTTTCAGTTTAATAGGTGCTACAGAATCCAAGGCTGCCCTTACTCTGGTGTTAAAGGTGGTTGCCAAGTCTTCAATATGTCCTAAGGGCCCCACTTCTGGAGTTGATAAATTGTTTGTGGTCATTATTTCTCTAAAGCTATCGGCTACTGCGGAGGTAAGATAACGTTTCTTGATAAAGCGCTCAGTACTACTTTTGACTTTAGGAACCAATGCAGTGAAGATACAGAAATGGTCGGAGAGAGCGAGGTCACTAATAGAGGAAATAGTGATAGTCAGGCCCTTAGTAATAACTAGATCAAGGGTGTGGCCGCGGTTGTGGGTTGGCTCAGAGATATGTTGGGTAAAATCCATGGAGTTTAGGAGGTTGATAAAGTCCCTAGCTTTCGAGTTCGCCTCAGTGTCTACGTGTATGTTGAAATCTCCAGTGATGATAATCTTATCATAATTTGTATGGATGATGGACAGGAGTTCTGAAAATTCTGTAGAGAAGGCAGAGCATTGTTTGGGAGGCCTATACACGGTTACTGCCAGAACTGGGGGCTGGCATTTTAGGACAATAGCGTGGTATTCAAAAGAGGCGAAATCATCAAAGGAGATGGTCCTGCAGCTGAGGGCATCTGTAGCTATGGTGGCTGTACCTCCACCTTTTTTCCCACTTCTGATAGATTGAAAAAAGCTATAATTAGGAGGAGAGGCTTCAATGAGGGCTGCTGGTCCATTTATATTTAGCCAGGTTTCAGTTAGGAACATACAGTCTAATTTACGTTCACATATAAGATCATTAATGAGAAAGGTTTTGCTTGGTAGGGACCTGACATTTAGAATCGCCATTGAAATAGCTTCCGGAGAAAAGGGCTGGCTCGCCTGTCTAGTAGGCCTGGATAGTATATTCACTGGAACGGATATCAGGTTTTTTATATTAGATCCACCTGACTGTTTCATTATGGTAATAGGGGTGCGGTGGGAGATAATTCGCTGAATGGCATATTCAGGTGGGCAGAATTTGTTTATAGAAATATAAACGTCGCTATGCCAGGTCTCAGTGAGGGGCAGGGAATCAAGGTCTATGGTGGGGCGCTGGTGAGATGGAGCTGGTGTAGCCCGACCCGCGGGTACAGGAGGTTTATGTTTGGCAGTAGGGTGGTTGAGACGGGTCAGGCTAACCCCACATCAGACGCTGGAAGATCTCAGCGTCAGGTCCATATTCATACTGAGCAGACGGGCACCTGACCTACTAGGATGGAGGTCGTCCCTGGCGAAGAGGTCCGAGTGGTTCCAAAACGTGGTAAAATTATCTATGAAGGGAAGCTTCAACTGGCAGCAGTAGCCTTTCAGCCAGATGTGGAGCTGACGGATCCTACTATATTTGGCATCACCATACCGGGGGGAGGAGAAAGGGCCAGAGATGATGCAGGTCTTTCCTGGTGCCTGAGCAGTGGAGATCAGGTCCTTGAAATCCTCCTTCAGCCGCTCAGACTGCTGGAGCTTGATGTCATTTGTTCCGACATGGATGATGATGGATGAGGCCAGGGGATAATCTGCGAGGAGTGATGGCAGAACAGTCCTGATGTCCGAGACCTTAGCTCCTGGGAAGCAGCACGTCCGGGCTTTCGGGACCACTACATGGCGCACCATGGATGATCCGATGACGAGCAGATGGGGGGGCGGGCTCAGTGGCGGGCCCACTGGGCTTAGGGGACTTCCTTTGCTGCCTCACACCTGAAGGCCAAGTGGTAGAGGGTGGGGGCCGGGGGTCCCCTCGGTGGACTGGGCTATGCTTAGGCCGGGGAGCAGGCTTATTAGCCTGGCTATAATGCCGCTCACTAACCGGAGAGGTGTGGGTGGGCTGCAGAGTATGGGTATGGTACTGAGGAGGGCTGGGTGTGAAATGAGCCTCAGTAGCAGGGAGCCAGGACGAGGAGCTGATGCTAGTATCCTTGGACCTCTTGGATTCAGGCTCGGCCAGTAAAGTAAAGCTATTCCTCAGTTGGAGGGTGTCGTCGTCGGAGTGTTGGGAGGGGACCCTGGAGGTTTCCCTTCCTCGTTTCCTCCTAACAGTGGTCCAAGGGGTGGAGCTTAAATGCTTGGGTTCTGCTCCGAGTCTGGGCCAGGATTTCTCACTCAGGGGGAGATCAAAATCCACATTCCCACCCTCGGATGCCGCCGACGGTGGAGCAGTGGGAGGCTGGACGTCGACATCTGGGTCGGGTAGCATTGAGTCCAGGTAATGTTCGATTTGATGTATAGAGTGTAGAGTAGAGATCCTTCCTTCCAACTCTGAGATTTTTTGGCTACGCTGGAGGCAACCCGAGCAGCTAGGGGCAGGAGGGTGTGGAGCCATCGCGAGACTCGTTAAAATAATTGCGGAATTAAAATAAGAGGATAAAACCGCCAATCTATTTGCTAAAGGCGATGCTAGCGGGGAGAGGGAGTGCTATTTATGTAGTAATGCTAACGGGGAGGTAGGGCTACTTACTTAGCCGTGCTAGCAGGGGGAGTGGGGGCTGCTAGCTAGCAGTGCTAGCCGGGAGAGTGGGGCTACTTACCTAGTAGTGCTGGTAATACTCACGCGATCTACTGGGAGCAAGGCACAGCCTCCGGTGTGTTGGGTTGGTACTGGAAAGGCAGGGGACGGCTGTCCCCTGTTGGCTAATGGGCTAGCCCAGTCAGGAGCTGGTTAGGGCTGGCGAGCCGCGGCTAGCTGCGGCAGCGTAGCTGTTTTGATCTAGACTTGGGGCTCGATGTCCAAGCGTCGGATCCAAAAAATCAAATTATTGTGTACCACCAATGTTAGTGCGCGGTTTTTAAACGCGGAGATATGGTATACAAGTGAAGAAAACTGGATAAAACAATACACTTTGGGAGAGCTGGCGAGCGCAGCAAACTTCTCCTGTGTACTACTCCTATTGTAATGAGGAAGCCTTGCATGTCTAGTGAGGAGGGCGAGGAAAAATTATCAATGACAAATACCAGGTACAGTAAATGGAAATGATCTTGATAGGACAGGGAATATTGAGGCTATGCCTATTCATTATAACACTACTACCCATTATGTGTGTGTGTGTGTGTGTGATTTAAGAAAGTCATGCTGATACACACACATACACACATTTTGCATGTTGCAGCCATTACTCAATCAAAATGTCAAAAACGCATTCTAACACACACAATTAGGATAACAATTGGTAATTCCACTTGCTAATTTGAGCTCATACCGTTCTATTCAATTTGATCAGATTCTAAACTGGTTTACAGTCATTAACCCTGTTGACATTGTGTGCTGTATTTCCATAAAAGAGTACTGTTAATCATGCCCTGAATCATTACATTACAGTCATTTAGCAGACATTTTTATCCAAAGCAACTCACAATAATTGCATTTAATGTAGGACGTCAGTGTACTAGTACTCACCAGAACTCACAAGTGTGGAAATGTTTTTACATAAATAAAAACAGTTCCATAAATTAATGCAGAAAAGACACATTTTCTGGTGCATAGAAATTCACCAGAATGCAGACAATGAAGTGTGTGATGCTAAACTTGTCATGGGGGAGAACGTCCAGACCCCACCCTTAAAGTTGCACAGAAACTGACGTTTGAGATCAACTAACTTCCGTAGTTTGACGTATTTCCGACGCAAACAAGCTGAGGGTGGGACATATGTTTAGAGGAATTTGATTGGAACATTGACAAGTGTACGGGCTTTAAGAACTTTAGACAGATTCGATAGAGGGATAGCGTTGATTGACGGGTGGATGTCGTGATATTATTGCTATTGTTTATGTTAGCTAGGCTAGCTAGTTTGCTCACTGCTCACGCTACTCTTTAGCTCACAGAAAAGGAAGCCCTAGGCTACAGTTCAGAAAACGCTTATCAAAATGGTTGATCTAGAAGAGTATGAATTTGATCGCGAGGAATTAGACTTTGACGGCAGAGCTTATCGTTTCGAGCCTGAATATAGTGAGGAGGAACTACAGCAAATGGAAGAGATGGAGACTCGCCGAACCGCAGAGCCAGAGGCGGTCGATGAAGCTGTCGCTATACCAGGAACCACGGGTGTTTGGTGGTGTGCTTGCAAACATTGCCGACAGATGCCCACCGAAGAGGAAAGTTTGTGGTGTACCGAGTGGGACCTGTTGCTAACAGCTGACATGGCAAACCTTTCGGTCCATGAGTCTGACTCCTTGCCTGTTGAAAGTGAGTCCTGCTTTTACCACTAGTATTTATGTCAGAGCGAACAAATCTACAGTTTTTATAATTTCATGCTGTAAGACCACTTCTTACAATTCTATTTTTCTAAAGTTAGTCTTAGCAAAGAGATTATAATTATGCTTCAACACACACACAGGTGCACACACACACAGCTGGCAATAAGAACTTACCTCAAGTTCTTCCACTCGTTCGTCTTCTGTCGTTCCTCTATGTAAAGTAAAGGAACAGCATCACGTTTGAGGAAGACCCTTTTGGGCAAGAATAGTCTAGGCTTATTACATTTGTCCTCAAAATGCAAAGCGCACACACGGTGATCTAAGACCTGAAGAATATCCACGGGTGTGTTTACGTCCAAGTAAAGAGATTTTAGCCACAACTTCAATCTTGCGGGATCGTTGTAGGGAAGTCTGACAAGTTACAGATGAACGGATTTTGCCACAATTGGCAACGGCACAATAGCGTTTCATTGTAGAGATCCCAACCAAATGTTTCACACGAGCCTGTCTTGTTGTTGCGGCTAGCTTTTCAAATAAGGAAGCTGAGTGGAATCCACGGACATCGCCTACCGCGAGATCTAGGCATTGCGCAATATCGGAATCAGTTAAAGCGGAAGTTTACACACATATGTGCTGCGACTAAATAGTTTGATGCTAAATATTTTTAAAAAGCCTTTCCAGATGAACTAGAATCTTACTTTATGGCGAATTATATGCCAGAACGCCAACTAACACCTAGGTGAGTTTCTTGTGTTTGAAATCGAGAGTTTAACATGTTTTTTGATGATTTTTCAAGATGCCCATCCACATCCATTGTATGACCAAAACGGTGGTAGAGCAATTATCAACTTTCTCGAAAATGCTAGCTTTGTCAACGTTTTGATCTGAATCATTGTATATGATCACAAGTAACCCTAAAACAGGGCTAAACATGCATTTTCCCTTTACTATTCCTTTAATTAATTATTAGAATGACCTGCTATCTAATGTTACTGTTTCTGTGTATTTGTGACAGCAGCTGGTGATTTGGTCCGCAACTCGGCAAACCCCGAAATGCGCTAGGGGGCAAAATAAATTAAAAAAAACTTTTTTTTTCTTTTTTTTGTATTACCAAAGTTGAAGTTGTGAAGAACCCACTTACTATAACAGACAACAGTTTTAGGTTCACGAAATACGTATAATTAGTCTGCAAACTAAGCTCGTTTTTAGCTGATTTCGAGTCGGGTTTGGGGGTGGGCAGATCGATTAGCATGATTTGGTTTCATTGGCTATTGCTTCCGGGTTCTCCGCCCCCAACCCTTCCCCAACACGCCGGCTTTGTTTACATTCAGTCCCAAGTTTAACCATGGATGCTACAGCTTTTGCTAAAGAGGAAGACGGGGATGGCATCCAGGACATGGAAAGAGTTTTAAGAGCAGCTAAAACTCCAGCAGAGCAGGACTCGTTCGTACACAGAGTTTTATTCTTGATGACTGTATCAACAAAGCAAGTTGCCCAAGTGAAAGTTGCGGTCGAACGACGTACCAGATTCACACCACTGTTGTCTGCCGCCAAGCATTCTGCTTTGCTTTGGGGTAAGCTATCTTTATACTATCTGTGCTGTTTACATTCATTAACGTTAGTCGTTTAGCAGTAGCTCCTTTCTAAACAAGTGACTAAGTCTAGCTAGCATAACAAAGGCACTAGCACTTACTAACAAAGGCTAGCTAGCTAACGTTAGCTAACTAGTTAGCTGAGCTGTCCCTTCGTTCCTCAACTAGCCAGCAAGGCAGCTAATATCTAGCCAGCTGCCTAGCACAGGGACATGGCTATAGCTAGTGAGCTAGCCCTTTGTTCCTAGACTAGCCAGCGAGGCAGGCTAGGTAGCTGAGAGAAACAGAATGAGAGAGCATGAGAGGTATGGTAGTCTGACACCTTTGTTTTTTGTTTTGGTTACAGGATGAGCAAAAACGTGAGGATTTGCAGCTCTCCCTTGGCCCCTCCATACCAGCCAGCAAGAAGATCACTCTACACTACAGCTTTGATTTTGCACAACAGGTGAGAATACGTTCATCCTATCATGCATTAGCTAGTCTATTTAATCAACACATTCTGGTACTATTTTATCTATATGGAGTGCCAGTACTGTGGGCAATAGTTTAATGTACTTTCTTCCTTCTATTCTATTGCAGTTTTGATGCTGAGAGATCTGGCATGGTTGTGGCCAGAGAACACCGTGATGCACCGGCAGTCGAGTTTCAGCTGCTGCGCAAGCCTGATGTCCTGCCCCCCAGAGAAGGTCTTCTTGTGCAAGCCCCACCCGGACTGGACATGGCCAGACAGACGTATCTCTTTGACAAGATCAGAGAGGTCTGTTCTGATGAGGGACGAGACGTCACATGTCCCCCGCCAAACTCCACAGCAGCTCAGAACAAGACTGTCCGCTTGTAGATTCACTGCAGATCATCAGGACGGACAGCACTGCAGGAGAAAGGCCACAGCCTTTTCCTGTTTGTATACTGAAGCGTTGCTTGTTCTCTTGCACAGACTTGCCCACACTTGCACAGACTGCATTGTCAGACTATTGAATACTGAGCCGAGTACTGTTGTTATTACCTTGAATATTGAGCTGGGGACTGTTATTACTGTGTTGTACACTTGATCACAATGAACACTATGCACCTTGTCTATACAACATACAACTGACTGTACACTTTAACACTTAGACTGTTGCCTTTTTTTGTACACTTTACTACTTATGCTTGTACTTTATATCATGTATGTGACAATAAAGAACGTTAAATTTGAACTTCATCTTATATTGTGTTGTGAATGCAGTTAAGAACAAGATTAATACTGACTCAAAGAGTGTGGGGTCATCAGTGAGAGAGCACTGTTGAGGAATTTACATCCAAACACCTTAAACCTTTGTCCTCTCACTTCTCTTGTAATTCATCACCTCCCCCAAATATTCACATAGCTGTGCTAACATACAAAATGGCTTCCAGAGAGGCCATCTGTCTACAACAGAATAACCATCCTTTGTCCCCAATTGCCGCCCTTTTCTCATGTCACATGTCTGTACTCTTGGCCACGCCTGCCATTTCATATGACGTACAATGGAGTAGCCAATCACATCCTGGAAGCACCTTACCTGTGGTTTGACTGCATATAAGGCACAGAAAAAGACAGAGCGGGCACTTCACTGAATAAACCACCCTTGTTGCGTTGTTCAGGAAGTCCTTGCGCTCGTATGCTTTTCACAATAAACCAGACTTAACCTTTTGAGCAAATCTTGGTAAATCCTTTTTTGACTAGATCAGTTTTTTTTTTACTATTACAGTTGGCGACGCGGATGAAAAGGGAGGACTGCCTGCGTGTTGCTTCGGGATTCCAGTGGATGAACTGGTATAGACAGACGTGTCGGTCCATATGGGCTTGGAAAATCAATCTTCTCTCTTGCGCCAGAGCGCACGCTGAGATTATTTCCTCAGTTCTTCCACTGGATTCTTGAAGCTCACAGGTACGTTTAAACGAACCCTCTTATGGTTCTGAGTTGTATTTGCCTTGGTTTAGTTTCAGATTGTGTTGGTCTGGCGTGTTCTGAAAACAGAAACCCCGGCGTGTTTTTTTTTAGTAACTATCTAAGGAGTTGTGAACAACAGTAGATATATTTATATTGTATTGTCCTTTGACTTCGTCCTTGTTTCGTTACTAGGGTATATGCCTTTCAGAAGAAGTGTGAGTTTTGGTCTAGTTAATACGCCAAAGTTGGCACAGAACGGGTTTCCCTTTGGCCGGTCGTAGGAGTTGTACCGTTGTATTTTTTTCTCAGCGAAGGTAGCTACGGGAGTGGTTTGGTACGTAGTCCGACCCGCGTTTCTGGTAGAAGCGTTTGTCCCTTTGATCCCGGGTGGTTTGGTAAACCTAAACGAGTTTTAGCTTTGACCAAGTGGCTGGTGCAGCCGGGCAAGCATATGTTTTTTTTGCTTCTCGTAAACGTGGGCCTGTGTGTTCGTCCTGTGTTCGTCCTCTTTGTTCGTTCTTTGTGTTCTGCGTCCCTGCACGGGGGTGTTCGGGTTGTTGTTTACTGTTTGAGCTTCGGCTCTTGCCTTGTATTGTTTGTTAAGCGCACCATTGATCCAGGTAAAGTATTTAGACTGTTAAATTCGTAACTGCTAGATTTCCAGTAGGCTAGCTGGTTGTCTGGGAGACAAAAGGAAACAACAACTACTACTCCACTCTCCCGGTGAACCGCCATCGAGCCAGAGGGAGAAAAAAGCATCAGTTGCTGGGTAAGTTAATTAGCGGTTTAATGTGTCTTTGTTTCTTTCGAAATTGTATTCTTTCCCGCCGTGAGTTAACTATAAGGTTTCCTTTCATTGCTGTTTTGGGGTTTTAGGCTGCGTCGTGTTTATTAGGGATTTGTTTCAGTATCGCTTTTATTAAACTGAATTTCCCCGCGCACGCCCACATACAACATCCGGGTCTTACATGCAACATTTTGGGAGCACCCCTAGGTGTCCCTGTAACACCGGCTATTAACATATGCCTATATGTAACAGGATTCTACTGCTAGCTTGCAATTTGTCTAGCCCTGATGAGATTTCGTTATGCGCTAAAGCATTTTCGATTTCTTACATCCCCATCTGAGACTTAGTGTTAAAATTTTAGCTAAGATTCGGCCTCAGCTAGAGGTGTTTGAGATCTCTAGGTTATGGTTTTTTCGCTTTGATTCAGGAGTTTATGTTTCAATAGTCAATGAATGGCCATAAGCTGTTCGTTTATGCATTCTACTGTATGAATTTCATTCACATAATGATGATGTGTTTGTGAGGAGTTGGCTTTAGGCCTTCCCCTCTGCTATTGACCCCAGTCTGTGTTGAGTGTTATCTTTCAGGTGCTATGGACCCTGGGCGGCAGGTCTGCATGAAGCTCTCGCCAGCATGAAGCTATGAACTGTGTGGAGTCACGAATGACTTGAGGGTCATTCTTGGACATTTCTGGAGTGTTCTCCCTGTTTCAGACGGGGTGAGCTTACCATCTTGCTACGGACATTGCTCTCTGGGTGTCAGAGAGGACTGCGACACCGGGGGGTTTGATGTCTGAAGATTGCTCCAGCATGGGAAGAGGATATGAGACAGCGCTGA